>NC_053154.1:314561341-314928008 GCF_016835505.1 Polypterus senegalus
TTAAAATAAAAATTAATGTTCGCATTTACTCCCCCGGGTGGAATTGAAGAGTCGCATAGTGTGGGGGAGGAACGATCTCTTTAGTCTGTCAGTGGAGCAGGATGGTGACAAAAGTCTGTCACTGAAGCTACTCCTCTGCCTGGAGATGATCCTGTTAAGTGGATGCAGTGGATTCTTCATGATTGACAGGAGTTTGCTTAGTGCCCGTCACTCTGCCATGGATGTTAAACTGTCCAACTTTACTCCTACAATAGAGCCTGCCTTCTTAACAAGTTTGTCCAGGCGTGAGGCGTCTTTCATCTTTATGCTGCCTCCCAAGCACACCACCGCGTAGAAGAGGGCACCCGCCACAACCATCTGGTAGAACATCTGCAGCATCTTACTGCAGATGTTGAAGGATGCCAACCTTCTCAGAAAGTATAGTCTGCTCTGACCTTTCTTACATAGAGCATCAGTATTGGCAGTCCAGTCCAATTTGTCATCCAGCTGCACTCCCAGATATTTAAAGGTCTGCACCCTCTGCACACAGTCACCTCTGATGATCACAGGGTCCATGAGGGGCCTAGGCCTCCTAAAATCCACCACCAGCTCCTTGGTCTTGCTGGTGTTAAGGTGTAAGTGGTTTGAGTCGCACCATTTAACAAAGTCTTTGATTAACTTTCTGTACTCCTCCTCCTGTCCACTCCTGATGCAGCCCACAATAGCAGTGTCATCAGCGAACTTTTGCACGTGGCAGGACTCCGAGTCATATTGGAAGTCTGATGTATATAGACTGAACAGGACCGCAGAAAGTACAGTCCACTGCGGTGCCCCTGTATTGCTGAACACAATGTCATACCTGCAGTTCCCAAGACGCACATATTGAGGTCTGTCTGTAAGATAGTCCACAATCCATGCCACAAGGTGTGAATCTACTCCCATCTTAGTCAGCTTGTCCCTAAGGAGCAGAGGTTGGATGGTGTTGAAGGCGCTAGAGAAGTCCAAAAACATAATTCTTACAGCACCACTGCCTCTGTCCAGGTGGGAGATAAGAGCATTTATGATAAGAGCATTCACTTTTCAAACTTTCTGATACACATTGACACAAATGCGTGCCTGAGGTTTGCCTTCTGGGCTCATTGGAGGTACGCACTATCCCTCAGGGGGAAAAGGGGGGGAGGCACGGTCACCGATGGTAACATCTCCCTTTTCTCCCACAGTCCTAAGAAATCGTAAAATGACTCCGCCCCCTGCGGTCCCGCCTCAATAAAATGGCGCTTTTCCACTGCATAGTACGGCACAGCACGGTTCAGTACAGCTCACCTTGGTTCGGCTCAGTTTGCGTTTCGACTGCAGTTTAGTACCGCTTTAGAGTGGGCGGATTATTCACGTGTCGTTATAATTGCGCCGCCTCTACTGCTCGCTCTTCATTTTTTAACTTGTCCCTACACTGTTTGTAAGTCCGATGGTAGCCGTGTGCGCCCAAGAGCTTAGCGACCTCCTGAAAAACTTTTTCATTCCGCGTCGCCTTCATCCAGCTCGCTGGATCCGCTCCTCGCTACCAACGAGGAACGCCTGTACTTCCTCAATAGACCACGAAACAGCCATTTTTGGTTAAAACAAAATGGTGCGTCCGAACCTTTGCTGGCTGTGCTAAAAATCTAGCGGTCTGTTGTGTCTCGTGTCGCAAGTTCAGTGACGCAGTAATGACGATTTTCTCCGGCCAATCAGTGACCAGCAGACTTTACATGTCACGTTTTGGTAACGGTTCGGCGTGCTTGGAACCTCGGCTGAGGTGGTACTAAAAAAAGGACCAGGTACCAGGTACTGTTCCCAGTGGAAAACCCCCCAAAAGTGAGCTGAACTGAACCGTGTCGTGCCGTACTATGCAGTGGAAAAGCGTCTAAAGTGAGACACTCTTGGCATGGCGCGTCTCACTCAGGAAGGAGCAGATCAATGACTGGAGCTCCTACCTGAAGTTGACGCATCCAAGAGAAGACTGAAGACGCGTCTTGTTTAAATTTGAGTTAACCTGCTTTCTCGTTTTGGTTTACTGGACGTGCCATTGGGCGCCTGTTTCTGTTCTAGGACTTTGTAAATAGTCAAAGAGGAGATCTGATTGGTGCCCTAACAATTTCTCCGGGACTGGTGTATTCTCTCAGTCGACAACATGTTGTTACCAAATTGAATGAACTGCTATTTTGTAAATATAAAACACCCTCTGAAACGGTGTCTCTCCGTCTAAAAGGCAAAATCTGCAAACATCAAGCAGCAGATTGAGATCCATAAATTGAAGAATACTTAACAATGCAACTTTTGCTACAGTGAATTATTCACTATATTACCTGTTCTGGTGTTGCTGCTGTTTTAAATATGACTAGGGGGCTTCACCCCCTGCTCTCTTCGCTTGCCAACCCCCGTGTTTGGTTTTCCGGACACACACTTGTAAAATTTTTGTTTCTTTGAATTGTTGCCATTTCATTTTTCACTTTCACTTTTATTTCAGATATTACAATATTTGGAATCTTTCATGTCCCAATATGCTGAATCTTTTAAATGAGGTCTGTGAGACTTGTGTTTAATGACTTTGTATCATAATTCAGGATAGGTTTCTCGGTTTGGAATTTCAGCACAGACAAAACGATCCACATCATCAGCAATTAATATTTTTTTTTGCAACGTAACCAATAAATGCATGTGAGTTAAACCCCGTTTTTAAAATTCTCCGACTTAAACTAATTTCCTTTTGTTTGCGTCAATGCGACCTGTTCTATCTTTTTTTTGATACTGTAGCGACTGACGTAATAAAGTGTCACAAAAGTTCCACTTTAACAATCGCCGACTGCGTAACCCCAACCACAACTTTCTAGCACCCTCTCCAACTCCTCCTCCCACAGGTCTCGCCTCCCCCTTACCGCATCAATCAATACCCCGCTATCAGTCTGCCATCCCTCGATCGGACCTAACAGTCACTTAAAACAAAAAAGGCTTCAGCTTGGCTGGGACGCTGCAATACTTTCGCCTGTTACTGCTTTCACATTCTGTACCTTTCTCTGCATATGTATCACGACTTTGGTCTCTTTTCTCCGCGCTGCTCTTTCTTCTTTGCTAAAGGCACAGGATCTGTGTGTGCCACGTGACTTTACATTGTAGCGGGGCTACATAGTAATAGTGTTGTTTAATGTTTGTGCCGAGTGCGTTTTGTTTCCATCGTCCCGTTTGCTGTTTGTGTGCGTCAGTAAATGTCGTCCCCGTAAATACAAGGAGGATGGATGATGGAAAGAGACTGCAGCCCCAAACTGGAAAACACCTGTTAACGATCAATTACATCCGGCAGTACTATATAGACAATCGGGAGAGAACAGGGGAAGAGAGACGAGGATCACATTTCACCACGACGCATCAACTTACCTGCTGTTTACCACATCACGCCATTGCAATCAGTTTGTTTTCATTCCATCAGACTGTCTTCAATTCCCTCATCACCAGAAACCCCGGTGTAACAATTCGTCTCGAGCACTAGCCTGAGAGTAATGCTACCACTATTCTGACCTAGCTAAAGGCAGATGATAAAAGGATAGGCCAATATCACACCTTAATACATTTCCCGTATCGCCTTTATTCATATAAAACAATCCCTTAATATCGATACATTTATAGGTCACTGCCCACCATAGACCATATTTATACTTGCAGTTCATCAAATAAACAACAACTAGAAAAATAATCCCTTACACATGGATCACCCCTGCCCGAAACTAAATAACCCTTAATTTGCAGCGCCACACATATACAAGTTATTATACATCAACAGTTTTTCATTCCCCCAATTCCCGTTCCAGAGATAACAAAATAAGTCCGCAGATAGTCCACCGTAATATTCCCGCAACGGCCAGCGAGTTGATGAGGAGTCCTGAAAATAGCGGACTATATTACCAATCTCCTCTTCGTCATAAAAGACATACAGTCAGACTTGCGCCATGATTAAAGTATAGTAAGTCCGTTTTGGTAGCTCACCCGCGTCCGTAGGTAATAGCGGAACGATCGATTCCCAGGCGAAGACCATCCACCTTCATACAGGACTAATAGGAGCTCCTAGGCTTATCTCATGGACAGAGCAAAAGCTGATCTGCCTTTATCTGTTATCCGATGTTCTTCGTTCACTCTCTTTCTCCTTCCTTCTCCTTCTTTCTCCTTTCTCTCCTTTTCAAAGACGGCGCGCTTTATGCTAATGAATCCCCGAACCAACCGGAAGTTCCACCTCTGGGGTACCGCTGTCAATCTCTGTCAGAAGCAATTCCCCCCCAACAACCAATCGACAGCAGAACACATTATCTTTATGTGGCAGCGATACACCGGGGTCGGATTACATCATCCACCACAAGCCAAGGATTCACGGTGAGGTTGCTCCATTTATTCCAGGCAATACAAACGCATCTCTTATCTGTTGACCAGTCATCCGCATTCAGGACAGTTGTACACTTGAACTCAAGTTCAATATCATTGCCATTTTCTGTGTTCATTTATCGCTATCTGTGTTTTGTGTTCGTTATATGTTACTGGGGCAAGGAAGGGTTTGTCTTTGAGTACTGTATATGTATAGTGTTGTCACATTATTGCTTTGGTGGTGGTTTATACATAAACTCAGCAAAAAAAGAAACGTCCTCTGACTTTCAACTGTTTTTACTTTCAGTAAACTTAATGTGTAAATATTTGTATGAACACTAAAAGAGTCAACACCATAAGACATAAGCTAAAAATGTTTCACAATGTGTCCCTGAATGAAGGGAGGCTCAAAATCCAAAGTACCAGTCAGTATCTGGTGTGGCCACCAGCTGCTTGAAGTACTGCAGTGCATCTCCTCCTCATGGACTGGACCAGATTTGTCAGTTCTTGCTGTGAGATGTTACCCCACTCTTCCACCAAGGCACCTGCAAGTTCCTGGACATTTCTGGGGGGAATGGCCCTAGCCCTCACCCTGTGATCCAACAGGTCCCAGACGTGCTCAATTCCTTCGACGATAAACACAAATCCGTCCATCACCCCTGGTGAGACAAAACCGTGACTCATCAGTGAAGAGCACTTTTTGCCACTCCTGTCTGGTCCAGCGAAGGTGGGTTTGTGCCCATAGGCGGCGTTGTTGCTGGTGATGTCTGGTAAGGACCTGCCTTACAACAGGCCTACAAGCCCTCAGTCCAGCCTCTCTCAGCCTATTCCGGACAGTCTGAGCACTGATGGAGGGATTGTGTGTTCCTGGTGTGACTCGGGCAGTTGTTGTGGCCATCCTGTACCTGTCACGCAGGTTTGATATTCGGATGTGCCGATCCTGTGCAGGTGTTGTTACACGTGGTCTTCCAGTGCGAGGTTGATCAGCTGTCCTCCCTGTCTCCCTGTAGCGCTGTCTTAGGCGTCTCACAGTGCGGACATGGCAATTTATTCAGCAGTCCTCATGCCTCCCTGCAGCATGCCTAATGCACGTTCACGCAGATGAGCAGGGACCCTGGACATCTTTCACAGTCGGTAGACAAGTCTCCTTAGTGTCCTGCGTTTTTAGAACTGTGACCTTAAATGGCTACTTTCTGTAAGCTGTTAAGGTCTTAACGACCATTCCACAGGTGCATGTTAACTCTTTGAGGGCTGAATATTTTTTCTAAAAAAACAACAGTTTCACTCAGAAAGCAGTATAAAATGTCTGTTGCTGCATGCTGTGGTTGCCAGTTTGCCAAGAATGTGCAGCAGGCTTGCAGCCAGGCTGTCTTCGTGTTGGTGGGACAGCAGCATCGGTCACGGTCACAGTGCATTACAATCTGGTTTCTACCTCTTATCATTGTTAAGTGGCAATCATCCCTGGCGAACATTTGTCAGCACCACGACTAGCTTGGGACCAGTCAGCTGAAGCTGGAAGCTCGCATTCGTTTTCAATTACTTGTATCAAAAACTGAGTCTAACAATTCATAGTCCAGTTCAGAGATAACATACAAGACGCCGTCCACGGAGTATATTGCTTTATGCATTTGCTTTGATCTCTCTCCAGATGTCAGGGCCATTTTTGCCGTTGTGTGCACCTTGCTGCTCATGATAGTGCAGTGAATCTCTGTCAAATCAATGGATCTAACTTTCCTTCTAGCAACGAGAATCCTAAACGTAACGTAACGGTTAGTTTTGTCACAGTTTACAGTCGATTACCGATTATCGTCAACTCGTCCTTTCAACAAAAGTCAACATCAGCCCTGAAAGAGTTAATTAATTGATTAGGGTTAATTGAACATGCATGGAAAACATTGTTTAAACCCTTTACAATGAAGATCTGTAAAGTTATTTGGATTTTTAAGACATTATTGTTGAAATACACAGTCCTGGAAAAGGGACGTTTCTTTTTTTGCTGAGTATATATATTTTTTCTACGTTGGGAATGTGCAGTAGTGTTTTGTTTTTCATTTAATATATTCACTTATTTGACATACCTGTTTTTGCGTGCTTGTTTAAACCGTCGATTGTGGAGAAATTTCCATTTGTTAGAGGTACGGCTTGATATTTAGATTGGCCTCAGTAATTTATCCAGGCCACAGGTCAAGGAGGTGTAGCTGCCGGCTGGGTGAGGGGTCGGCCGTTACAACATGACTGAATGTTTTGCTGGCTGTCCGTGGTCTTATTTGATAAGAAGGGTGGGACTTGCAAGAATCTTATGTTCCACGTCCCCGCGAGACGCGGCCGTTGTCAAGTCTTTCTTGTCTCGCGGGTCTTTATAATGTCTTTCGAGAACTTCAGAGAAGATCACGTATCGTCGCCTTGCTTTTACATTCCAGGATTTGTTTTTATATATAGAGAGAAATATCTAATGATTGGTTTTGAACTAGAAGCTACCACCAAAAAAAAAAACAAGAAAATATTTTTTAAAAATACATACAATATATAAATGCATATAACTCTAATAGATTTAACCCCAGCACCAGAGAAGAAAGCACATTCATTTAAAAGAATCCAAAAACCATCTGGAGTCACAGATGAAATGCAACTCAAGACATGATCCACAGTCGGCAACATCAAGCGGCTCAGCATTTCACTTCATAGTCTTATTAATGACTTGTTTGGAATATGTGAAGAGATCACTGGAAATGAGATCCCTGTGTTGTCTAAAGTTGCACATTATTATTATCCCCTAAAAAAAATCAAAGTATTTGCTGTTTAATCGATAAATTGCAGTCATGGCGAAAACAGATGTAATTTGAAGCTGACTGATAGATCAAAGTTTAAATATACATATGGTACACATCGGAGAACTGGTGAAAACATTAATTAAGGGGCTCAAGCTCAGTTGTAATGACTGAGAACCACTAGTGAGCCTGTTTTGGTTATTTTACTAATTCAAAATTTACAAATAGGGATTTACTTTGAGCATATCACGGCTATTCCTAAATTTCTGGAAACACCATATTGCTTTAGTAGCTGTCAGTTTTGAAACAGTACCATTTTAAAATGTCTGAAAGTGATAAACTATTCATACGTCTTTTGTTTAGGTCTCTTTCCGTACTTTTATTAAATTGCGACTTATACTAATGGTGTCAATTAAAAAAAACTGTACAGCAAAAGATAAAACTGCAAAAATACTTCCAAATGAAAACATTAAAACTGATCTTATAGTAAAAATAGTGCCAAATGAATGTAGGACACTGGAGAAGAAACTATATAGTGAAAAGAAATATCAAAAAATAAAAATAGACTTCAAGAAAACACATTTACTGTAGATAGTGTAATAAGAGCTAATAAAAGACACACACTACAGTAAAATATTATATGTAAATTAGCAAATTCTTTTAGAAGAAGATGTGGAAAAATAATTTTAGGGTAACAGCATTCATCGTAAAGAAACAGCACAAAGAGTTACTACATGTCAGAAACCTGTGCAGGCATACAAGGAAACTAAATAAAGGTCAAGTGAACAGCAGAGACACAAATGTAACCCACAAAATGAATCAAAGGATGACTAAGAGATCAGATGTCCTGTATTCAACAAAATTGGACATCTGCTATATACTGTCACGGGAGGCTGGGGGACAAACCCAGCTGGGACACCTGGAAGGACTGGGAGGTGGCGTATACATCCTCCAGGCCACGAGGGGGCAACTGGCCAGGATCGGGAGAGGACCACGGGAGAGAAGCAAGGATGCTCAAGCCCGTTGGGGCCCGTGGCCACCACCAGGGGGCGCCCCAATCCTCATGGAGCCCGGGAAACATTCACTTCCGCCACACCCGGGAAGATGGAGGAAGATTCTTCCAGGGACGCCCGGAGTACTTCCGGGTGCAAGGGCAGCATTTCCGCCACACCAGGAAGTGCTGCCGGAAAAGCATCATCGAACACCTGGAGCACGTCCGGGTGAACATAAAAGGGGCCGCCTTCCTACAATCAGGGAGCTAGAGTCGGGAGTGGGAGCAGGACGAAGGAGACAGGAAAAGGCGGTCCAAGGAGATTGGGGAAGAGGCCCGTGTTAGTGGAGTGTTTGCTGCAGGGGCACGGTGTGTTGTGCGAAGTAAAGAACTGTGAATAAACGTGTCCGATGGTTTCTGATGGTGTTTGGGCGTATCTCACAATACACAGAAATTTCAAGGGTGGTGGCTCAACCCAAATGGTATAAGAATAATAAGAAAAATAAGAAAATAAACTTTTATTTTATATACAGTGGGATGCAAAAGTTTGGGCAACCTTGTTAATAGTCATTATTTTCCTGTATAAATCGTTGGTTGCTACGATAAAAAATGTCCGTTAAATATATCGTATAGCAGACACACACGGTGATATTTGAGAAGTGAATGAAGTTTATTGGATTTACAGAAAGTGTGGAATAATTGTTCAAACAAAATCAGGCAGGTGCATAAATTTGGGCACCGTTGTCATTTTATTGATTCCCAAACTTTTAGAACTAATTATTGGAACTCAAATTGGCTTGGTAAGCTCAGTGACCCCTGACCTACATACACAGGTGAATCCGAGTATTTAAGGGGCTCAATTGTAAGTTTCCCTCCTCCTTTAATTTTCTCTGAAGAGTAGCAACATGGGGGTCACAAAACAACTCTCAAATGACCTGAAGACAAAGATTGTTCACCATCATGGTTTAGGGGAAGGATACAGAAAGCTGTCCCAGAGATTGAAGCTGTCTGTTTCCACAGTTAGGAACATATTGAGGAAATGGAAGACGACAGGCTCAGTTCAAGTTAAGGCTCGAAGTGGCAGACCAAGAAAGACTTCGGATAGACAGAAGTGATGAATGGTGAGAACAGTCAGAGTCAACCCACAGACCAGCACCAAAGACCTACAACATCATCTTGCAGCAGATGGAGTCACTGTGCATCGTTCAACCATTCAGCGCACTTTACACAAGGAGATGCTGTATGCGAGAGTGATGAAGAGGAAGCACAAACAGAGCCGCTTGAGGTCTGCTCAAGCACATTTGGACAAGCCAGCTTCATTTTGGAATAAGGTGCTGTGGACTGATGAAACTAAAATAGAGTTATTTGGGCATAACAAGGGGCGTTATGCATGGAGGGAAAAGAACACAGCATTCCAAGACAAACACCTGCTACCTACAGTAAAATATGGTGGTGGTTCCATCATGCTGTGGGGCTGTGTGGCCAGTGCAGGGACTGGGAATCTTGTCAAAGTTGAGGGACGCATGGATTCCACTCAGTATCAGCAGATTCTGGAGACCAATGTCCAGGAATCAGTGACAAAGCTAAAGCTGAAGCTGCGCCTGCCGGGGCTGGATCTTTCAACAAGACAACGACCCGAAACACTGCTCAAAATCCACTAAGGCATTCATGGAGAGGAACAAGTACAACGTTCTGGAATGACCATCTCAGTCCCAAGACCTGCTGTGGTGTGACTTAAAGAGAGCTGTCCATGCTCGGAAGCCATCAAACCTGAATGAACTCGAGATGTTTTGTAAAGAGGAATGGTCCAAAATACCTTCAAGCACAATCCAGACTCTCATTGGAACCTACAGGAAGCGTTTAGAGGCTGGAATTTCTGCAAAAGGCGGATCTACTAAATATTGATTTCATTTCTTTTTTGTGGTGCCCAAATTTATGCACCTGCCTGATTTTGTTTGAACAATTATTGCACGCTTTCTGTAAATCCAATAAACTTCATTTCACTTCTCAAATATCACTGTGTGTGTCTCCTATATGATATATTTAACGGGCATTTTTTATCGTAACAACCAACGATTTATACAGGAAAATAATGACTATTAACAAGGTTGCCCAAACTTTTGCATCCCACTGTAGATCATTTGAGTGTAAACCAACTGCAGTAAAAGCATGCATTGATTGACACTGTTACGTTAATTCAGATTATAAAACAGTCCTACACTGTTAATATTTGACCATTTTTTTTTTTTGTGGTCAACTTTTTATTAATTGACAGGATATATCAATAAACAGACATGGCACACAAAGTAACCCACTCCCATTATTCTGTACATGCTGAAGAAGAAGAACACTCCGTGTTCAAGATTGAGCTAAAGAGTAATACATGATGCAGACGGACAACCTTTTCTCCTGCCTGATCACTGATTTATCGTTTTAGAGGATACGTTTTCTTTCTTTAATTAAGATAATGATTTCTATCACAAAGTTAGGATATGTAAAGCATTTGTGAAGGACAATCTGCCCGGTTTTGTACAGGCCGGTGAGAAAGCAGGGGCTGCTGTCATACTGTATATGGTGCACAGTAATATGTAGGGGAACCAGTGCAGGAGTAAGGGGGGAGAGTGGTCCCAAGGTAGAAAGAATAAGTTTCAGGGATGTCTGAATAATGGAAGAGGGAGAAGCCAAAGAGGGCAGGCAAACACTGATGGTAGAGAGGGGCTCAGCGTGCAAAAGGAACAGATCAAGGTAACACTTTAGAGGAGATAAAAGCATCATTGAGGTCTGGCAGGAGGTCAGAGAACGCTAAGAAAATGCAAAGGTCCAAATGGAACATGCAGAATCATAAGGGCCATTTACTGGAGTGGGCAGATGATAAGCCCAGCACTTTAACTGAAGGATCAGGGGTGCCAGGACAGTATGTGCTACTGGACATTTTATTTTGTTTTATAGTGGTGTTCTGTGACTAACGAGGTGCTGTCCCTGTCCACAGAAGTAGAGTAACTGTAACACACCCCGAGCGAAGCTTTAAGCCACACCGGGGAGAAGTGGAAGGTGAGGCGAGGAAGAGGAAGAGGCCATGAACAGAGATAAAGAGAGAGACGCACACACATTGTGTTTAAATGCACACACACATAATCAGGTTAAGGCACAGGCCTGTTCTTTTAATAATCTGTGTTTACATGTGCAAGCCATTTTCTGGAGTTCTCCTTTTGGCAAAACTCTCCAATGCCATTAAACTACGCAAAAAAAAAATTAAACATCATCATCTGCCACTGTGAATTCAAAAATAAGCATGGCAACTGTAATAATTTTGTTGTGTTTTAGAAATTGAGACATCGTTTATAGGTTTCAGTTACCAGGCTACATGCAGCACAATGAGAATTTTGTTTCTCATGGTCTGAGAGTCCTTCAGGTGCCTTTTGGCAAACTCCAGGCGGGCTGCCATGTGCCTTTTACTAAGGAGTGGCTTCCGTCTGGTCACTCTACCATACAGGCCTGATTGGTGGATTGCTGCAGAGATGGTTGTCCTTTTGGAAGGTTCTCTTCTCTCCATAGAGGACCTGTGGAGCTCTGACAGAGAGACCATCGGGTTCTTGGTCACCTCCCTGACTAAGGCCCTTCTCCCCCGATCACTCAGTTTGGATGGCCGGACAGCTCCAAGAAGAGTCCTGGTGGTTTCGAACTTCTTCCACTTATGGATGATGGAGGCCACTGTGCTCATTGGGACCTTCAAAGCAGCAGAATATTTTTCTGTAACCTTCCCCAGATTTGTGCCTTGAGACAATCCTGTCTCGGAGGTCTACAGACAATTCCTTTGACTTCATGCTTGGTTTGTGCTCTGACATGAACTGTCAACTGTGGGACCTTCTATAGACAGGTGTGTGCCTTTCCAAATCAGGTCCAATCAACTGAATTTACCACAGGTGGACTCCAATGAAGCTGCAGAAACATCTCAAGGATGATCAGGGGAAACAGGATGCGCCTGAGCTCAATTTGGAGCTTCATGGCAAAGGCTGTGAATACTTCTATACATGTGCTTTCCCAATCTTTTTATTTTTAATACATTTGCAAAAACCTCAAGTAAACTTTTTTCACGTTGTCATTATGGGGTGTTGTGTGTAGAATTCTGAGGAATAAAATGAATTTAATCCATTTTGGTATAAGGCTGTAACATAACAAAATATGGAAAAAGTGATGCGCTGTGAATACTTTCCGGATGCACTGTAGGTCCATAAATATTTGGACAGAGACAACTTTTTTCTCATTTTGGTTCTGTACGTTACCACAATGAATTTTAAATGAAACAACTCAGATGCAGTTGAAGTGCAGACTTTCAGCTTTAATTCAGTGGGTTGAACAAAACGATTGCATAAAAATGTGAGGCAACTAAAGTATTTTTGAACACAATCCCTTCATTTCAGGGGCTCAAAAGTAATTGGACAATTGACTCAAAGGCTATTTGATGGGCAGGTGTGTTCAAGTCCGTCGTTATGTCTTATCAATTAAGCAGATAAAAGGCCTGCAGTTGATTTGAGGTGTGGTGCTTGCATGTGGAAGATTTTGCTGTGAACAGACAACATGCGGTCAAAGGAGCTCTCCATGCAGGTGAAAGAAGCCATCCTTAAGCTGCGAAAACAGAAAAAACCCATCCGAGAAATTGCTACAATATTACGAGTGGCAAAATCTACAGTTTGGTACATCGTGAGAAAGAAAGCAAGCACTGGTGAACTCAGCAACGCAAAAAGACGTCCACGGAAGACAACAGTGGTGGATGATCGCAGAATCATTTCCATGGTGAAGAGAAACCCCTTCACAACAGCCCACCAAGTGAACAACACTCTCCAGGGGGTCGGCGTATCGATATCCAAGTCTACCATCAAGAGAAGACTGCATGAAAGTAAATCCAGAGGGTGCACTGCAAGGTGCCAGCCACTCATAAGCCTCAAGAATAGAAAGGCTAGACTGGACTTTGCTAAAGAACATCTAAAAAAGCCAGCACAGTTCTGGACAAACATTCTTTGGACAGATGACACCAAGATCAACCTCTACCAGAATGAGGGCAAGAAAAAAGTATGGAGAAGGCGTGGAACAGCTCATTATCCAAAGCATAGCACATCATCTGTAAAACACGGTGGAGGCAGGCAGTGTGATGGCTTGGGCGTGCATGGCTGCCAGTGGCACTGGGACACTCGTGTTTATTGATGATGTGACACAGGACAGAAGCAGCCGAATGAATTCTGAGGTGTTCAGAGACATACTGTCTGCTCAAATCCAGCTAAATGATGTCAAATTGATTGGGCGGCAGGCGTTTCATGATACAGATGGACAATGACCCAAAACATACAGCCAAAGCAACCCAGGAGTTTATTAAAGCAAAGAAGTGGACAATTCTTGAATGGCCAAGTCAGTCACCTGATCTTCACCCAACTGAGCAGGCATTTCACTTGTTGAAGACTAAACTTCAGACAGAAAGACCACAAACAAACAGCAACTGAAAGTAAAGGCCTGGCAGAGCATTAAAAAGGAGGAAACCCAGCATCTGGTGATGTCCAGGAGTTCAAGACTTCAGGCTGGCATTGCCAGCAAAGGGTTTTCAACCAAGTATTAGAAATGAACATTCCATTATTCCATTATTTCCAATTATTTAATTTGTCCAATTACTTTTGAGACCCTGAAATGAAGGGATTGTGATAAAAAAATACTTTAGTTGCATCACATATTTATGCAATCGTTTTGTTCAACCCACTGAATTAAAGCTGAAAGTCTGCACTTCAACTGCGTCTGAGTTGTTTCATTTCAAATTCATTGTGGTGATGTACAGAACCAAAATGAGAAAAAAAGTTGTCTCTGTCCAAATATTTATGGACCTAAGTGTATGTCATGTATGGAAATGATTTGATGTGCATTTTATGTTTTATTTTTGTTTTAGTTCAAGTTTTTATTTTTCATATCTTTATGTTATTTTTATTTATTTCAAATTTGATTATGTATTGGTGTACTCTCTCTTTAAATACTTGGGATCAACAGTACAGAGTAACAGGGAGTGTGGAAGGGATTTGAAAAGGGGAGTGCAGGCAGGGTGGAGTGGGAGGAGAAGAGTGTCAGGAGTAATTTGTGACAGACGGGTGTCAACAAGAGAGGAAGGGAAGGTCTACAGGACAGTAGTGAGACCAGCTGGAGATGGTGGCACTGAGCAAAACACAGGAGAAAGAACTGTAAGTGGCAGAACTAAAGATTTGCACAGGGTGTGATGAGAATGGACAGGATTAGGAACTAGTACATTAGAGAGTCAGCTCAGGTTGGACAAAGTCAGAGAGGAGAGATTGCATTGGTTTGGGTATACTGGGAAAAGGATGTTAAGGATAAAGCTGTCTGGGAAGAGGAAAAGAGGAAGGCCGAAGAGAAGGTTTATGGATGTGGTGAGTGAGGACATGCAGGTGATGGGTGTGACAGAACAAGATGACGAGGACAGAAAGATATGGAAGAAGATGATCTGCTGTAGCGGCCACTAACGGGAGCAGCCGGAAGAAGATGATGATTGGTGTATGCGGGTGTTACCATGTTTTTTGTGGGTGAAACACCCCAAGAGGTGGAGCCACCTGTCGATCTCTTTTGGGTGTTGTGTCAGAGGGTTCACTCTTTCAGGAGGTTATCAGGATATGTTTACCTTGCACCTTGAGCTCAATAGAGTTGTTGGAGCCTTCTTCTTTAAATTGTTTCTTGAGCTTTGCTTCACCATAGGATCTCATAAATGTCTATACAAGTATCTATGTTACATCTAAACTAACAACAAGCAAACAACATGAACAGCATTAGTAAATGGGGAGAGCATAAAACAATAAAACCAGCTGGGTCACTTTTATACATTTTCAAAGTTATGCAGCTATGAACTATCATAATTCCCTTAATAATGAGAAAATTGTAAAATAAAATAAACAGATTGGGTGGGCTAGGCTTGTGATTTGGCGAGTCACCCATTACATTGTCCCTGCACTGACCTAGAGAAAGATATCACGGATGGTGAAGTTACCTAGAGCTTAGAAAACAGTACTTGTCTTAAGGCTGAAGTTGAACGTTGAAAGATGATACTCTGAAGGTGTTGCTTGCAATAAATTTGGAAAATATAGCACAAGCCCAAAAAAGAGAAATTGCAAAAAGTGTTCTTATTACGGGAATTACACTTATTTTGCTTACCATCAAGATAAGGTACTACATTGTAGATAGACTACAATAATGGCGCTTTTCCACTGCATAGTACGGCACAGCACGGTTCAGTACAGCTCACCTTGGTTCGGCTCAGTTCGGCTCGGTTTATGCTTCGACTGCAGTTTAGTACCACTTTAGAGTGGGCGGGATTATTCACGTGTCGTTATAGTTGCGCCGCCTCTACTGCCGTGACATCATCGTAAACGCGCCACAAACAAACACACAACAATGGAGCATATCGACGTGTGCGCCCAAAAGCTTAGCGACCTCCTGAAAAATTTTTTCATTCCGCGTCGCCCCATCCAGCTCTCGCTGGATCCGCTCCTCGGCTACCAACGAGCGGAACGCCTGTACTTCCTCAATAGACCACGAAACAGCCATTTTGGTTAAAACAAAATGGTGCGTCCAACTTCGCTGGCTGTGCTAAAAATCTAGCGGGTCTGTTGTGTCTCGTGTCGCAAGTTCAGTGAGGCAGTAATGACGATTTTCTCCGGCCAATCAGTGACCAGCAGAGTTTACACGTCACGTTTTGGTAACGGTTCAGCGCGCTTGGAACCTCGGCTGAGGTGGTACTAAAAAAAAGGACCAGGTACCAGGTACTGTTCCCAGTGGAAAACCCCCCAAAAGTGAGCTGAACTGAACCGTGTCGTGCCGTACTATGCAGTGGAAAAGCGCCATAATACATGGACTGAGAGCTCTCAGAATTGCAAGATGGTTTCAGAAGATACAGAGGAGCCAGTAAGATAATTGCCAGAATTTTGTAAAAGTGTCGGATTTGTATGTTGGTTAATAAGCGTTTAGGAGCGCTATTGAAAAAAATTAACATTAGATTGGGAAAGGAGTGTGTCAAGGCCAGACGTTATTCATATAAACACTCAAAATGAATGAATTTCACAATATTAAAGTCATTCAGTAATCAGATGTACTACAGTAAAGTCAGGAATAAAATTAAGCATCTTTAAACTCTTCTAAAAACGTTGCATTTTCTACTTTCCGGCTATTCATCACTGGAAAGTTATTTAGAAAATCTGGTACATAATAAGTGGCGTTCTGTTTTCTTACTTGAGCTGGCGGGGTTCACAATCCAGGCCTGGTAACAAAAGCCGGGCTGTCTGCCTGACATCATCGCTGTCCACCAAGAGGCTGCGTCGGTGCTCAGCATGAACAATAGCGACCCTCATCCACTCCATCAGAGGAGGCAGCAACAGAAACGGTCTATACAGAGTAAAGAAAGACAGTTAAAAATAATCGGGCACAGTGCAGAGGTCACATATCAAGAGACTCAGCATCTGAGAAAAGCATTCGTAGTTCATGCACGTTAGGTTCTTTCCTTTGTGGCCTTCAGGAGGCACAGTTTTATATCCAACTTCCTTTTTTAAAGAATGACGACAAATCATCACTCTGAACTATGATTCATGATTTCTCTTTAAAAGTACCATAATAAAACAAAGCAAATAGCTCATACAAAAATCAATAGTACTACATTTATTGTGCATTTAGCATTCTGAAATCTGAAAAATAAAAAGTTAAATATTTGTTTCAATCTAGAAACACAGAAACAGAGTATACTGTAACACCATAAAATGTAAATGAAAATCATGATTTTGAATGTGTTAAAATCCAAATCTAAATATATACAGTGGTGTTCTCAGTGGTGTCCGGCCTATCTATCTACACCATGGGTGTCAAACTCCAGTCCTGGAGGGCCGCAGTGGCTGCAGGTCTTCATTCTACTGGTCTTCTTAATTAGTTGCCAGTTTTTGCAGCTAATTAGTTTGCCTTCATTTTATTTAACTTGACTCAGGCCCCTTTACTGCTTGCTTTTCCTTAATGAGCATCCAAATAATCGTCAGACACCAAAACGAGCCGCCACATGACCAGCTAACCTGTGCGCATCAAAAAATATCTGAAAATAAAGAAAGCTGAAGGTCTCAATAAGGCTGATCTCATAGGTCATGAAAACATTTTGAGGGTGTTCTTAGAAAAAACAGAAAAATGAACAGTTTTGGAAATGTCTGCTGTGGCAGAATGTGAGCAGCAAACAAGCCATGGGATTAAATACCGGGTTTAAGTAACAGCAAGAATTGGCTTCTTATTAAGAAAATTGGGAGCTTGAAGCCCCAATTTAGATGGTCATCTTTTGGCTTGTTTCATGTCTCATTTCTGTTTAGTCAGTCATCATCCAACCTGCTATATCCTAAGGAGACGTGGGTTTGCTTCCCAGGTCCTCCCTGCGTGGAGTTTCCATGTTCTCTCCCCGTGTCTGAGTGGGTTTCCTCCCACAGTCCAAAGACATGCAGGTTAGGTTGATTGGCGATTCTAAATTGTCCCGTGTGTGTGCGCCCTGTGGTGGGCTGGCACCCTGCCCAGGGTTTGTTTCCTGCCTTGCGTCCTATGTTGGCTGGGACTGGCACCAGCAGACCCCCATGACCCTGTAGCTAGGATACAGCAGATTGGATAACAGATCGATGGAATAGTAAAGTACCTTCCATGCAAAATCTGCTATTTATAAAAATTTACACCAGTGGTCTTAAAATGTTTCTGCTGTTCATCAAAGATACTTAAGCCCTATTGACTTTCAATTTGTACGTTCACTTGACGGTTGAAGTTTGTGACAGATAGGGAGCGCTGTCGTCCCCCTGAACCCTCGGACCAGACACCAGATAAAAGTCCAATAATAATATTTATTAGTAAAAAATAGTGCACAAAGCACCCTCCACTCCACTATACTCAGTAACCACAATCAATACAATAACAATAATCAATCCTCCACTCTCCAAGACGTGTTGCCACCCTTTCCTGACTCAGCTCGTCCGTCTGGGATCTCTCACAGTCCTTTATAGTCCATGACCCGGAAGTGCTTCTGAACCCTCAGTCCATGTGACTTCCTAGCACTTCCGGGTCAGATCAAAACTCCTCTTCTTCATCCCGGAAGTACGTTGTTTCCCCTGTCGCTGTGACAAAGATGCACTTCCGGGTTATAGGGCAAATAGCAGTCCCTGGGCCTCCCTGCAGCGTCCTCTGGTGGCCCCCAGGGTATCCAGCAGGGATGTGAAGGAAAACTCCAATGTCCATGATTCCCTGCTGGCATTCGGGGCACCTCCATGCTGCAGGGAGGGCTCCATCTGGCAGCCTGGGGGTATTGGCCGGCCATAGTCCACAAGTTAAATTCAAAAGAACAACCAAAATTTTCACAAAATGCCTTCCAAAAGCATGAGACAATTTGAGGCCCCCATCTCAGATGATGAAAAAAGGAAACTCACGTAATTTAGATATCTCTTTCAGAACCTTATACAGTCAACCCTCGTTTATCACGGTTAATCCGTTCCAGACTCTACCGTGATAAATGAATTTTCGAATATTTTTTGCAGTTAAGAGTATAGAAAAACTGTTTACGACCTTCTAAATACGTTTTTTAACATTATTAGCGCCCTCTAGACATGAAATAACACCCTTTAGTCACCATTACACTCGTATTACCCAATATATTAGACAAAATAAGAGAAAATAAGACATATTAGACGTTACAAATATATTATTACTAGGCTCACCCGTCTTTTAAGGCGACCGACTTTTATCCTCAATTTGTGTGCGCTCCATGTGTACATCAGGCATGTAAGTGTAGAGAATGAGAACATCAAAGTGCCCATTCATAACATCTCCCGAAAACGTAAGTTTTTTTTTTATCCCCTCGAGTGTCTGTCCAAAGTCGTACAATGTCAGCCCGAATCTGTACCGCTAAAGACGGAGTTTCATGCACTAAATAAGCTATAGATAAGAATAAGCAAGCACCATCTCCCCTGATATTTACTATGCGGTGAGGCATTTGTACTCCATCAACATTAATTATTTCCAGAGACATAATTTTGTCTATTTTTCCAGCACATCGCGCACAAAAGCAAGGGGATGATGACAGCACCAGAACTCTGCTCACATCGCGTCGCTTCGTACCGCAAGCCGCAAGTAGTAAGTCTGTGATAAGCAGAATACCGCTACACTTTGCACTTACGAGACAGAAAGACAATCCCGAGCGCTTTTATATAGTAGATTATTGTATTGTACATTTAATTACACACACACACACAGTTCTTACACACAACCACTAACCTATGAAGGCACGACCTCAGTAGGAGAGTCTTCAGGTGGTGCACTATCTTCAGCAGGTGCGTTGTTGTCTTCAGTGAAGAATTACTAGGCAGTGGGTGTCTGGGTGCGCGGCTGAAGAACATCTTGATAGGCAGTTGCTGGCGCTGTCTTTTCATATGCGTGAGGAGGCTTTTGTAGGGTATTGCCATCTTTAATCATATCCAAGAGTTTCACCTTCTCCTGGATAGTAAGCATCTTCCTCCGACGCTTAGTTTTATTGTCAGAAGGCTTAGAAAAAGCAGCACGTTTAGGAGCCATCGTGGGGCTTAGATAAAAGTTCTCAGAAAGCGCATGCGTAGTGACGTAAACATGTATGAGAAAAAAATCGCGATAGAGTGAAGCCGCGAAAGTCGAAGCGTGATATAGCGAGGGATCACTGTAATTGCTAATTTCCAAGTTTCTTTAAAGGAGCAAAATGAGCACTTTTACAAAACCGATTTACCACTCTTAAAAAGCGTTCTGGTGCTATGTGGGAAGATGATCTGTGACAAACTCTACACTTGTTGACTTCTGTGTGGGCAAAGAAATATACCATATGAAGAATACATGTTCAAAACTCACATCACTATGAATTAAACAATAATTAAAGTTGGAATTGTGTGACCTAACACTGACTAAACAAGCCAGAACTCAGGACCACCTGAACTTTCGTCTTTTGGCAGAATAACCTTCTTAAACAAATCATAAAACTCAAGACTACTGGGCATTTATTTAAACTCTTATATCTCAAAACATACCTAAATGCTTAAAGAATCCATTACTCTACTTGTTGAAATCTTTATTTTGTACTTTGTACCTTTTCACTAATATTAGTGTAGATTGCTAGATATTGACCTAAACTTTGGCCTGAACCTTTATCTTTTACTTAACTAGGGGGCTCCACCCCCTGCTCCCTTTGCTCGCCCACCCGGGTTTGGTTTACTGGATATACAATTTAAAGAGATTGTTAGTTTCATGGGAATTGTTACTTATGCATTATTTTCACTTTTATGTTAAAACTTTTGTAAAAACAATACTTTATTTCCGGCCCCGGGCGTGTTTGCATCTCTTTCCCGCAGGACGTATAACGCTGCTGGCGTTGTGATATAGGGAGGCTGAACGCCCGCTAAGTAGATGCCGTCGGATCATCTGCTGTCTTTCTGCTGCTGGCGAGCTGCTTGTTCTGCTTGTCTCGCTGCCTGATCATTTCAAAGCCTGTACAGCAGCTGTCCTTTTGCCACTTCGCATCTCTGTCGCTCGCGTTGTGAAAGTGGGTGGGGAGGACGACGAAGGTTAGGTTGGCTAAGGAGAAGCAGTCTGATCATCTGTAGGCTTTTTGCTGTTGGCGAGCTGCCTGTTCTGCATGTCGTTGTTTTAAGAGCTGGGAGCACATGAGCGTGTCTGCCAACAGCAATCCAACAACTGCTAGGTTAGATGTCCGTGAACTTGTTTTAAATGATGTCTCACTGGCTTGTCTCGCGTGACGTTGTAAAAACAATACTTGTCCTTTATTTCCAGCCCCGGGCCTGGTTACATCTCTTTCTCGCATTCTTGCATTGTCAAGGTTTGAACGCATGCTAAGGAGGTGCCGTCGGATCATCTGCTGCCTTTCTGCTGGAGTCGCACAGCTATCAGTCTTCTGTTCTGTACTCTGCCCTCCCTCAGTCGGACCTAACAATCACTTAAAACAAAAAAGGCTTCAACCCGGCTGGGACGCTACAATACTTTCGAATTTTACTGCTTTCATATTCTTTACCTTTCTCTGCATGTGTATCACGCCATTGTTTGTTTGAGCCTTTCGAATTCCACTGCTTTCATAATCTCTTATCTGCCTGTTTTTCACTCCAAGGCTTTTGGGTCTCTGGTCTCCGCACTGCTCTTTCTTCTCTGCTTAGTCGTTGACGTTTCATCGAGAACGCATTGTCCTTATACGCTTTACATGTGCTGAGAGCACAGGATCTGTGTGTGCTACGTGCCTTTACACGACTGAGTGCTATTTGATGTTGTTTGAGTCTCGCGGGTCTTTTAAGAGTCTTCCGAGAAGATCACGTAAAGTCACCCTGCTTTTCCTTTCCAGGAGTTTCTTTTTTTTTTATAATAGAGAGACATCTTTGGAATGTGCAAAACCAACTTTATTTATTAGCCAGGGTAATTAGAATCCGAATGGACAAACCGCGAGAGAAAGGCAAACACTTACCGATTGCTCCTGTAGTCATTGTTAATTCAACAGGAAATAAGGCCTTTAAGTTTAGGATACATGCTACATTTGGAAAGAGAGAGCAGAGAAAGGACGGCGGAGCAGGGAGAGCAATAAAAGGAAGAACAAAAGAAAGAAAACCTCTGTGGAGCAAACAACAATCTGAAGGAAATCTCGAAAAAGACTCCTCTTCCATCACCTGTATTTTCTACGCAAGTACTTTTAATAAGACTCTTTTTCAAATAAATTTTCTAACCTTTTTATTTTCTTTTCAAATATATTTCCTACATTTACTGTGTTTTTATTAATTTGGTTTATAATTATTATTAAAAGAGCAGCTGGTGTGGGTGACTGCCATATTCCTACAGGGAGTTAGCAGTTGAGAAGAGACGTCTTCAATAGGAAGCCACACGGGGTGCGGGAACCTGCTTGGGTGACTGGCACAGGTGTGGCTTAACTGTTTGGTCTGCTTGTGCCGAGCTGGCAAATCTATTTGCTTGTGGAAGCAGCTGTCCACACGCAGACAAGACTGTAAAGTCCTGTATAGTTTCTTTTTCCGGTTTCTTTGTGGTGGTGGCCTGCGCCACCACCACCTACTCAAAGCATCATGATGCACCAACATTGATGGACTGAAAGCCAGAAGTCTACGTGACCATCATCATCAGGTCCTTCCATGAAAACCCTAAATACAAAGAGGACTGTTTGATTTATGTTAGGTAGATTGCCCAGAGGGCACTGGGCGGTCTCTTGGTCTGGAACCCCTATAGATTTTATTTTTTTCTCCAGCCTTTGGAGTTTTTTTTGTTTTTCTGTCCACCCTGGCCATCGGACCTTACTCTTATTCTATGTTAATTAATGTTGACTTATGTTTATCTTTTATTGTGTCTTCTATTTTTCGATTCATTTTGTAAAGCACTTTGAGCTAAATTTTTTTGTATGAAAATGTGCTATATAAATAAATGTTGATTGATTGATTGTACACATTGGGTGATATAAAGCAGCTATATTATGGCAAATTTACACAACAGTGCAACTCCCAAGGTTTATTTGTAGCAGAAATGGGTTTAAAACCACCCTAAAGCAGGTTTAGAGTTTGAAAATACTTTAAATGGCATGATGTAATAAGGAATGGTACAATACATTGCGACAGATAGGGGGCGCTGTCGTCCCCTTGAACCCTCTAATCAGATGCCAGACACCAGATAAAAGTCCACATTATTATTTTATTTAGACTATACAGTGCACAAAGCACCCTCCACTCCACAATACTCAATAATCAATCCTCCTCTCCCAGACGCGTTGCCACCCTTCCTCCCGACTCAGCTCCACCCTGGGATCTCCCACAGTCCTTTCTATAGTCCTTGACCCGGAAGTGTTTCTCTCTCTGTCCATGTGACTGGTAACACTTCCAGGTCAGATAAAGAAAAAAAAACTCCTTTTTCTTCAACCCGGAAGCACGTCATTTCTTCTGTCCATGTGACTAGGACGTACTTCCGGGTTGTAGGGAAAACAATCGTTGTTCCTACCTGCAGCGCCTTCTAGTGGCCCCCGTGGTATCCAGCAGGGCTGTGAATAAAAACTCCATTGTCCATAAATTCCCTGCTGGCATTCGGGGCACCTCCATGCTGCAGGGAGGGCTCCATCTGGCGGCCTGGGGGTATTGGGCGGGATGACTGGTCGGCCATATATCACAGCATGTTTTCCCACAAGAAATATGTCTGGAGTAAGTTTTGTTTTAATTACTGGGTGGCCAAATATTTTACTCTGATGTCCTCAGTCTAATAATAATAAAAATGATAGTAATAATAATAATGTATTTTATTTACATAGCACCTTTCCCATACTCTATTGTGAAACTCCCCTAGGACAATCATTTTACTTCCAGTTACCTGATCAGAACCTAAATCGACAGATGTTTAAGTTATCCATTTAATTAGTTCTTTAAGGATGATTAATAGTGTTGTGGCTAAAAATCTTTCTAAAGGCACAATGTGTTCAGGTATTTCAATAGGCATATTAGGATCCTTCTTCTTGTTTTGGTTGCTCCCGTTAGGGGTCACCACAGCGGATCATCTTCTTCCATATCTTCCTGTCCTCGTCATCTTGCTCTGTCACCCCCATCACCTGCATGTCCTCTCTCACCACATCCATAAACCTTCTCTTAGACCTTCCTCTTTTCCTCTTCCCTAGCTGCTCTATCCTTATTATCCTTCTCCCAATATACCCCTCATCTCTCCTCTGCACATGTCCAAACCAACACAATCTTGCCTCTCTGACTTTGTCTTCCAACCGTCCAACCTGAGCTGACCCTCTAATATCCATCCATCCATCCATCCATCCATCTTCTAACCCGCTGAATCCAAATACAGGGTCACAGGGGTCTGCCGGAGCCAATCCCAGCCAACACAGGGCACAAGGCAGGAACCAATCCTGGGCAGGGTGCCAACCCACCGCAGACCCTCTAATATTTTCATTTCTAATCTTGTCCATCCTCGTCACACCCTCTGCCACCTCCAGCTCTGTCTCCTGCTTTCTGGTCAGTGCCACCGTCTCCAGCCCATATAACATAGCTGGTGTCGCTACCGTCCTGTAGACCTTTCCTTTCACTCTTGCTGATACCCGTCTGTCACAAATCACTCCTGACGCTCTTCTCCACCCACTCCACCCTGCCTGCACTCTCTTCTTCACTTCTCTTCCACAATCCCCATTACTCTGTACTGTTGATCCCAAGTATTTAAACTCATCCACCTTCGCCAACTCTACTCCCTCATCCTCACCATTCCACTGACCTCCCTCTCATTTACACACATGTATTCTGTCTTGGTGATCCTGCTGACCTTCATTCCATGTAAAATATGCACCCTCTACAGGGTGGTCCAGATCTAAGTATGCAGATCCAGATCGTCTCGATGACTTTGATTTATGCGAAGACGATTCCAGTTCGGCGTGGAGATGATACTTCATGTCGTCAGCTCACACACTTCTCGATGGTCCGGGATTTTTCGGGTGATTTTTCTATGTAATAAACTTAATAAGTTATAGCGTAATAAAAATTGCATAATTAGATCTGGACCACCCTCTACGATGCAGTATGTCACCATTCTCCAAGGAGACTTGTAGTGAACTGCGGTGATAAGAAATTGAATATATTATACTATTCAAATGCTAACTAAGAATTATGATGGGAGTAAGCAGGTTGCATGTTGCCACACAAACAATGTGCATTGTGTCTAATAAGCGTAGACTTTTAAATCCCAGGTATGAGATATTTTTAGTACTTTCATGATCTCCTTAATATTAAATTGCATGCATGGTACTTTGTAAATCACGTTTAAGAAAGACATGCTAAGTAATCATGATTTTTAAACTCGTGCTCTTATTATAGTACCCAACTACAACTGTCTGTTACCTGCAAAGACGCTTCAGGATGAGACGGATCAGGAGAGAATTCTGCAGACAGCCATTCTGGCGCTGCCCTGCTCTTGGCAAACATTTGCCACAAGTTCTCACAAAATATTAGATTTTTAGACTTAGATTTTTCAAAATTCTTTTTAATAAACTCCCATTATTATTACAAAAAAAATATATAAACACACCATGCCCGGGGTTTGTTTCCTGCCTTGCGCCCTGTGTTGGCTGGGATTGGCTCCAGCAGACCCCCGTGACCCTGTAGTTAGGATATATTGGGTTGGATAATGGATGGATGGATGGATGAAATATATAAACAGCAAATAAAGAGGAAATGTGATTTAAAAAACAATGGGGCACACTTCCTGAGCAACACAGAAAATGACTAAACATGCAAAAACAAGGGGCCCAGTCAGAAAAGGCAGTTGATCCCTAGAGACCCTAGAAATGACAACTTAGCATTTATACCAGACATACTCCCACACATGAACAGAAAAATAACACTTTTGCAGTTCATCAACTGTCAGGATGTAGTCATTTATGATAACAGCTTGGAGGCTTCATCGGCTTGGAACTGCTAACTCAGTAAAATAAAAAGTTAACAATGAATGCTCTTTATTTTTTCATGTTGCCAACCCCATTTCATTTAAGAAGGTGAGTTTGCCTCTGCCATTGCTGACCGCTCTGTAAAGTCGGACTGTTTGTGCTTGTTGCATTTTGCAGAAGGTGATGGGCATGCAGACTGAATCTAAACAAGTGACACACGTGCTTTCAACTCTTTAACTTCCGAAAATCTGATTTGCAAAAGATGCACATGAAATTCTTTTAGAGAGGAACTTTATTTGTCTTGAAGAAATATTATTATTGTATTGTGTATATCAGGGGTCTCCAACCTTTTTTTCCCCTGAGAGCTACTTTTACCAAATGAAACTGGCCGAGAGCTCCTCATGTTGTCTAACGTTTATTCTCATAGGTTACTTCAACTGAATAAGCTTGTTTTGCCTGAACATTTACAAAATGTTGGTGTCCACAACTCACATTTTGCATTAAAACATCACAAAAAAATATTTAGTTCACCTGCAAGTGCATTCACACTATTGAATTAAAACATGAATGCTGTCAAAACAAAACAATGCAATTCCAAATCCACAGATTTGACTTCTTCATTTGTCATTTTGTCACATGTCACTGTGTCACTTTATTCACAGGTCTAGTCGCATGTGTGATGTGTTGTTTAGTTAGTCAGATGACTGGCACTGAGGTGTGTGGTGGAGTGGAGCCCCCTTAGGTTCACTCTTATGGAGTCATTTAAATGTTCGTCTGTCAGTCGTGTTCTGAATTTTGATTTCACGACATTCACGTCAGACTCACAGAGGTATGGAGACCCAAACAAAGCAGACATTTTCAGAGCTGCTTGGTGAAGATTCTTCTAGTTATCTCGCTCTGTTAAGCTCCAGAAATGCTGAGAATGCTGTTGAGACTTTAACTGCACATTATTTTGAAGGTTTGCTAATATATAAATTCCAATGTCTGTCTGTCTGTCCACTTTTCACAAGAGAACTTCTTAGCGGATTTAGATTGGGTGTTTTTTAGGGATGCACGATAATATCGGCCACAGATAATTATCGGACGATAATAGACAATTATGACGTCATACAGATAATATCCGATAATGAAAAATCCACCGATAAAATGGACCGATAATAAAACCCTCAAATTGTTGTAAGATATGGCCGGCCATGTACCCCGGCCAATACCCCAAGCCGCCAGGTGGAGCCCTCCTTGCAGCATGGAGGTCCCCAGAAGACCAGCAGGGCATTATGGACCATGTAGTTTTTGTGCACCGCCCTGCTGGATGCCATGGGGGCCACGAGAGGGAGCTGCAGGGAGGACCGAAGAATTCTTCATGCCCTATGACCCGGAAGTTCGTCATAGGAAGAGCGACGGGCTTCCGGGGTGAGAAACATTATTTACCCTGACCCGGAAGGAATAAGGACTTGTGGACTGTTGGGAAGGAACACCTCCGGGTCAGGGAATATAAAAGGACTGTGGGGCTCCCAGACGATGAGCTGAGTTGGGAGGCAGGGTGGCTAAGCGTCTGGGAGTGGAGGATTTGTCATTGTTCATTGTTTATTGGTATATTTGGGAGTAGAGGGTGCTTTGTGCACATTATTGATATAATAAATATCATTATTGGACTTTTACCTAGTGTCTGACGTGGTGTCTGAGGGTGCAAGGGTGCGAGAAGCATCTTATTCTGTTACAGTTGGCGTAGCTCGGCAGGATTCTCTGGCCGTCAGTTTGGCAGAGGACCTGTATTTAAAAAATTTTACTGTGGACAGAATACCCCGGGAAGACAGCGTCACAACACACACAGGAAAATCGCCAGAAACCTCACCTTTTTTCAAGTCTATAATGGGAAAAAAGAAGACAAAACAGGGCAACAACACCAGCGGAAGTTCCATGTTCGTCATGGCCGACACTCGGGATGGCGACAGGCGACTACACGGATCGGGAGAGGACTCGGACGAAGAAACCTACAACGAGGTATGTGCTGCAAACGTAGATAATTTATTTAAAATTTCTCATTTCGTACCATGCACATACCTCGAAAAGATCATCCGGAGGTTCTGCGGGATGCAGGAGAATCTCCGAAGATAGTGTGGCGCTTTTGTACGGGCAGACGGACAACGAAAAGGACTTCCGCATTACGGGTGCCGGCGAGGGACACGGGAAGTACCACGAAGGATTCCAGAAAGGTGACGTTCCGTGTCCAGCTGTTTATGACTTCGCCCAAGAAAAGACGGACTTGATTTTTCCGAAGGAGAAAGGGGTGGTGAGCGAAGCACTGCTCAACCCAAAAGAAGGTAAGGAGGGCCGGGAAATGGCTGGTCGATCTGCCGACAAATTAATAAAGGCAGGTCGCAGTCGACCAAAGATGGCGGCCCGGTCCTCGTCTGTAGAGAACTCCAATTCCCAGAAACCCGTGCGGAACCCGTCAGAACACGTGCGCCGACAGCGGCGAGTTCATTGGCTCCCGGCGGACGGTTTGGCAAACCAGGAAGTAAGCCAAACCCGGCCGAATTAACTAATTATTTTGACGCGGGAACTCGAAAAATTAATCGAGCCCGTGCGGAGTATTTTGCAGACTTTAGAGGCGATTAAGAAGATCGTTGGAGATCTGGGAGCGGCGGCGGCGCCTTTAAGAAGAGTACGTGAGTACCTGCGGCGATTGGACCGAGAGCCTCCGTGTTATGTGATTTGGCGGTACAGACAGGTAATGTCGGTACCGTATATAATGTAATAGGGACGCAGTGTGATCCGGGCCCGCTTTTAATCCATAGCGGGTGCCAAATGGATGTGTGCCCTACAAGAGAGGCGAAAACGTTTACGGAGCGGCCGGGGGAAGGACCGATCGAGCCAGAGCAGCTGGTTGGTGCTGTCTCTTGGAGCGATTCGATCCTAAAGACCACGACCCATGTTGTTTATAAATCAAAGGGCGTGCAGACAGTAAAAGGGCTCTCTTTCATTAATAGAGACCCAAACTGTGGACAAGCCCCAGAGTAAACTGGAGATCCTTAGAATAAAGAAGGGGTCTCCTGACAAGGTGGGAAAAGGGCGGAGAGCAGCGAGGCGGCCAGAAAACCCTCCTTGGCGGGGAAAGGGTGGAGCTGACCGAGTTCCGAGATGTTTCAGGTATCGGGAAAAGAGCCAACCAGGAGGACTGCGTCGGTGCTACAATTGCCAGCGACCGGGTCACGAGTGGCGCCAATGTCCCCGGGGAGACAGGAGGTACACCGTCCCCCCAAGGTTTGCTCGAGGACAGGGGCAACGCAGTCAGATCCCGGATGACGCGTCCTCTTGGAGGAAGACTTCCTCTCGGGGCAGGCGCCCGAATCTTTATAATTCGCCGCTGGGGAGTACTGTAAGATATGGCGGCCATGTACCCCGCCAATACCCCAAGCCGCCAGGTGGAGCCCTCCTTGCAGCATGGAGGTCCCCAGAAGACCAGCAGGGCATTATGGACCATGTAGTTTTTGTGCACCGCCCTGCTGGATGCCATGGGGCCACGAGAGGGAGCTGCAGGAGGACCAAGAATTCTTCATGCCCTATGACCCGGAAGTTCGTCATAGGAAGAGCGACGGGCTTCCGGGGTGAGAAACATTATTTACCCTGACCCGGAAGGAATAAGGACTTGTGGACTGTTGGGAAGGAACACCTCCGGGTCAGGGAATATAAAAGGACTGTGGGGGCTCCCAGACGATGAGCTGAGTTGGGAGGCAGGGTGGCTAAGCGTCTGGGAGTGGAGGATTTGTCATTGTTCATTGTTTATTGGTATATTTGGGAGTAGAGGGTGCTTTGTGCACATTATTGATATAATAAATATCATTATTGGACTTTTACCTAGTGTCTGACGTGGTGTCTGAGGGTGCAAGGGTGCGAGAAGCATCTTATTCTGTTACATTGTACACTTGCCCAACTGTTTTCTCCCCCTACTATGCTCTCGGCTCCTCACCCCCGCCCATCCTGCAAGCTTCTGTAATTATCGGTTGGTTATCGGTTATCGGATATAAGAAGCAGGAATTATCGGTTATCGGTACCGGCTGTGAAAATTCATTATCGTGCATCCCTAGTTTTTTTCAATAATTTGCTTGAACATTCTAGTTGATTTTGTGACTTTTCTCATTTTGCTATGCATCATAGTTCACTTGCAGTACCGAGTTATTTGCGCGAATCCGAGAAACACGCAGCGGGGTGAGGGGCGGGGCCTTCCTCATTCACTCGCCAGCTTCGGGGCATGTTCTTTAACTCCGCTTAGCTAGCGAACGAGAGAACAATTAAATTCAACTTTGCTTGCTATTTAAAATAAAGTGTTACTTAGGTCTTGATGAGCTGGAGTCCGGATATTCTCTTAAGTGTATGTCACATTGAAAAGAGAGATTGCAATTCAGATTGTGGATCGTGATTTTGTGTTAAAAGGATCGTGATAGGATTTTTTGGAAAGATCGCCCACCCCTAATTTGACTAATCGAGTGTTCAACTTTTTTGTAAGATTCATTAACCCTTTGGCGAGCTACTAGGAAAGGGATTGTGAACTACTAGTAGCTCGCGAGTGACGTGTTGGAGACCCCTGCTCTCTCTCTATATATATATATATATACACTCACCTCAATGATTATTAGGAGCACCATACTAATACGGTATTTGACCCCCTTTCACCTTCAGAACTGCCTTAATTCTACGTGGCATTGATTCAACAAGGTGCTGAAAGCATTCTTTAGAAATGTTGGCCCATATTGATAGGATAGCATCTTGCAGTTGATGGAGATTTGTGGGATGCACATCCAGGGCACGAAGCTGCCGTTCCACCACATCCCAAAGATGCTCTATTGGGCTGAGATCTGGTGACTGTGGGGGTCATTTTAGTACAGTGAACTCATTGTCATGTTCAAGAAACCAATTTGAAATGAGTCGAGCTTTGTGACATGGTGCATTATCCTGCTGGAAGTAGCCATCAGAGGATGGGTACATGGTGGTCATGAAGGGATGGACATGGTCAGAAACAATGCTCAGGTAGCCCGTGGCATTTAAACGAAGAAAACATCCCCCACACCATTACACCACCACCACCAGCCTGCACAGTGGTAACAAGACATGATGGATCCATGTTCTCATTCTGTTTACGCCAAATTCTGACTCTACCAATTGAATGTCTCAACAGAAATCGAGACTCATCAGACCAGGCAACATCTTTCCAGTCTTCAACTGTCCAATTTTGGTGAGCTTGTGCAAATTGTAGCCTCTTTTTTCCTATTTGTAGTGGAGATGAGTGGTACCCGGTGGGGTCTTCTGCTGTTGTAGCCCATCCGCCTCAAGGTTGTGCGTGTTGTGGCTTCACAAATGCTTTGCTGCATACCTCGGTTGTAACGAGTGGTTATTTCAGTCAAAGTTGCTCTTCTATCAGCTTGAATCAGTCGGCCCATTCTCCTCTGACCTCTAGCATCAACAAGGCATTTTAAGCCCACAGGACTGCCGCATACTGGATGTTTTTCCATTTTCACACCATTCTTTGTAAACCCTAGAAATGGTTGTGCGTGAAAATCTCAGTAACTGAGCAGATTGTGAAATACTCAGACCGGCCCGTCTGGCACCAACAACCATGCCACGCTCAAAATTGCTTAAATCACCTTTCTTTCCCATTCTGACATTCAGTTTGGAGTTCAGGAGATTGTCTTGACCAGGACCACACCCCTAAATGCATTGAAGCAACTGCCATGTGATTGGTTGATTAGATAATTGCATTAATGAGAAATTGAACAGGTGTTCCTAATAATCCTTTAGGTGAGTGTATCTATACTAATAAAAGGCAAAGCCCTCACTCACTCACTCACTCACTGACTCATCACTAATTCTCCAACTTCCCGTCTGGGTGGAAGGCTGAAATTTGGCAGGTTGATTCCTTACAGCTTCCTTACAAAAGTTGGACAGGTTTTATATCGAAATTCTACGCGTAATGGTCATAACTGGAAGCAGTTTTTCTCCATTTACTGTAATGGAGATGAGCTTCAACGCCATGGGGCGGAGTTTAGTGTGACATCATCACGCCTCCCACGTAATCACGCAGTACATAGAAAACCAGGAAGACCTCAAAAAAGCGCTCAAGAAAACATGCATTATATAATTGAGAAGGCAGCGAAACAATAAGAAGCGAGTTCTGCTACTTCGGAAACAAAGCACGATGTAAACCTACACTTTAAATTAAGTTCATAGACAGGCTGCCGCTGGCGTTTGTAATTTAGTGCCTGCCCATATAAGGCCATCCGTCAGCGGCAATCCAATAGCAAACTGCCACGGGTAAATATTCACGGGTGAAGGACTGTGCTTATGGAGAGGAAGATGAGATGGTCAGGGTGGTGTTTGACACAAACTCAGCGAAACTGCCAGAGAAAGTTTTAAGTGCCAGGACTAAGGTAACATTAAATAAAGCTATGGACATAGCACGAGATGGCACCAGCACAGCTGGGAACCTTCGATGCAAGTACACCGAGTGGCTCACGTGAACTGATGCAGTGCACAGATAAAAGCAACAGTTCCAAAGAGCTGAACAAAACCGAATTACACAATTGAAAAGGCAGCAAAAATATGAAGCGTCTGATAAGCATATTCATAAATGCAGCTACTGTGGAAACAAAGCACACGGTGGAAAAAGTCAATGTCCGCTAAAGGAAGACAGCGTAAAAAAAAAACCCGTGCATGCAGTTTGTCACATCACAGATAAAAGGAAGGCGAGCTGTTTATTGATGCAGTAAGGAACTAATCGATGAATGAAACCTCTTATCTTTACAACGATTGACAAACACGGAATGTAACTTGAACACATCCTACAAATACGAGCCTGATTGAAAGAAATAATGATAATCAAATCCTTGATGACAGCAACATTCAATAACTCACAAAACAATTACTGTATATTGACAATCATGTTACGTTATTTTTAAAATGTTCCCTTTTCTTTTTCATAACTTCTACTTCTCCACTGCGATACGGGTATATATATAAATGTATATCTATAGCCCGATCTACAATACATACTTTAGCATAGACAAGCGGTGGCGCAATTGTAGAGTCTTAAGCCTCTAACGCCGACATTCGAGGTTCGATTCGAGAGGGATGTACTGACTATGTCGCGCTACCGATTCATTTTACCTTCCCATCTCCTTGGTTTGGGACGTATGAAAAATATTAGGTTAACGCAGAATCATGTTACGTTATTTTTAAAATTTTCCCTTTCTTAGCACAAGCACAGTTGAGAAGCTTCGATGCATGTACTCCATAACGCGTTAAAAATAACGCATTTAATCACACTTTCAATTCCAAGCAAGCGGGAACTTTTGTCAATGCATGATTTCCTGGTACATCCATTACACTGATGCACACATCACAGCTACAAAAATGTTAGAGTCGGAATAAAGCGTTCCTACGACTGATCATTTCGACTACCGACGGAAGCCTTGATAAAAGCATGGTTTTGTGCACACTGAAAAGCAAGCAAAATTAGATGCATTACAGAAAGCGGACTTTGTGGCTCTTACTGGGGATCATTGGACTTTCGTGACCGTTAGTAATTCTAAATACATCTAATTACAAAATGTTCAATGATCACACTGTTTTAGCCTAATGTACAAAATAATTTTGGCTAATGTTACTCAGAGTTTAAAGAGTAAGCTGGTCAAATTACCTTTTATGTTTCTGACTTATTTTTTAAGAAGAAAAACTGCACTTTATGGTGAAATTTTGGTTATTATTATTTAAAGACAATACTATTCTGAAAATGTACTTAAAGTACTTAAACTACCACTTTATTTTTAAGTCTGCCCAATTTTAACCAGGGATGATATTTTTGTTTCTATTTTGAATTCAAATGCAGTTTAAAAGCTTTTTTTTCAGAAATTAAAACAGCTTCAGTTTACAATATTCATGTCCATGTCTATTATTTGATTCTGTAAGCCCACTAAAACCGTTTTAAATAAAAAAAAACATTTGCGATTTGGGGCAAATTTACGTGTCGATTACATACGATTAATCAAGATTAATTCTTACACAGCCTCTAATTAATTGGATTAATTTTTTAATCGAGTCCCACCTAATATATATATATGTAGATATATATATGTAGATTTGTATATATATGTGTATATATATATATATAACTGTATATATATATATGTGTATAGATGTGTATATATATATATATGTTTATATGTATATATATGTTTATATATGTGTCTGTGTGTGTGTGTGTGTATATATATATATATATATATATATATATATATATATATATATATATATCAGCAACACTCATGACAATTACAAAACAATTACATTGTCAATCATGTTACGTTATTATTAAAATGTTTCCTTTTCTTTTCATAACTTCTTTAACACACTACTTCTCCGCTCTTGAGCTGGTATTCTGCTAGTATATATATATATATATATATATATATATATATATATATATATATATATATTGTCACTTGCAGTAGGAGGCATGGATGGATTCGATAGCACCTGGGAAACCACTCGCCAGGGAATGGTGGGGTATTAACTTTCTCCCTCTGCTTCCTCATAGAAAGAAAGACCTTCCTGCACCATAGGCCTGGATTGACCGCAGTGCGATACTTCCGCCCTTCCTCCGCCATCTTGCCCTGACGTCATCCTTCCCATCCTCCCTTGCGGTCCTTCCCGGCATCCCTCCACTTCCGGCTCCTCCCCAATAAAATGGCCGCGACGCCAGGAGTCGGCGTCGCGCATTATGAACTATTTCGTTTATAATTTTGACCTGTTTTTTGTTGGTGATTACAATATACGGGGCCGGAAAACCCCAACCCTTGCTACTGTCTCCTCGGTCCTTTACAAGTGGCGTAGTCGGCAGGATAGAGATCCCGGAATGACGGAGGGACAGGACCTCAACACGGTGCTGCAGGCCATGAACGACCAGCTCCAGGCGCTGCAGCTTGCGCAAGCCGCCACCACCCGGGAGCTGGAGGCCACGAAGGCCAGGTTAGTGGAAGCCCAACGGGCGAGACCAGACCCGCCCAGGCAGCCGCCTCCTCCTATGGTTCCGATGGGCCCTTCGGAGGACGTCGATGCCTACCTGGGCATGTTTGAGAGGGCGGCCACCCGGAACAGTGGCAGCGGTCCAGTGGCGCCCATCTTGGCGCCATACCTGAAGGGACCAGCTGCTGGGCCTATTATGACCTCCCTGAGGAGGAGGCGCTAATTACGACCTCCTCAAGCCCGAAATACTGGCCCGCTACGGCATTAGCCCGGGCCAGCAGGCGGCCGAATGGCGGAACTGGGTCTTTGACCCCGAAAAGCCCGCTCGCGCCCAGGCGTTCGAGTTCTGGGGCAAGATGGGCCGCTGGCTACGGCCAGAGAGCCCCGACGGGCGGAAAGTGGTCGGCGGGTGGCCTGTGAAGGCCTGGTCAATCGCGATGCCCAGTTCCCTCGCCCAGCAGGTCCGGGACACGCCTATCAGAACATGTCGGGCCTCCTCGACGTCCTGGAGCGTCAGTTGGCGGTCCTCCGACTTGGGGGTCAGAAAAGCCTGCTCGCGGGAACCGCAGGGACGGGCGGCCACCCCGAGCCCCCTCGACGCTGCAGAAGCGCCAGCCAGAGCCAGAGAGAGGCCGGGTCCGCCGCGCTGTTTTAAGTGTGGCGAGACCGGTCACCTGCTGCCAAACTGCCCCCATCACATCGCCCCGGAGCCTATGGACTGCAGCTGGACATCATCGGAGAGGTATTGTACCCGCCGCATCCCTTGGCGAGTCCAATACGGGAGTGGTGTTGCTAAATGGGCACGCCGTGGTGGCTTTGTTTGATTCCGGCAGCAACATTACCATTGTTGCTCGCCGCTTTGTCTTACCGCAACAGTGGTTAAAACAGCATTTGTTGGTCACCTGTGTGCATGGGGGACTAGGTCATATCGTTCGCTCACTGCTATGTCACCTGGAAGGGGAACCAATCAAATGACGGTCGCTGTGTTACCTGACCCCCTTCCCAGTGATTCTGGGACAAGACTGGTCTAAAAGAATCAGCGGTAAGCCATTCGCGCTCCGGGGCCTCGTTGGATCTTGTTATGAGGGGAAAAGGCACCCCCCGCGGCCTCCACGCCGTGCACAAGGGCAGGCCCTATGGGCGCTGGTGTCTCGGGGACCTTTCGTGGCTACGGACCTTGACCCGGAAGATTCCGCGGAGAAGGGACTAGCCAGGGAACTCTTCCCGGCCCAGGCCCCAAGACCCTCTCGGCCTGGACCATCAATTTCGGTCCACGCCGGCCTCCTTTAAGAGGGAGCAGTGGAATGATGACTCCCTGCGCTTTGCCCGGAATGCGATCGTTCTGCCTAACAGCTCAACAGCGGACGGATCCACACCGGGAACCCTTCTTTGTCCTTGAGAATGATCTGTTGTACCGAAAGTGGCTACCCATGAGGGCGAGGTGCGGAAGTTGTTGCTAATTCAGCGTACCTTCCGGCGGGAGATATGCGAGTTGGCACATGCTCACCTCCTAGGCCCACCTCGGGGCGAAAAACACTGGAGAGGATTAAGCCCGCTTTTACTGGCCTGGGATCAATGAGGAGGTCCGGCGGTTCTGTCAATCCTGTCGGAGTGCCAGACCCGCCAGATTCCTAGGAGGGACCGTGCTCCTCTAGTCCCTATTCCCTCGTGGACATCCCCTTTGAAAGGATAGGGGTCGATTTGGTGGGACCCCTGGAGCCCTCAACCCGTGGCCACAAGTATATCCTAGTCATGGTGGACTATGCCACCCGGTACCCAGAGGCGGGTCCCCTGCGCCCGCTAATACTAAAAGCATCGCGACGGGAACTGGTTAATTTGTTTTCACGCGTGGGCATACCCAAGGAGGTCCTCACGGACCAGGGTACGCCCTTCACTTCGGATACGTTCAAGGAGGTAGCCAAATTACTGCAGATAAAGCACCTGAAAGCGTCAGTCTATCACCCGCAAACTGACGGGTTGGTCGAACGATTTAATCAGACGCTTAAGCAGATGCTCCGCAAGGTAGTCAGCGGACGGCAGGAACTGGGACCAGCTCCTCCCGCTCGTGCTTTTGCCTACCGGGAGGTACCCCAGGCCTCTACAGGCTTCTCCCCTTTGAATTACTATCGGGCGACAACCCCGGGAATCCTCGACATCCTAAAAGAAGGCTGGGAGGCCGAGGCTCTTCCCTCCTCTAACATTTTGAGCGTAAGCGCAACTGCGCGACCGACTCACAAAGATCAGGCCCCTCCTAAAAGAGCACGTGACTCGTGCGCAAGCAGCGCAGGCTCGGTGTTACAACCGCAACTCCGTCCTCCGGGAGTTCCGCCCGGGGGACCGAGTTATGGTGCTCGTCCCGACCTCCCACTCGAAGCTGCTCGCTCACTGGCAAGGGCCTTACGAGGTTAAGGAGAGATAGAGAGGAGCTCCCCAGCTCCCGCAGGTCACTCTCCCTTTTCGCAAGCACAACTGCCCTTAACCTCGGCGAAGAGCTGACCCCCAAGCAGCGGCAGGAGTTAGCCCAAACACTCCGAGCCATCCCGAGGTAGTGGCGAGTCACCCGGCCGGACGGCGCTGATTGAGCGCGATATAGTCACGGAGCCGGGGTAATCGTCCGGGAGAGGCCCTACCGACTCCCGGAGGCAAAACGCGCAGAGGTCGAACTGGAGGTGAAACGTATGTTGGACATGGACATAATTGAAGAGAGCCATAGTCCCTGGTCCAGCCCTATTGTCCTCGTCTCCAAGCCAGGCGGCTCCTGGAGGTTCTGTAATGACTTTAGGCGTCTGAATCAGATCTCCAAGTTCGATGCCTACCCCATGCCCCGCATTGACGACCTCCTTGAGCGGCTGGGTACGGCTCGTATCTGACTACCCTTGACATGACAAAAGGGTATTGGCAAATTCCTTTAACGGCATCCGCAAAGGAGAAAACGGCCTTTAGCACCCCTAGCGGGCACTGGCAGTACAAGGTCCTCCCATTTGGGCTGCACGGGGCCCCGGCGACCTTCCAACGTCTGGTAGATAGAGTGCTGAAGCCCCACCAGTCCTATAGCGCCGCCTACCTGGATGACGTTGTCATCTATTCCGGCACCTGGGAGGAGCATCTACTGCAGGTCGCAGCTGTCCTCCGAACACTGGCTAAAGCCGGCCTCCGCATAAACCCCCGGAAGTGTTTTTGGATTAAAGGAGGCCAAATATTTAGGCTACCTCGTGGGACAAGGACAGGTGCGCCACAGAGCTCCAAAGTTAAAGACATCTTAGAATGGCCCGTCCGAGTACCAAGAAACAGGTGCAGGCTTTCTTGGGGCTTGCGGTTACTACCGCCGGTTTGTTCCTCGTTTCTCGAAGAGCAGCACCCTTGACTGACCTGACAAAAAAGGGCGCTCCCCTATACGTGGTGTGGACCGACAAAGCAGAACACGCGTTCAGTGACCTAAAGAAGGCCCTAACGTCGGCACCTGTGTTACGGACGCCCGATTTTGGGCTCCCGTTTATTCTCCAGACCGACGCTTCGGACACAGGCCTGGGTGCCGTGCTGAGCCAAAGCGTCGATGGTGTCGAGCACCCTGTGATGTACCTTAGCCGGAAACTGATGGACCGGGAGACCGTGCGCGGCAGTGGAGAGGGAGGCCTTGGCCATTAAGTGGGCAGTGACCCACCTCCGTTACTACCTGCTGGGTGCGAATTCGCTCTGGTGACTGATCACGCTGCACTTCAGTGGATGTCCCTACACAAAGAGTGAATCCGCGGGTCACCAGGTGGTTCCTGGACTTACAGCCGTATAAGTTCACTGTCACTTATCGGGGGGCACCCTTCAGGCCAATGCCGATGCCCTCTCGTATTCACGACCTCTCGGTTAGGTCCGCCCGACCTGACGGTCCTGGGCTAAGGGGGATCGTGTCGCGCGCTTGCAGTAGGAGGCAGCGGATTGATTCGATAGCACCTGGGAAACCACTCGCCGCCAGGGAATGGTGGGGTATTAACTTTCTCCCTCTGCTTCCTCATAGAAAGAAAGACCTTCCTGCACCATAGGCCTGGATTGACCGCAGTGCGATACTTCCGCCCTTCCTCCGCCATCTTGCCCTGACGTCATCCTTCCCATCCTCCCTTGCGGTCCTTCCCGGCATCCCTCCACTTCCGGCTCCTCCCCAATAAAATGGCCGCGACGCCAGGAGTCGGCGCGCATATGAACTATTTCGTTTATAATTTTGACCTGTTTTTTGTTGGTGATTACAATATACGGGGCCGGAAAACCCCAACCCTTGCTACTGTCTCCTCGGTCCTTTACATATATATATATATATATATATATATATATATATACAGCGGAACCACTAGATACAATCACCTCTGTATATGAGAAATTCAAGATAATAGGAAATTATGAGCAAAAATTTCGGATCTAAATACGAGCATTCGCTCACATAACGAGCCATGAGCCAGGCTGTGGTATGCGTGACGCGGTTCCTGATCCGCCTCGACTCGGGGATTCACCCAAGCTGACGCTGCCAGCCCGTCAAGCTCACTCAGTGTTTCTTGTTCTCCCGTAGCGTGACGATCTACGTGTTTGTGCGCTTGTGATTTCATTGTTTCGCTGTAGCAGTTTGCTGTATAAGCGTATCCAAAAATATCGCGGACATGCAGACGGAGAATAGGAGATGATTGCCTTCAAGAGGAGGGAGAGGGAGAGAGAGAGAGGCATGCGAGCGAGCGAGAGAGATAAGGAGATAGAGATGCGCACGACAGAGAAGAACCATTAGCTCAGTTATGCTCACATGACGCTCAGCAGACAAAGTGTATCCATACTACTTGTATTGCAAGACATCGCTCGTTTAATTAAGTCAAAATTAATTAAAAAATTTTGCTCGTCTTGCAAAACACTCATAAACCAAGTTACTTGCAAACCGAGGTTCCACTTGTATATATTATTTATCAGTGTTATTTGTTAGGAAAATTGATTTTTAGTTTGATATTTTTGGAGGTGAGGAACGGATTAACTGGATTTCCATTATTTTCAATGGGGAAGTTAGATCTAGATACGAGAAATTCGCTGTACAAGCTCAGTGCTGGAACAAATTAAACTCGTATCTCGAGGTTCCACTGTATACATATTGTGGAGGACTGCCGGCTTCTCATGCCTGTCCTCACCCCCAGGCCGCCAGGAGGATAGTGCCCCGAGGTCCAGCAGGGCCTCATGGACTTTGTAGTATTTAAACACAGCTCTACTGGATACCTTGGGGGCCACCAGGAGTCGCTGTGGGTGGGCTTATGGGCTCTTTTGTGCCAAATGACCCGTGGGTACGTCACGGTCACATGACAGGAAGGAACGACGTGCTCCCGGGTTAAAGTAAAAGACTGATAGCCCTGACCCGGAAGGAATAAGGAACTGTGGACTGCTGGGACAGGAACACTTCCGGGTCAGGGAATATAAAAGGATTGTGGGAGTTCCTAGACGGTGAGCTGAGCTGGGTGGAAGGGTGGCAACGCGTCTGGGAGTGGAGGATTGTGTATTATTGTGATTATTGGTTTATTTAATGAGTATTGTGGAGGAGAGGGTGCTTTGTGCACTGTGTTGTATTAATAAAATCTACTTTTGGACTTTGATCTGGTGTCTGGAGTCTTCTGTCACAATATATAATGCATTTGTCAACAAACTTTTAAACTTTAAATAAATGGCCAAGAAAATAAGTGTGGAGAACTCCATAACCTATTAAAAAGTTATTTAAAATGATTTACTGAAATGCACATTGTATAGTAAATTCATGAATTAATTAACAGTTGAAAAAAATCTTCTAACAGAACTCATCACCTTTAATGAGAGCCTTAATGAAATGGCAGGCAATAAAGTGAATGCAATTAACAGAAAGAGAGCAACAAGGGCACCATTTACCAAACCATTTCTGACCACTGTAGACAAAAATCCTGCTTCTCTTTCCAAACACTGGACTCGGGACAAAATCTTTTATTTCACTCTATAGGCCTCTTTGTAGAAGTTTGGCTTAGAATGTTGAGCAAGTGTGGAAGGGAAAAAAAATATGATGCAGAAGTGAAGAATATTACAAAGGAGTAGAGTGTGATTGTATACGCAAAGCAGCATTTTAAAAGGTAAAAAACAGCATAGAATTGAGTATTTCAAAACAGTTGGAATTATATAATAATCTGAACAAGATATCAGCCTGCCATTTACCAGGAGAAGTAAACTGTAATGTCGCAAGATATAAATATATTTTTGTGGACTACCTTTTTAGCATTAACATAGGATATAGCGGGTTGGATAATGACTGACTGACATTAGTGTATATTGTCTTCCTGGTATTTCTGACGCTTGCTGGCTTCTCTGATATCAACTAAGCCGGCTCTTTTCCTGTTACCAATGTCCTTCTCCTGGTCAAATTACTCTCTTTTTAACACAATCTTTATAAAGTGTGTTCACAACACACTGCAGCCATACAACTGAGATTAGATAAGCAGTGAAAAATGAATGGACTGATAAGGGCCTGCAAAGTTCTGTTTATACTACGAGTGCATACGATGAATGTTGTAACAAAGAAAGAATATATCAGATTATAATTTTCTGGAATTCTAACATTTCACTTTATGAAATAACTAGCTGAAACACCCAGCGTTGCCCAGGAGGAAAAAAAAAGTTTTGTTTTTTTTTAATTGTTTGAAAAAAATATAATTAAAAAAAATACAACTCGACAGATTCATTTTTGTTTTGTGGTGTATCGAAAAGTTTTTACATGCAGAATTTTTGACAACGAAAAGAAACGTCAATTAGATTATTATTAGGTTGATTCAATTCTATTACCACTACAACATTGTTACAATAAGAATAACGCACGATGAAAATACAGTCAACAAAAACAAATATTAAACGACAAACAAATAATATTACGGATTTTTCATGATAAAAATGTTGGTCGCTTTTACGGAGCACACCAGAGACGTTGCGAGCGTCAACTAGATGATGATAACATACGGTACATACAAGACGGCAAGATTGTTAGAGTCTGCTTGATATGTCAGATTGTGGCGAATTGTTGGAGAGGTGTTCATGGGAAGGTGCTTTGTGGAATAAAAACTCTTTATTGTATTTATATTCTCATACAGTGGAACCTCGGTTTGCGAGCATAATTCTTTTTGGAAACGTGCTTGTAATCCAAAGCACTCGTATATCAAACTGAATTTCCCCATAAGAAATAATGGAAACTCAGATAATTCGTTTCACGACCCATAAATATTTACATATTTATATTTGTGTTTTACACCAGCCATCTAGAGTGCTAAGATCTTCTGGTCAGTTGTCTCTTGTTGTCCCTCGTACTAAGTGAAAAACTAAGGGGGACAGGGCTTGTGCTGCTGCTGCTCCTCGTCTGTGGATGCTCGTATTTAGATTCGAAATTTTTGCTCATACTTTCCTATTATCTTGAATTTCTCGTATACAGAGGTGATTGTATCTAGTGGTTCTGCTGTATGTATATATATACAGTGGAACCTCAGTTTATGAGTAACTTGGTTTACGAGTGTTTTGCAAGACGAGCAAAAATTTTTAATAAATTTTGACTTGATAAACGAGCGATGTCTTGCAATACGAGTAGTATGGATACACTTTGTCTGCTGAGCGTCATGTGATCACAACTGAGCGGACAGTGGTTCTCTCTCTCTCTCTCCTTATCTCGCTCGCTCGCTCATCGCGTCTTTTTCTCTCTCTCCTTATCTCGCTTGCTCACTCGCCCATCGCGTCTTTTTCTCTCTCTCCTTATCTCGCTCGCTTTATTGTATTTATATTCTCATACAGTGGAACCTCGGTTTGCGAGCACAATTCTTTTCGGAAACGTGCTTGTAATCCAAAGCACTCGTATATCAAACTGAATTTCCCCATAAGAAATAATGGAAACTGAGATAATTCGTTTCACGACCCATAAATATTTACATATTTATATTTGTGTTTTACACCAGCCATCTAGAGTGCCAAGATCTTCTGGTCAGTTGTCTCTTGTTGTCCCTCGTACTAAGTGAAAAACTAAGGGGACAGGGCTTGTGCTGCTGCTGCTCCTCGTCTGTGGATGCTCGTATTTAGATTCGAAATTTTTGGTCATACTTTCCTATTATCTTGAATTTCTCGTATACAGAGGTGATTGTATCTAGTGTTTCTGCTGTTTGTATATATATACAGTGGAACCTCGGTTTATGAGTAACTTGGTTTACGAGTGTTTTGCAAGACGAGCAAAAATTTTTAATAAATTTTGACTTGATAAACGAGCGATTCTTGCAATACGAGTAGTATGGATACACTTTGTCTGCTGAGCGTCATGTGATCACAACTGAGCTGACAGTGGTTCTCTCTCTCTCTCCTTTTCTCGCTCGCTCGCTCATCACGTCTTTTTCTCTCTCTCCTTATCTCGCTCGCTCACTCGCCCAGTGCGTCTTTTTCTCTCTCTCTCTCCTTATCTTGCTCGCTCGCTCGCTCATCGCGTCTTTTTCTCTCTCTCCTTATCTCGTTCGCTTTATTGTATTTATATTCTCATACAGTGGAACCTCGGTTTGCGAGCACAATTCTTTTCGGAAACGTGCTTGTAATCCAAAGCACTCGTATATCAAACTGAATTTCCCCATAAGAAATAATGGAAACTGAGATAATTCGTTTCACGACCCATAAATATTTACATATTTATATTTGTGTTTTACACCAGCCATCTAGAGTGCTAAGATCTTCTGGTCAGTTGTCTCTTGTGTCCCTCGTACTAAGTGAAAAACTAAGGGGGACAGGGCTTGTGCTGCTGCTGCTCCTCACCTGTGGATCTCTTTACCTCATCACATAAAGGAGTCATCTACAGCTGAACTTTTCAAAACAAGATTAAAGACTCATTTCTATTCACTTGCATTCCATGACCTTCAGTAATACTGATGGTTTCCTTATTTTTATTTATATTCATTCATTTTATTTCTATTTATGTTATTCATGTTAATTGTATGATTTTTCTTTATTCTATTATTGTAAAGCACTTTGGCCACAGCATTCCTTTGTTGTTTTAAATGTGCTATAAATAAATTTGACATTGACATTTAAAAATGATTATTGCAAAATCTTCACTCTGACTAACGGAATCCCTGCTATCTGTTGGCTCACTGGAATCTTCGTCTTATTTTGAGACTTTAACAAGGAAACGTATCCAATGACAGTTGCTTTTGCCTGAAGAATCACTACACTTGGACGCAAAATAAAAAAAAAATGCTTTACACACTGTAAGGTTTCTAAACTCTTTTGGGATCACCCCCCCAACGGGACAACACACGGATGAGCGTCCTGAAGCAACTGCAGGCTCCCGGCGTTGTAGCAGTTCGCCGTAGAATTGAATCAGAAAAGATCACAGACATTGTAGAAGTGCCTGCCGTTGATGGGTGATGCCACAGCACAGCATTACTTGGCCACTAACCTGGCCACGACCCTGCCCATTTGCTGTGTCTCTGTATACAGTAGGAGAGCGGCAGATCCCACTACAATAAATAACCGTGCTGTTCCTGTTTCAAGCTGAATAAAGCTGGTTTTGCTAAAGTACTGAGACTCAGCCTCGTGTTTCGGGGTGCAAGACAGGGACTCGCATGTTACAGCACACATACACACAGTCACCATGCTGTAGTAAACAGTATACACTCATACGGATGTTGACTATATGAGTGAGGCACACCGACTGAGAACGAGGGTGGGAGACGATTACCCACAGTCCCGCAGCGAGAGAGAGAGAAGAACCATCAGCTCAGTTGTGATCACGTGACGCTCGGCAGGCAAAGCGTATATGGACTACTCGTATTGCAAGAACTCGAATCGTTTATCAAGTTAAAATTTATTCAAAATTTTATTTCATCTTGCAAAACACTCGCAGAACAAGTTACTCGGAATCCAAGGTTTCACTGTATTGTGGACTGTATTGCTGTGTCTGGGGCTCTCTGGTGCCCCCTTGTGGTTACTAAGCACCAAATGGATAATATACATTGTCACGCACGCGCGAATCGGAGACCGCGGAAGGATCTTGACACACCTGGGAGGACATTCGCCGGCAGGGAATGGCAGGGTACTAACTTTGTCCCTATGCTTCTTTGCAGGAAAAAAGACGCTCCGCCGCCATAAGCCAGTTTGCCGTCACTACGTCTACTTCCGCCCTTCCTCCGCCATCTTCCCTGACATCAGCGATCCCGTCCTCCCTCACGGTTCTTCCCAGCATTCCTCCTCTTTAAAATGGCCGCCGACGCCATGCTTGGTGTCGCGCTTATGAACACTTGTTTGTTTATATTTTTGACCTCTTTGTTTTACAGTTTATTGTGGATCTGAGACAATCTACGGGGCCGGAAAACCCCAAACCTTTGTGCTGTCTCCTCCTCAGTTTGTTACAACATACATACTGTACATACAAGACCACAAGATTGTTACAGTCTGCTTTATATATAAGTTGGAAATGACAGCATAAAGAACACGGGTAACTTAGGATGTAATTACTGATGTTCAAATAAATAGGACAATAACATTTTATATTCATTTTATCAGAATTTCTGTTGACCTTATCAACTAAATACCAGAAATGAAAAATATACATGCTGATTTTATCTGAGAAATACATATTTTATATGTATCCAGATATTAGTAAGCATTGTTGAGTAGAAAATAGTATTAAATAAGCAATAATTAAAACAGGCGGCATGGTGGCGCAGTGGGTAGCACTGCTGCCTTGCAGTTAGGAGACTTGGGTTCACTTCCTGGGTCTTTCCTGCATGGAGTTTGCATGTCCTCCCCGTGTCTGGGTGGGTTTCCTCCCACAGTCCAAAGACATGCAAGTTAGGTGGAATGGCGATTCTAAATTGTCCCTAAAGTGTGTGTGTGTACCCTGTGGTGGGCTGGCACCCTGCCCGGGGTTTTTTTCCTGCCTTGCGCCCTGTGTTGGCTGGGATTGGCTCCCGTGACCCTGTAGTTAGGATATAGCAGGTTGGATAATTAAAACAAGCAGAGAAAAAAAAAAAGTTTAGAGTAATTTTCTAATTTCTACTAGAATCATTTTTTAATTTTTTCCTACGGATTCAGTAAAATCTAACTTGTGGAAAAGACGTAATAAGCAGTAAACTATCATTGCCAATGTCCTCTGTTTGTCAGTGACATTACACTGAGAAACCCTTAATTATGCCAACTATTCAGTTTTTCAAGGCAGCAAACAAGTTTTTTGACATTAATATATTCTAAAAGCAGAAATCATCCCAAAGTATTTGACAGAAACAGTCCAAAATCATATATTATTTTGTTTGGGGCACATGAAGTTTAAGTGATGTGGTCGTGGGATGAGGTATCTGATCCTACTTAATTCTGGTCTGAAGATGGACCGTTTCATTAAAACATATAGTTTGCCAATAAGATTTGAAGCACAGCTGGGAGACTTGAAAAATGTCTAAATGTGCGGTGTGTTAGCCAAGTAAACCAGCCAGAATAGTACCAGAGTTTACATAAAGAAAAAGAAGTATCACTCATTTCTAAAATCTGTTATACATAAATATCTTTGAAGTAAATTCTTTTGACCGTCTGCTATACGGCTTGTTATGATACAGAAACTGACACAAGAATTTGGACATGACACTAAATGTCATATGTTCGTAATTTATTAAAAGCTGAAATCCATGTGTTGTAATAAAGAGAGTCAAGTACGGGAGACACTTTCAGCTGCACTGCAACACATGTACAGAGAACAATTTCTCTAATTACTATGGCATTCATTAACAACACAAATATGATGTTGACTGTTGGTCTTGAAAATCCATCGATACATGGCAGTTATTTTTAAACCCACTGTGCTAACGTGAACTACCACAGCTATGCTGATGACACGCAGCTGTATTTATCAATAGCACCCGATGACCCCGACTCTGTTGTTTCACTAACACAATGTCTTACTTGTATTCCTGAATAGATGAGTAGTAATTCTCTCAAGCTAAATAAAGAAAAAACTGAAATTTTAGTGATTGGCAATAATGGATATAATGAGGTTATTAGAAATAAACTTGATGCATTAGGATTAAAAGTCAAGACGTAAGTAAAGAATTTAGGGGTAACTGTTGACTGTGACCTGAATTTTAAATCGCATGTTAATCAGATCACTAGGACAGCATTTTTCCACTTAAGAAATGTAGCAAAATGTACACCTCTTATATCACTGAAAGATGCTGAGAAATGAGTTCACGCTTTTGTTTTCAGTCGACTAGATTACCGTAACGCACTCCTCTCAGGACCACCCAAAAATGACATCAATCGATTACGACGAGTGCAGAATGGAGCTGCTAGAATCTTAACAGGGAAAAGAAAATTCGAGCACATCACCCCAGTTTTGATGTCACTACACTGGTTACCTGCGCCATTCAGAACTGACTTTAAAATACTGCGTATGGTTTACAAAGCCTTAAATCATCTGCTCCATTGTACATTTCAGAATGGCTGTCACCTTACACTCCAAATCGTAACCTTAGGTCTTCAAATGAGTGTCTGCTTAGAATTCCAAGTGCTAAACTTAAAAGAAGTGGTGAGGCGGGCGGCCTTCTGCTGTTAGGCGCCTCAAATCTGGAATAGCTGACCGATAGAAATTCACCAGGCTGATACGATGGAGCACTTTAAACAACTGCTGAAAACACATTACTTTAACATGGCTTTCTCATAACTTAATTTTAGTTTAATCCTGATGCTCTGCATATTCAATTAATTATCATTACTATTCATGGTGGCTCCAAAATCCGTACTAACCCCTACTCTCTCTTGTGTTCTTTTTCCGGTTTTCTGTGGTGGCGACCTGCACCACCACCACCTGATCAAAGCACCGTGATGTCCCTACATTGATGGATTAAAGGCCAGAAGTCCACGTGACCGTCAAGTCCTTCCAAGAGAACCCTGAATACAATGAGGACGGATCATTTATGTGAGGTAGACTGCCTAGTGGGTGATGGGTGGTCTCGTGGCCTCAGAACCCCTGCAGATTTTATTTTTGTCTCCAGCCGTCTGGAGTTTCTTTGTTTTTTCTGTCCTCCCTGACCATCGGACCTTACATTTATTCGATGTTAGTGTTCTCTTACTTTGTCTTTTTTTTCTCTTTCTTCATCATGTAAAGCACTTTGAGCTCCATCATTTATATGAAAATGTGCTATAGAAATAAATGTTGTTGTTGTATTTAAAATATCATTTTTTATTTTTAAAGGTTATTTTTTTGAATTTGATCTCTAATTAAGTCATGAAAGTAGCTCTGATGAAGCTGACCTCTCACCACACACCAAACATGCCCAAATGCAATGACTGATGCATCTGCTTGATACGAGACACATAAGCATAACACGGACTATTCTTTCATTTACAGCTGCAGATAAGTAGGTTGAGGAAACCAAGATTTAGAAACCTAAAACAGTACACAATTACAATATAAACTAGAAGTTACCAGTTCCAAAAATTATCAACAACAACAACATTTATTTCTATAGCACATTTTCATACAAACAATGGAGCTCAAAGTGCTTTACATATTAAAGAATAGAAAAATAAAAGACACAATAAGAAAAAAAAATAAGTCAACATTAATTAACATAGAATAAGAGTAAGGTACAATGGCCAGGGGGACAGAAAAAACAAAAAACTCCAGACGGCTGGAGAAAAAAATAAAATCTGTAGGGATTCCAGACCATGAGACCACCCAGTCTCCTCTGCGCATTCTACCTCACATAAATGAAACAGTCCTCTTTGGATTTAGGGTTCTCACGGAAGGACTTGATGATGATGATGGTCACGTAGACTTCTGCCTTTTAATGCGTCCATCATTGTTGGAGCATCATGAAGCTTTGAGTAGGTGGAGGTGGCGCAGGCCGCCACCACAAAGAAACCGGAAAAAGAAACAGAAGAGAGAGTAGGGGTCAGTAGCGATTTTAGAGCCACCATGAATAGTTATTATGATGAATTGAACATACAGAGTATCAGGATTAAGTTAAAGTGAAGTTATGAGAAGGCCATGTTAAAGTGATATGTTTTCAGCAGTGTTTTAAAGTGCTCCACTGTATCAGCCTGGCGAATTCCTATTGGCAGACTATTCCAGATTTTAGGTGCATAACAGCAGAAGGCCGCCTCACCACTTCTTTTAAGTTTAGCTTTTGGAATTATAAGGAGACACTCATTTGAGGATCTGAGGTTACGATTTGGAATATAACGTGTCAGACATTCCGATATATAAGATGGGGCGAGATTATTTAAGGCTTTATAAACCATAAGCAGTATTTTAAAGTCAATCCTGAATGACACAGGTAACCAGTGTAGTGACATCAAAACTGGAGAAATGTGTTCGGATTTTCTTTTCCTAGTTAGGATTCTAGCAGCTGCATTCTGCACTCGTTGCAAGTGATTTATGTCTTTTTTTGGTAGTCCTGAGAGGAGTGCGTTACAGTAATCTAGTCGACTGAAAACAAACGCGTGAACTAATTTCTCATCATCTTTCAGTGATATAAGAGGTCTAGATAGATAGGTTTAAAACAACTTGTGACGAGAACAGGCCACTCAGCCCAATGAGCCTGCCGATCCTCTTCACCAAATTAACATCAAATTGAGAATTGGAAGTCCCTAAAGTCTGCCATACTACTTGGCAATTTATTCCATACTGTGTGAAAAAAACGTTTTTGACATTTGTGTGAAATTGGCTCTTAACAAGTTTCCAACAGTGTCCCTGTATTCTTATTGAAGGATTTGTGTTAAATTCCCCTGTACTAATTGTGATGGACAGCCGGGTCCCATGCCCAGTCGGGACGCCCCTGCTGCATATGTTCCGGGGGAGCCATCACGGACAGCTCAATACCTCCCCCGGGACGCTAGGTGGCAGCCTCCCTGGCCAATGTTCATTTCCCACTCTCCCACGTGGCCCCATGAGACACGGAGTCCTCTACAGCCTGGTTGGGAGAGGGGGTGGCCGCTAGGGGGCGCTGCCACGACTCAAGAGCCTGGCTAGACGAATCTTCAGCCCCACCCGGAGGTGCAATTGGGACCAGGTGGTCAAGCACCTGGAACACTTCCGGGTGGGGTATAAAACGAGTCAGCCTCCACCACTAAAGGGCCAGAATTGGGAGGAAGAGGACGAGGTTGCCTGGGAGGAGTGGTGGTGCCAGAAAGGGTTGTTTAAAGTCTGTGTTTTGTGCTTGTGGGACTGTGTTGGGCCTGTGGGACACGGGGAAGAGAAAAATAAAAGCCTGCTTGTTTTACACGTGCCTCTGCGTAAGTCTGTGCCGGGTCGGGCGCTATATAGCGCCTTTTACATAATGTAAAAATGTCTTTATACAAATGACTGAACCTCTGGTGATTTGCCTGTCAAACTTCTTAAATTTGCAGATGATGTAACACTAACAGGCTTCATTTCAGATAATAATAAGTCCATATACAGTCAAGAGTAGGAAAATCTCATATTGAGGTACTGACAAAATAATTTGGACCTTAACATTCAAAAACTCATGAGATGATCGTAGATTTCAGGAAACTGTCACCTGCTCACCTATCACCTGCTATAAATGGCCCAGCTGTGACGATGACAGAATCATTTACTTTCCTGGACACTGTGCTGTCACCAAAATCTTAAATGGGGCAACATCATCACATGCATTATTTTGAAAGCCCATCACAGAATGTTCATTTTACATCAGCTGAGAAGTCAAGCAAAATGACACCTTTCATTGGCTAACTAAAAAGATTACAATATGCAAGCTTTCAAAGCGACTCAGGCCTCTTCTTCAGGCGAGATGGAATCATCATCTGAGGAAATTCTACACAGCCATCACCGAGTCCATTCTGACCTCATCTAGAACTCTCGGGTTTGGTGCTGCGTCTGCTCAGGCTGAGGCCGATCTGCAATGCGTCATCAAAGCATCTGAAAGGATCATAGGCTGTAACTGACCGCACGTTCAAGTCCTACATCAGTCCAGGGTAAAGAAGAGGGCTACAAAGATCACTGCTGATCCGACTCACCCAGGTCATCACCTGTCCAGCAAACGTCTTCTAAAACACCTGGCGTTAATGTGAGTAATCAGCTCTGAGCTTCTACTCAGTAACTACGTATACCTGCACACTCGACTGCCTGGACATTTTAATTTTACTATCTGATTTTTTTTTTTGTATTGCTCTTGTATGCATCATCATCCATCCATCCATCCATTTTCCAACCCGCTATATCCTAACTACAGGGTCACAGGGGCCTGCTGGAGCCAATCCCAGCCAACACAGGGTGCAAGGCAGGAACAAATCCCTGGGCAGGGTGCCAGCCCACCACAGGGCACAGACAAACACCAAGCACAACATAGGATTGCCAGTGCACCTAACCTGCATGTCTTTGGACTGTGGGAGGAAACCCACTCAGACACGGGGACAACATGCAAACTCCATGCAGGGAGGACCCAGGAAGTGAACCCGGGTCTCCTTACTGTGAAGCAGCAGCAGCGCTACCCACTGTGCCACCTCCCACCCAGATCAACATACACCCATTCGTCCATTATCCAACCCACTATATCCTAACTATAGGGTCACAGGGGTCTGCTGGAGCCAATTCCAGCCAACACAGGTTGCAAGGCAGGAACAAATCCCCGGGCAGGGTACCAGCCCACCACAGGGCACACACACACACACACACACAACAAGCACAATTTAGGATCGCCAATGCACCTAACCTGCATGTCTTTGGACTGTGGGAGGAAACCCACACAGACACGGGGACAACATGCAAACTCCATGCAGGGAGGACCCAGGAAGTGAACCCGGGTCTCCTTACTGTGAAGCAGCAGCGCTACCCACTGTGCCACCTGCCACCCAGATCAACATACACCCATTCGTCCATTATCCAACCCGCTATATCCTAACTATAGGGTCACAGGGGCCTGCTGGAGCCAAACCCAGCCAGCACAGGATGCAAGGCAGGAACAAATCCCTGAGCAGGGCGCCAGCCCACCGCAGGGCACACACACACACACCAAGCACAATTTAGGATCGCCAATGCACCTAACCTGCATGTCTTTGGACTGTGGGAGGAAACCCACGCAGACACGGGGACAACATGCAAACTCCACGCAGGGAGGACCCGGGAAGCGAACCCGAGTCTCCTGGTCTACCACTGCGCCACCCTATAAGGCCAATACAGTATTTTAAATGAAATGTAGAATTTTAATGTTTTTATCTGAAAGCCAACAAATTAACAAAACATCTTATTGTGCTTAAACGTCAATGCACATCTTTTTAACTGTTAAGCTGTATCATTTATTCATATTTACTGATAAGAAAATGAAGGGAAAAACACCAGTACTTAGCCAGCACTCTATAAATTAATGTATATGTGACATACATACATGGTTTTGTGAAGATAATATTCCATTGTATATTAAGTGCATTGTAAGTAATGTGCATTGCATTAACCTCATAATTCAAACTTATTTGGGTGACAAAATAAATCTTTATTATTTATAACTACAACAGTAATACTTACTGGCCTTCTTGATTTATTGTTAAAGATGCTTTTACTTCTGCCCGTCTTCAAGGTGACTGCTGAATGTGTTTCGATTTCTTACTAGACTTTTCCTTAAGCCTGTCTGTTTGTGATTTATCGTTTCCTTTTTTGTAACTCAATACAATTAACAATATAATAACAGCTTACAAGCCCTCGTTTTAAAATGTGCTCTTTACCTTCATCTTCCTCTCAGTGCCAAAGTTTGTCGTACTGCACACGATGAACTTGAGTTAAGTAGCATTACTTACATTCCCCCCTTTAACTATTAACAAATGCAAAGTAAGTAAATAAGTACCTTTCCTTGTTGAGAGACATTTTAGGAGGGTCCAAGTTTGGATTTTCCATGGATTCCATCTGTGGGCAGCGGAGGAAGTAATACAGAGTATGAAGTGCATCAGGAGACCACGACATGGACTGTTGCCTGCTCTGCCGTACTGGACTAAGGCCTGGACAAACTGCACTAAGTCTCTGCATATGATGCATTGCCCTCGACACCAGGTCACCTGTGAAAAAACAAAAAGCAGCACTGTTGAGGTATTTTATACGGCACAATCCAGATTGTGGAATGCCCTTTGGATGCAGGGACTATTTTGAAATGATTTCTGAGCGAGTCATCTTTTGTTCCATTAGGGCAGGGGTGTCGAGCTCCAGGCCTGGTGGGCCGCAGTGGCTGAAGGTTTTCATTCTAACCCTTTTCCTGATCAGTTTTCACTGCTAATCAACTCCTTTTCCCTTCATTTTAACAGCCCTGTTTTTAAGGATTCACTCCAATGAATTGATTCCTTTCTTCATTAAATGGCGGCCAAACAGAAATGAGACATGAAACGAGCCAACGGATGACCAGCTAAATTGGGCCTTCAAACTCCAGTCAATCTTTTAATGGGAAGCCGATTCTTGCTGTTAATTAAACCCGTTATTTATTTCCATGGCTTGTTGCTGCTCTGATCTGCCACAGCAGACATTTCTAAAATTGTTAATTTTCTGTTTTTTCTAAATGTTTCGGTGACCTGAGAGATCAACCTTACTGAGACCGCCACCTCTCTTTAATTTCAGATATTGTGTGATGCACCGGTGAGCTGGTCATGTGGCGGCTCGTTTGGGGTCTCATTATTGTTTGGCTGCTAATTAAAGAAAAAGAAACAACTAAAGGGCCTGAGTCAAGTTAATTAAGACAAAGGCAAAAAAAGTTAATTAGCAGCAGAAATGGGTCACTAATGAAGAAGATGGTTAGAAAGAAAACCTGCAGCCACTGCGGCCCTCCAGGACTGGAGTTCGATACCCGTGCATTAGAGCATAACATCAACTGTGAAGCAGTTAAAGAAATTAGCAACATGAAAAGGCTGGAAATGTTTGTATAAATACAAGATATACAGATAAATACAGATTTTAATTTTTAAATAAGCTTTTACTCTTGAACAACATATATTGAATATACTGTACATTGGCTGCTGACAAACACTCAAAGGCAGGAAAAAAGTTTAGTTTTAATTGCTTAATTTAGAAATTGCAGACTCGAAGTAAAGATGTAATAAAGCAAAACAGTAGTCTAAGTGACTAGCTCCTTCCTCCAAAAAGATAAAATTGAAGATTGTGCTTGCGGTTTTGTGATCCTCCTCCTTTGATGACTTTGCTCTTCACCTCTGTGTGTCTGACTGCTGGTTACACACTGCGGAAATGTCAAATGTAAGTGAACGGTACGTGAATGAGTGTGCTCAGTATGTCATCCAAAGATAAGTACAGTAACTGGGTGCAGAAAATGGTTAGATAGACAGATAGATAGACAGACAGATAGATAGATAGATAGATAGATAGATAGATAGATAGATAGATAGATAGATAGATAGAAAAGGCACTACAGTGGTGTGAAAAACTATTTGCCCCCTTCCTGATTTCTTATTCTTTTGCATGTTTGTCACACAAAATGTTTCGGATCATCAAACACATTTAACCATTAGTCAAATATAACACAAGTAAACACAAAATGCAGTTTTTAAATGAAAAAAAAATCCAAACCTACATGGCCCTGTGTGAAAAAGTAATTGCCCCCTTGTTCAAAAATAACCTAACTGTGGTGTATCACACCTGAGTTCAATTTCCGTAGCCACCCCCAGGCCTGATTACTGCCACACCTGTTTCAATCAAGAAATCACTTCAATAGGAGCTGCCTGACACAGAGAAGTAGACCAAAAGCACCTCAAAAGCTAGACATCATGCCAAGATCCAAAGAAATTCAGGAACAAATGAGAACAGAAGTAATTGAGATCTATCAGTCTGGTAAAGGTTATAAAGCCATTTCTAAAGCTTTGGGACTCCAGCGAACCACAGTGAGAGCCATTATCCACAAATGGCAAAAACATGGAGCAGTGGTGAACCTTCCCAGGAGTGGCTGGCCGACCAAAATTACCCCGACGACTCATCCGAGAGGTCACAAAAGACCCCAGGACAACGTCTAAAGAACTGCAGGCCTCATTTGCCTCAATTAGGGTCAGTGTTCACGACTCCACCATAAGAAAGAGACTGGGCAAAAACGGCCTGCATGGCAGATTTCCAAGACGCAAACCACTGTTAAGCAAAAGAACATTAGGGCTCGTCTCAATTTTGCTAAGAAACATCTCAATGATTGCCAAGACTTTTGGGAAAATACCTTGTGGACTGATGAGACAAAAGTTGAACTTTTGGAAGGCAAATGTCCCGTTACATCTGGCGTAAAAGGAACACAGCATTTCAGAAAAGAACATCATACCAACAGTAAAATATGGTGGTGGTAGTGTGATGGTCTGGGGTTGTTTTGCTGCTTCAGGACCTGGAAGGCTTGCTGTGATAGATGGAACCATGAATTCTACTGTCTACCAAAAATCCTGAAGGAGAATGTCCGGCCATCTGTTCGTCAACTCAAGCTGAAGCGATCTTGGGTGCTGCAACAGGACAATGACCCAAAACACACCAGCAAATCCACCTCTGAATGGCTGAAGAAAAACAAAATGAAGACTTTGGAGTGGCCTAGTCAAAGTCCTGACCTGAATCCAATTGAGATGCTATGGCATGACCTTAAAAAGGCGGTTCATGCTAGAAAACCCTCAAATAAAGCTGAATTACAACAATTCTGCAAAGATGAGTGGGCCAAAATTCCTCCAGAGCGCTGTAAAAGACTCATTGCAAGTTATCGCAAACGCTTGATTGCAGTTATTGCTGCTAAGGGTGGCCCAACCATTTATTAGGTTCAGGGGGCAATTACTTTTTCACACAGGGCCATGTAGGTTTGGATTTTTTTTCTCCCTAAATAATAAAAACCATCATTTAAAAACTGCATTTTGTGTTTACCTGTGTTATATTTGACTAATGGTTAAATGTGTTTGATGATCAGAAACATTTTGTGTGACAAACATGCAAAAGAATAAGAAATCAGGAAGGGGGCAAATAGTTTTTCACACCACTGTATATGATAGATAGATATAAAAGGCACTATATACAGTGATAGATAGATAGATAGATAGATATAAAAGGCACTATATAATAGATAGATATATAGTGCCCTATCTATCTATCTATCTATTATATAGTGCCTTTTCTATCTATCTATCTATCTATCTATCATATAGTGCCTTTTCTATCTATCTATTATATAGTGCCTTTCCTATCTATCTATCTATCTATCTATCTATCTATAATATAGTGCCTTTCCTATCTATCTATCTATCTATCTATCATATAGTGCCTTTTCTATCTATCTATCTATCTATCATTCCCAAGGGGAAATTGAAAGTGGTAGGAGTGATCAGTGAAATAGAGAATAGAGAAGTCATACACGGAGCTGCTGGAAAGGCTGCCACTCGCGGCGGCGCCTGAGTCAACAGGTTGAATGAATGGATAGATTTATTCAAGTTCCTTTTTTTTTGCCCACTGTATTCATATATAATGCATCCATGCCATATACAGTACCATATATGACTTGAGATCGGAAACTGCTGTTATTTCTGGCTCTCTGCGAGTTCAGCGTGAATGGATAAATCTCAAATATGTTTAAATAAACTCACAAAGCATTCAGTGATGGATAACATATTTCATCCACTTTCCTAATCAATTTAATCCAGACAGGGTTAGGCGAAATTGCGAAGCTCAGGGTCCCCAGAGTAACAACATGACGTTCAAATAATAAATAAAAAATAGAATTAAAATTTAAATTTAAAATTAAAACACAAACAAGACAAAATAAAGAAGTAGCAGCAATAATGACGTGTAGTTAGTAATATGAACACTGATGCAATGTATGGTATTTGCAATCTAGATACATAAATATAGTCAATAGATATGTAATATAATAAATAAATAATAAATAATCCATCCATCCATTGATTATCCAACCCACTATATCCTAACTACAGGGTCACAGGGGTCTGCTGGAGCCAATCCCAGCCGACACAGGGTGCAAGGCAGGAAACAAACCCCAGGCAGGGCGCCAGCCCACCACAGGGCACACACCCCAAGCACACACACTTGGGACTACTTAGGATCGCCAATGCCCCTAACCTGCATGTCTTTAGACTGTGGTAGAAAACCCATGCAGACACGGGGAGAACATGCAAACTCCACGGACCCAGGGAGTGAACCCGGGTCTCCTAACTGCGAGGCAGCAGCGCTACCACTGCACCACCGTGCCGCCCCCATAATAAATAATAGATCTAGATAATACAGAGATGATCAGTGTATGATGAGAGTTGTTTAAGACGTGTAAACAATTACAGGTCAGAATGTTTCACAGCAGAAGGATATCAAGAGTGTCCAAATCCTTAAAGGTCAGTATGAGATCTTCAGTTCTTTTCTACCCGCACACTCGTCTTTGCAGGAAAGTGGCTGGCATGTATAAAAATTCAGTTTTTAGAGGTGGTTGAGGCCATGTGGAAGATCCAAGGGGGCAGCCTGGTATTAAGGAGTCTGAAAGCTTAGGGGTAGCCTGGCAGATCTGGCTCTGATACTGCAGTATCTTCTCTTGGATGGCAGAAGTGTGAAAAGTCCATGTGAGGGGTGTGAGGCTGTAAGGTATAATATTTACTCAGAATACTGTATATGGACTTCACGCAAATAATTCCATGAGAAATGTGTATCAATATTAACCCTAGTTAAGTGTATGCAAGCCACCATAGCAGTAGCACATTTGCTCTAGCCTAGGCTCACGGTGGTCTTTTACTTTTATAACAATACCTGAAATTATAAACGTACTGTAAATAACTAAGCAATTCCGGAGTCTCACTGATACGTACCAGATCCTATTCCAACAACAAATGGCAGTGCAGTCTTCTGGCTTTCATAACTTTACTGGCAAGATGGATGCAAGCTAACACATCCTCGCATAGACTGTACACTGGATGTGGGATGTCAAAACTTGAAAAAATCAGAAATCATTTTTATAAAGAATAAATAAATTACACTCCACTTGGTGGCCCTTTCTGAATCATTTTTCAACAGCTATTATTCTCCTTTGCTTTTTAATATACTGCTCCATTATTTAGACTCTTCTTTTCAGGCTACCTTAATGTTCACCTCTAGTTACTCTCCTTTTTTGTTTTTCCTTATTTGTAATGTAATTTTTAATTTAACAGGAGGGAAACCATCATTTCTGTGAGACCAGCTGTGTTATGTGGGTTGGAGGCGGTGGCACTGACCAGAAAGCAGGAGACACAGCTGGAGGTGGCAGAGTTAAAGATGCTAAGATTTGCATTGGGTGTGATGAGGATGGACAAGATTAGAAATGAGGACATTAGAGGGTCAGCTCAGGTGGGACGGTTGGGAGACAAAGTCAGAAAGGCGAGATTGTGTTGGTTTGTACATGAGCAGAGGAGAGATGAGGGGTATACTGGGAGAAGTACGGTATGTACAGATTTTATTTATTTATTTATTTTATTTTTTTTCTCCATCCTTGGAGTTTTTTTTTTTTGTTTTTTCTGTCCACCCTGGCCATCGGACCTTACTCTTATTGTATGTTAATTAATGTTGACTTATGTTTATTTTTTATTGTGTCTTCTATTTTTCTATTCATTTTGTAAAGCACTTTGAGCTACATTTTTTTGTATGAATATGTGCTATATAAATAAATGTTGATTGATTGATTGATGTTAAAGGTAAGAGGAAAAGAGGAAGGCCTAAGAGAAGGTTTATGGATGTGGTGAGAGAAGACATGCAGGTGATGGGGGTAACAGAACAAGATGACGAGGACAGAAAGATAAGGAAGAAGATGATCTGCTGTGGCGACACCTAACGGGAGCAGCCGAAAGAAGAAGAAGAAGAAGCTCATGTATATTTCATGTATTGTTTATATATCATTAATATCTCTTACTTATTTTTTGCTTAAATGTTATTTGTTGGGTGGCACGGTGGCGCAGTGGGTAGCGCTGCTGCCTTGCAGTTAGGAGACCCAGGTTCACTTCTTTGCATGTTCTCCCCGTGTCTGCATGGGTTTCCTCCCACAGTCCAAAGACATGCAGGTTAGATTCGAAATTGTTTAAATTGTCCCTAGTGTGCATGTGTGCGTGCCCTGCGGTGGTGCTGGCACCCCGCCCAGGGTTTGTTTTCTGCCTTGTGCCCTGTGTTGGCTGGGATTGGCTCCAGTAGACCCCCGTGACCCTGTAGTTAGGATATAGCGGGATGAATAATGGATGGATGGATGTTATTTGTTAGTTCTGATGTACTACATACATTTATAAAAACTATTAATGTAGTTTATAAATTAAAAATGGCAAATATAAAGACTTGTTTTCGAATATTACATTATAAGGTTATAAAAATGCACTTCTTAATTTATGGACAAATGAAGGTAATTGAACACAACTACAGTATATTCTGTGCAGTACTGAACATTGCCTTTATAGAATATTTTGTAATGTATACCATAAAATCTATCTTCAAAACTGCCTCATGGTGTATATTTTGTTTATTTTTGCAGACTAATTATTCACTATTTCGTCAAATTTGTATCTTGAAGGTTTGCAGCTCAACAAGAAATCCAGGCTATTTACTGCAGCTGCCTTAGACTCAAGACTGAAAGCTGTCTAAAAGGTGAAATGTATGCTCCTAGCCTTAAAGATAAAAAGGTATATTGTACACGGTGTCAAAGGACACCTCGAAGCTGTTGCAATATGAGGCCAGCAGCCCTGTTTATTCCCATCAGGCAAGATAAAAGAGCACATAAAAAATAGGAAGTGTATCCGGAAAAAAACAAAACTCTTTGAAGCTTAAACTTAGTTTACTTTTTCAGCTAAACAGTATTGAAATTGACACAGCTGGTGATAATCCTAAAAAATTAACCTGGTGCTCACGCCAATTAGTCTTTTCACTAAAACAGTGCTGCTTTGCATTTCAGGGAGAAGACAGACCCTGCTGTGTTTTAAAATGCCCCTCACATGAAGCAGCCAAAGACCTCTTTGTGTCAAGTGTAACCCTTCACATGCTCAGCTCGACATGACAAACTGCTCAAAGCACCTCCATAGACATTTATTTAGATGCTGCACCGGTGGCGCACTGGGTGGCGCTGCTGCCTCGCTGTTAGGAGACCCGGGTTCGCTTCCCGGGTCCTCCCTGCGTGGAGTTTGCATGATCTGCCCGTGTCTGCATGGGTTTCCTCCCACAGTCCAAAGACATGCAGGTTGGGTGCATTGAAATCCTAAATTGTCCCTAGCATGTGTGTGTGTGGGTGTGTGTGCCGTGAGGTGGGCTGGCGCCCTGCCTGGGATTTGTTCCTGTGTTGGCTGGGATTGGCTCCAGCAGACCCCCGTCATCCTGTGTTAGGATATAGTGGGTTGGATAAGGATAAAAGCGTAACACGATCCTTAACTTCCCAGGTGACATCTGTGATCTATAGTTTAATTATAAAAACAGCAAAGTTGACACTTTAATATACAAGGTGATCCAGATGTAATTATGCAGATCCAGATCATCTGGATGACTCTGATTTATGTGGGGACGATTCCAGTTCAGCGCAAAGACGATTCTTCATGTTGGCAGTTCGCACACTTCTCGATGGTCTAGGGATTTTTTGGATGATTTTTCTATGTAATAAACTTAATAAGTTATAGTGTAATGAAAATTGCACCACCCTATAGAACGTTGTTTCCCAAACTCGGTCCTGGGGACCCCCTGCGGCTGCTGGTTTTTGTTCCAACCAGATTCCTAATCAGTGACAACACCTGATAACACATTTAATTAGCTGGTATTCGACATTCAGAAAAGCACAGCAGCATGACTTTTACATTTATAAGACATTTAGAAATATTTCTGCTTTTGCTATTGATTGAAATGCTTGACTCTCTTTTGTTGATTTCATTATATTTTGCCCTTTCTCTGTGCAGTTTTCCCCCTTTGTTGTATCTTATTAATGACAATTAAAAATAAGCGGCGCAGACACGCTGGCAAATAACACTGAATAACCAAAGGCTGCAACTACTTTAGTAATTAGTAAATAATGGATTAATGAAACAATTAGAATGCCTAGAAAATTAAAATGAAAATCAAGACGAAATATTTTTAAAAAGAAAAAAAAAACGTTATTCCCATTGTGGAGCCGACCCGGACACAGACAGGCGGACATGTTCTTAATCACCACCACACGTATTTATTATGTACAATATTTACAATAATTAAGTCACTCAGACTCAGTCCGTGCACAAACCCCAAAACACACAGTCCTGGCCACACAAATGCCTTCTCTTCGGGCCGCCACCACACTCTCGTCTGCCTCGTCCTGCTTCCACCCGACTCCAGCCTCAAATGAAGGGAGACGGACCCCTTTTATCCATTCCCCGGATGAGCTCCAGGTGTTTCCGACACTCCCCCGTTGGCTGTTCTCCCGGCAGCTCTCCGGGTGTCCTTTTAAGTCTTCCCCCCAGCACTTCCTGGTGTGGCGGAAGTGCTGAGGTAACAGGTCCCCAAGGCATTGGGGCGCTTCCTGGCGGTGACCACGGGCCCCTACAGGGTAGGGCTTCCATGCCTTCAACCCGTGGCCCCCAAAGCAACCAGGAAGGCGGCCCCCACGTGATCCAGGGTGGGCGCAGACCCACATCCGGTCCCTCATGGCGTCCCGGCTGGGTCGTGGCCCCTGGCATCCCTGACACCATATAACTGCTTGGTACATTTTAATATTGTTTTAACAAACTTAGTTTTCTGATTTCTATATTGTTGCCAAAACAAAGAACTTGTGAAATAACACATCACTAAATTAGCCCAGGAGTTCAATTAAAAACAGAAGCTGGTGGGAACAAAAACCTGCAGCCACAAACCCGAGTTTGGGAAACACTGATGTAGAACATAAGGCTTCTCCACATCTGATTATGCAAGAGCCAAGTATAAATGTCTCTCTATTATAAAAAAAAAAAATCTTGGAAGGGAGACTAGGGAGACGAGACGTGATCTTCTCAGAAGACAATCTGACGTCACGCGAGCGACACATTAACATCACACGAGGCAAGGCAGTGAGAGAACATTTAAAACAAGTTCACGGACATCTAACCTAGCAGTTGTTGGAATGCTTTTGGCAGACACACTTCACGTGCTCCCAGCTTTTAACACAACGACAAGCAGAACATGCAGTTTGCGTGCGATCAAACGACATGAGTGGAAGAGACGTGAAGTGGTGAAAGGACAGCTGCTGTACAGGCTTTGAAATGATCGACGCGCAGCGCGACAAACAGAACACGCAGCTCGCCAGCAGCAAAAAGACAGTAGATGATCCGACAACATCTCCTTAGCGTGTGTTCAACCGCCCTCCTTTCACAACGCGGCCAGCATTATACGTCCTGCGAGAAAGAAATTTAACCATGCCTGGTGCCGGAAATAAAGGACAAGTATTGTTTTTACAAAAGTTTTAAAGTAAAAGTGAAAATAATGCATATGTAACAATTCCCATGAAAATAACAATCTTTTTAAATTGTATATCCGGTAAACCAGGGATGGGCGAGCGAAACGATTTTTAAAATTTGGTATCCATTAATATGATATAGGTGATTGGTATCGGTTCAAAAAAACCTGATCGGAGCAAACCTAATACAGTGGCAATATACAGTACTGTGATGCTGTTTTATTTGAATATATTAACTTTATTATTGCTGTTTGTACAAAATGTATTTGTGTTTTCAAAATGTCTTTCAATATGGAACCACAATTTCACAATTACGTATATAAAACAAATTTTTTATAGATAAAATATCAACGTGAGCCATTTGGTCTTTGCAGTGCTATATTTGTACACTTCACAAAATCATAAATGAGACTGCCAGTCAATGTTGCCATGCTGATGAAATGATGCTCTGTTTTCTAGCATGTCAATGTGGTGCATTTGAATCCGTTTTCGAGTCTGCACAGGTGAAGAAGCTACTCACACTGATACAGTTTACTATTTGACACAAGGATTAAGCTTAAAGCTAACACAAGACTCACTCAATTCAGATATGCTGCCAACACAAGTTGCCAAGAGAGACTGCTCCAGAGTGCGAAGTTCCAGGTGGGCATACGCATCTTCTCGATTGTCCAGATTCACTGAGCCTTCTGTGTAAGGGCTGAAGTGAGCAGGTAATGAAAGTACCCCTGTAGACAAAAAGAAAATAGAGAATTGATAAGATGTACAGTAGTTGCAGGTTAAGCATGCTGGCCTTGTGCCCAGTCATGCTGGAACCAGAACCAAGAATTTATGGTGGTTCCCAACCGTTCCTCAAAACCTTTTACCAGGGGCTGAGCAATTAAATCACAGATACAATGCTAAGGATGTCATACGCTTAATCAGATCAAAAATACGAACACATACTTCTTAGGATGGCACACCTGAACAGCAACAACAACAACAACAACATTTATTTCTATAGCACATTTTCATACAAACAGTAGCTCAAAGTGCTTTACATATTAAAGAATAGAAAACTGAAAGACACAATTATACAACAAAATAAATCAACATTAACATCGAATAAAAGTAAGGTTCAATGGCCAGGGGGGACAGAAAAAACAAAAAAACTCCAGACGGCTGGAGAAAAAATAAAATCTGTAGGGATTCCAGACCATGAGACCGCCCAGTCCCCTCTGGGCATTCTACCTCACATAAATGAAACAGTCCTCTTTGGATTTAGGATTCTCTCGGAAGGGCTTGATGATGATGATAAAGGCTTGATGAAAAAAATGCATGATGCATGATTAGCTGCTGCTAGTTTTATTCAACCACTCCGTTTACTCTGCCATTCTGCTTTATTAAATAAGATGCATGACGTGACTCATCAAAGACAGACAGACTTCTCACATTGCAAGTACTCTTCGAGACAGACACCACCATAACATCTCCCCTACATGCCTGCAAACCACACATGCACACCTCACACACTCCCCCCCATTTACCCCTGGACACGGTTATTCAAATAACAACTCATTCTTATGATACACACGTTACCGTCAGTTTAACCCTGACAAATTTAAATCTATGCAAGATAAGGAATTATCTAGCATATTCAATCTGGGGTTATCATCATTCGACAATATCAACTTGTTTTCTGATAAAAATCCAGCAGTTGTTTCCTATTATGTACTGATTAGCCAGGAGGTAACATTCAAAATTCACAGTTCAAATCAGTTATGACGGCCTGAAGACCACTTCCAGGTATAGTGCAGGTAGTAGTTTTTTTTTTATAGAAATGTTCTGCCAGTGGGTGGCACGATGGCACAGTGGGTAGCTCTGCTGCCTCACAGTTAGGAGACCTGGGTTCGCTTCCCGGGTCCACCCTGCACCCTGTTCTCCTTGTGTCTGCGTGGGTTTCCTCCCACAGTCCAAAGACATGCAGGTTAGGTGGACTGCCGATCCTAAGTTGCCCCTAGTGTGTGCTTGGTGTGTGGGTGTGTGTGCACCCTGCCCGGGGTTTGTTTCCTGCCTTGCGCCCTGTGTTGGCTGGGATTGGCTCCAGCAGACCCCCATGACCCTGTAGTTAGGATATGGCGGGTTGGATGATGGATGGATAATTGGTTACTCACCACATATGAGCTATTAGGTGATGAAGCGGTGAGACAATTAGAGACAAGGGGTGATTAGGGGGCTATGGTGGGCAGTTTAGCCTGGACATCAGGATACATCTTACTCTTTATGAAGTATACCCAGGGATCTTTTATGACCAGAGGACCCCAGTTTTACATCTCATCCGAGGAAGAGCGCCATTTTTACAGCACAGTGTCCCCGTCACTGATTTGGGATCCACAGTAAGCACCCCTTGCTGGCCTCACCAACTCCTCTTCCAGCAGCAACCCAACCTTTTCCTCGATGGTCTGCCATCCAAGTACTGCCCGGGAATGAATATGCTTAGCTTCAGGCAGATGACCTCCACCAAAATGCATGTGGCATGGCCTCTGTGGGCCACTTTTGTGCCATCTGCTGCTACCTGTTCGGTCTCTCTTATAGGCTCTAGAGCAGGGGTGGGCAAAGTTGTTCCTGGAGGGCCGCAGTGGCAGCAGGTTTTTGCTCCAACCCAGCTTCTTAATAAGAAGCTCAAGGAACACTTCTGCTTCACTTTAGTTGTCTCGCTCATTAAGATTTTGAACCCTTATTGCTTATTTGAGTCTTAAACAGATGTAGTCTTGGTTTTTAATTGCTTCTTATTAGCAATAACATGCAAATGACAAAAGACACCAGCATTTCTCCATCTAGCTTGTTACCATTTACACCTCTGTGTGTATTTATCATAGGGTTACCACTTTTAATACAAAAAAATAAGGGACGCGCAATTTCATTCTCAAATACGGGACGATTCCGTATTTTAAAGGACGGGTGGCAACCCTATCAGAGCCACAGAGAACGTTCTCCGACAAATTGTGCAGTTGGCTTGATAACAATTTCCGCTAACACTCTGCAGCCAAGTATTTGTTTCCTCCCACTCTCTGTGGTAGTTTTGCAGCCGCTTGCGTTTAAGCTCTGAAACTTTAAGACGTGGGGGGTTACCTGGAGAAGCATCTGCCATTTGTTTAATATTACTCTCTGCCAACACTTTGCAGACTCTACTTAAAAGACCCGCCCTCCTCACTGGACAGTTAAAAAGACCAATCAGACTAACGATGACATCAAGTATTACCCAATCAAAAGTAGGAAAGGAGGCATCTTCATAAAATGCGTGTGGGATGATTTGCATGAGACGCTGCTTTAAAAAAATGATAAAAAAAATACGGGACAAAACCCGTCCCGTATTGATTCAAAACGGGACGCGCAATTTCATTCTCAAATACGGGACGATTGCGTATTTTAAAGGACGGGTGGCAACCCTAATTTATCATGCACTATTGGGTTTAATGAAATAAAAGTGAAGGACTGAGAATTACTCCTCCATTTTAGCCTTCAATTCATTTGGATGATATCCTTAAAAAGGGGAACAAAAATCTAGGATATGAGAATGAGCTGACATAGCAGAGTTAAAGCACCAACAAGCCGTGAAATTCAATTATTGGCAAGGATTGCTTTCTAATTAAGCAACTGGGAAGCAACAAAAACCTGCAGCCGCTGCGGCCCTCCTGGCCTGACTTTGCCCACCTCTGCTGTAGAGTGTTTCCTAGGAGAGGACGGTGGATTTCCTTTTTTTCGGGCCACAAGACAATGAAAAACCAGTCAGAAAACGGAGCATGAACCAGTCCAGTGCATACATTGTGATTCGACAATTATGAAAGTAGAGAAAAGCCAAGCAAAATGACACCTTTTATTATATTTTATTATCTTTTCTAAAAAGATTACAATATGCAAGCTTTCGAGGCAACTCAGGCCCCTTCTTCAGGCAAGATGTAATCAACAATTATGGAAGAAAAAGATATGTAAAGATGTTAACTAAAACCAGAACCACTGGAACTCTGAGACAGCTGGGCTACCCACTGCACCAACATGCAATTCCCACCTGCAAATCCGTCCATCCATCCATTATCCAACCCGCTATATCCTAACTACAGGGTCACGGGGGTCTGCTGGGGCCAATCCCAGCCAACACAGGGTGCAAGGCAGGAAACAAACCCCGGGCATGGCGCCAGCCCAACGCAGAGTGTGCACACACACACACACCAAGCACACACTAGGGACGATTTAGGATCGCCAATGCACCTAACCCGGATGTCTTTGGACTGTGGGAGGAAACCCACGCAGACACGGGGAGAACATGCAAAGAAGTTCATCCATCCATCCATCATCCAACCCGTTATATCCTAATTACAGGGTCATGGGGGGTCTGCTGGAGCCAATCCCCGACAACACAGGGCATAAGGCAGAAAACAAACCCTGGGCAGGGTGCCAGCCCACCGCAGGGCACACCAGGGACGATTTAGGATCGCCAATGCACCTAACCCGGATGTCTTTGGACTGTGGGAGGAAACCAAAGCAGACACGAGGAGAACATGCAGACTCCACGCAGGGAGGACCCAGGAAGTGAACCCGGGTCTCCTTACTGCGAGGCAGAAGCGCTACCCACTGCGCCACCATACCACCCCTCATCTATAAATCATTATACTTAAAAAAAACAAAAACAAAGACACAGTGAGTGGCACAGCACTTTTTGGCACAACACACCACTACACAATGTTTTTAAAGTCATAAACAACAGTAGCCAATTATTCCACAAACCAAAGTCTGAGAAAAGCCATGTGGGAATTAAATATTTTTGAGTGTCTTAAGCTCCAAGTCGCTTTGATCATTTGAGCTGTTACGTTACTGCTAGACACTGACTGAAATCTGACAATGGTTTTGCGGTTTATGTTTCAGACTCTTACTAATGAAATTCACCACCCATTAATTTTAAAACTTCAATGAAATGAACATAAATTCTTCATAAAACCTGTTTTAAACTGTCAGCTCTCTGTGCAATGTTGAACGATTTTAACGCTACGCTCTTAGTAAGAGTTTATGTATGATAAAAACGATTCAAATTAATGATAATAAATAAAAAACAAAAATAAGTTTTAAACTATTGTGGCCTTAGAGAATATAAAAGCTACTGTAAACCTTTAAGTATAATTAGGCTTCTATAAAGAAAACTCACTGCATCAGCCTGGCCAGTCCCTCCTGTTTCTGCTCTTCAGATTGCAAGATAAAGAAGCTTATGCTGTTCATAGACTGGCATTTCCTCCATCAAGTAACCTCCGGAATTCCTTTTTTAGTCCATTTTCCATAAATTAGCCTATGCTGCAAATGGAGGGTATCATCAATTAAAGTTTCATTCTGGGTTCTTGCAGAAAGGAGACGGCACAGACTATTTGATTCTACTGGAACGTAAAGAACATTTACTGATAGACTGAAAGGCTTTTAAACATTTAACTTTCTTTTTTTTTAACCTTACATTTAAAAGAAATTCACCTTTGACCTTTATAGAGAGCAGTAATCTGGGAACTAGCACTGCTTTGTGTTTATGTCTAATATCCTGAGGCTTAACTGTGAATGACAGATGATGAATTCAATTCTTTCCCAGATTCAGGTGTACATTCATGTCCATTTGAATTATGAACATCGTCAAAGATCCCTGGACAAGTCTCAGAAATACCAAAGCTATGCAGTCAAGATATTTCTAAACTAGCAGGATCATCACTTCAGAAGTATCAAAAGGGACAATTAAACCATTGGATGTTTGAAATGTGAAACTGAATTAATTCAAGATTGAAGGTAAAGCTAACAACTAAACTTAAAAGTACACGAAGAGTCAAGATCTCAAGTAGTTATTAGGCAGAACTGCCCAGTATACAGTACAAGGCAGGAAACAAACCCCGGGCAGGGCACCAGCCTGCTGCAGGGCACTAATTGATCAATTAATCCATATTAATTAAGAAATAAAATGTTCATATGAAGAATAGTTCAAGATTTGACCAATAGATGGCACTAGTAATGGATAGAAATATTAAACGAAGTGTTAAAATTTTGATTACAAAATTATACTAAAACAAACCCAAAACTAAAAAGTTGAAAATAATATATATATATATATATATATATATATATATATATATATATATATATATATATATATATATACTCAGAAAAAAAAGAAACGTCCTCTGACTTTCAACTGTTTTTACTTTCAGTAAACTTAACGTGTAAATATTTGTATGAACAGTAAAAGAGTCAACACCATAAGACATAAACTAAAAATGTTTCACAATGTGTCCCTGAATGAAGGGAGGCTCAAAATCCAAAGTACCAGTCAGTATCTGGTGTGGCCACCAGCTGCTTGAAGTACTGCAGTGCATCTCCTCCTCATGGACTGGACCAGATTTGTCAGTTCTTGCTGTGAGATGTTACCCCACTCTTCCACCAAGGCACCTGCAAGTTCCTGGACATTTCTGGGGAATGGCCTAGCCCTCACCCTGTGATCCAACAGGTCCCAGACGTGCTCAATTCCTTCGACGATAAACACGAATCCGTCCATCACCCCTGGTGAGACAAAACCGTGACTCATCAGTGAAGAGCACTTTTTGCCACCCCTGTCTGGTCCAGCGAAGGTGGGTTTGTGCCCATAGGCGGCGTTGTTGCTGGTGATGTCTGGTAAGGACCTGCCTTACAACAGGCCTAGAAGCCCTCAGTCCAGCCTCTCTCAGCCTATTGCGGACAGTCTGAGCACTGATGGAGGGATTGTGTGTTCCTGGTGTGACTCGGGCAGTTGTTGTGGCCATCCTGTACCTGTCACGCAGGTTTGATATTCGGATGTGCCGATCCTGTGCAGGTGTTGTTACACGTGGTCTTCCACTGCGAGGATGATCAGCTGTCCTTCCTGTCTCCCTGTAGCGCTGTCTTAGGCGTCTCACAGTGCGGACATGGCAATTTATTCAGCAGTCCTCATGCCTCCCTGCAGCATGCCTAATGCACGTTCACGTAGATGAGCAGGGACCCTGGGCATCTTTCACAGTCGGTAGACAAGTCTCTTTAGTGTCCTGCGTTTTTAGAACTGTGACCTTAAATGGCTACTTTCTGTAAGCTGTTAAGGTCTTAACGACCATTCCACAGGTGCATGTTAATTCATTGATTATGGTTAATTGAACATGCATGGAAAACATTGTTTAAACCCTTTACAATGAAGATCTGTAAAGTTATTTGGATTTTTAAAACATTATTGTTAAAATACACAGTCCTGGAAAAGGGACGTTTTTTTTTTTTGCTGAGTATATATATACAGTGGAACCTCGAGATACGAGTTTAATTCGTTCCAGCACTGAGCCTGTATAGCGAATTTCTCGTATCTAAAACAAACTTCCCTATTGAAAATAATGGAAATCCAGTTAATCCATTCCGCAAATCAATTTTCCTAACAAATAACACTGATAAATAATATATACAAGTGGAACCTCGGTTTGCAAGTAACTTGGTTTACGAGTGTTTTGCAAGACGAGCTACATTTTTTAATTAATTTTGACTTGATAAAACGAGCGATGTCTTGCAATACAAGTAGTATGGATACACTTTGTCTGCTGAGCGTCATGTGAGCATAACTGAGCTGATGGTTCTTCTCTCTCATGCGCATCTCTATCTCCTTATCTCTCTCGCTTGCACACGCGTCTCTCTCTCTCTCTCTCCTTATCTCTCTCGCTCGCTCTCTCGCTCCCGCGCGCCTCTCTGTGTCTCTCTCTCTCTCTCTCCTTCTCTCCCTCTTTCCCTCTCTCTCTCTCTCTCGCTCTCTCTCCGTCTCCTATTCTCCGTCTGCATGTCCGCAATATTTTTGGATACGCTTATACAGCGAACTGCTACAGCAAAACAATGAAATCACAAGCGCACAAACGCGTAGATCCTCACGCTATGGGAGAATAAGGAACACTGAGTGAGCTGGCGGGCTGGCAGTGTCAGCTTGGGTGAATCCCCGAGTCGAGGTGGAACGGGAAATGCGTCACGCATACCACAGCCTGGCTCGTGGCTCGTTACGCGAACCAATACTCGCTCATACTTTCCTCTTATCTTGAATTTCTTGTATACAGAGGTGATCGTATCTAGAGGTTCCACTGTATATATATATACATACATAGTCATAGCATTCGTAGTCTAAATCACAATCTGATTGTATGGGTAGTTACCTACCAGGTAACGCTTGTGGTTGGCCAGCAAGTTGGCTAACATCCGCCATGGTGCCCTCTTTCAGTTGCGAGAAGCAGATCATAGAATGGTTGAAATAGTTTTTACTATCAAATAATGCAAAGAGTAAGCGACTAATTCGCCCTAATTCTGGGCTCATCAGGCATACACACTCTACTGCTTCGCCTCTAGCGTTGACGTCCGAGGTTCGATTCCCCGAGAGGGGGGTGCAGTAGAGTGTGTACACCTGATGAAAAAAGGCTGGGAAACACCAGTATATAGTAGTCTCGCTATCCTTTTCACGTGTTTTTGCGCATTGCATGCAGGATTTTAGTATTGTCTTTGCATTGGACACTAAATTTTAGTATTTACAGCTTGCAGCTTGGCATTTCCAGGATTAACGTTCCTTCCCTGTGTGTAGCTTATCTCATCTATCAAATACAAAAAAACTGCATTTTCAGTACTCATCACTGACTCTATGTGAGGCCATGGCTGAGTCACATTACCTGTCATTGTTCACCCTGTAGGTTTATGGAAACACTTGTGCTTCTTATTCACTTGCGATATTGTAAATAGGTATGGATAAAAGTGTCTGCTAATCAGTGTCATGCAATGTCTTGTTATGAAATGTGATCTCAGTACTGAGGACTCCAGACTAGGCCCACCTGTTCATTTCCATGTAAGATGTGCCTCGCTTGACTTCATCAAAGTGCCATGTCTTGTTTCTTTCCTGAACTCTTGCAAGGCCATTCTTTCAAAGCAGTCTTGCTTTTAGAAGTTTAGAATATCACATTTCTTTCCTTTTTTTTTTTCTAATGGTTTTATGATCGCTATACTGCCTCAGAGACCTCTGCCGGGCCTAAACAAAGTTCTTCTTGATGTGAGGTCTCTGTGTAGTAAACCCCACCAAGCAGTGACCTGATGATCTCACTCTGCTAATAACTTTGAACTACATAAGTGAAGGCCTGCCTATGGGTGGTTTGAAAAGGGCCACGTCTTCTGTGAGACTAATAATATCAAGTACTAGCCAACCCGCGGCGTACCATACGCTGCATAATCAGGCCGGTTTTTAATGATTTTTAAGCACAGGGAGAAAATTAATATAATAAATAAGCAAGAAAAGCAACATTATAGCAATACACGGAACGAACCAACACAGTAAAACAGTTTGCTATGGTGCACGCGATCGTGCGTCGTAACCGAAAACTTGGTTTTTAAAGATTGCTTACTTCATTGTGTTTTAACCTCAGTTGTAAAGAATTGTTTTGAGGATCCCATGGGATACCCCTCGCAAACCGTTTAACAAGCTGCATATGGCGAATCACCTCCGCGAGAAGCATGCCTCTATGAACAGTCAACGTGGCTCAGGGCTGCCAGGAGTTGGTGGGCGTGGCTCCTTCCTGCGTGCGCCATAGGTGTCTTACTTGTCGGTGGCTCAGTGAGTCCACGCCCCTTCCGGCGTGCTTTCCATGGTTGTCTTGCCTTCGTGAATTATATATATAGATGATGACTGCAGTCATTCCATTCACCTAAATGTTTGTTAACAATTTAATACTAGAAAACTGATGTGCTGTATATGGTGTGGTCAGGGTTAGACTTGGGATTCCAGGCCTGAATACGCTGGATGAAATTGACAAAGTATTCACACTCCATTATCTGATGAATGGGATTTACTGTGATGTTTAATGGGCACTGCAAAGGGATGAATCACGTTGGGCAACATTAATTTTCACAGTTTTTGATAAGACAGATTCTTTGTTAAATTAAAGTTGAGCTTAACATTTTCACAACTTGTTGGTTGGATCAGTTTGTAATGATGCTGATTAACGTACACGCTGTAGATTATTTTACCATGTCGTTAACGCTGAATAAGAAACTGTGTTGCAAAAGCTGTGTAAGTAGCTGACTGCAAGTGAAGAAGTAGACGGGAGCTTCAGCCCCGTGATCAATTCAGACTTGGGGGGAAAATACGGTTTACTGTTTTAATGCATAACTCCGTCTCCTACCGGCTCTCTTCATTTATGTCAGGTAGAAAACCTAGAGGGGGCTGGCTGGTCTCGTGGCCTCTGAACCCCTGCAGATTTAATTTTTTTCTCCAGCCGTCTTGTGTTTTTTTTTGTTTTTTCTGTCCTCCCGGCCATCGGACATTACTTTTATTCTGTGTTAATTAGTGTTCCCTAATTTTAATTCTTATTTATTTTGTCTTTTTTCTCTTTCTTCACCATGTACAGTGATCCCTCGCTATATCGCGCTTCGACTTTCGCGGCTTCACTCTATCGCGGATTTTAAATGTAAGCATATCTAAATATATTTCACGGATTTTTCACTGGTTCGCGGATTTCTGCGGACAATGGGTCTTTTAATTTATGGTACTTGCTTCCTCAGTTTGTTTGCCCAGTTGATTTCAAACAAGGGACGCTATTGGCGGATGGCTTAGAAGCTACCCAATCAGAGCATGTATTACATATTAACTAAAACTCCTCAATGCTATAAGATATGCTTCCCGCGCGGTGCTCGATTGTTTGCTTGTCTCTGACTCTCTCTCACCCTCTCTGACATTCTCTACGTCTGACGGAGGGGGTGTGAGCAGAGGTGCTGCTTGCACAGAAGCTGTTTGCCTAGTGGATACGGACGCTCCTCTAAGAAATGCCGCTTTATCGCGGTGCGTCCAAAAGCACACTTATTGATTTTTTGATTGTTTGCTTTAATCTCGCTCTCTCTCTCTGACGTTCTCTGCGCCTGAAGGAGGAGATGTGAGCAGAGGGGCTGTTTGCACAGAGGGGCTGTTTGCTTAGAAGATACTGACGCTCCTCTAAAAAATGGCGCTTAAACTTAAAAGCACACGTATTGATTTTTTGATTGTTTGCTTTTCGTTGCGAGCGCTCTCTCTCTCTCTCTCTCTGACGTTCTCTGCTCCTGACACGCATTCTTTGAAGAGGAAGATATGTTTGCATTCTTTTAATTGTGAGAAAGAACTGTCATCTCTGTCTTGTCATGGAGCACAGTTTAAAATTTTGACTAAAGGGTGTTATTTCATGTCTAGAGGGCTCTAATAATGTTAACAATGTGGGAGAGTTTATAAGGGCTTAAAATATATAAAAATAACTATACAAACATATGGTTTCTACTTCGCGGATTTTCATCTATTGTGGGGGTTTCTGGAACGCAACCCCCGCGATCGAGGAGGGATTACTGTAAAGCACTTTGAGCTACATTGTTTGTATGAAAATGTGAAATAAATGTTGTTGTTATTGTTGTTTAGGCTCTTAAAACAACTCTACCGGCCCTTGACTTTCAACACTAAAACTGAAGATCGCATTACCAAGGTGGTTACTCACGTAACGCCCCAACATTACGAAACACAATCGTACGCCCTTTATGCTTAAGACCAGTAACAGCACATGAATACACTTGTTTTCATCCTCTTTCTCTGTACGTTTACCATTCATTTGCTCAGAGGTTGATGCGCTTGAAGCTTCCTGAGCAGCTCTTCTTTTCTCCACCCTTGCGGCCCACTTCTTCTCTTCTTCCGTCGGCATCTTTTCACGTTAAAACTGATTAAGTTAGTTTTTGTGTTGCAATTACTTAGTATGTTTTCCTTAATTTTTCACTTAAGCTGGCACTTAATTCTTCAATCTGCCTCAAGAATGATTAAAGATATGAAGAGGTGGGGGAAGGGACGGCGAAGGTGATAGGGAATGAGAACGGTGCACGTACACATGCGCCACATGGCCACCCTGCTGATCGCTGTCGAGAGCTGATTCTGCAATAAAATCAAATAAAAAAATTATATATATATATATATATATATATATATATATATATAAAACACTTTTAAAACCACCCTTATATTAAGTTAAAAAGTGTACTAAAAAGTAAAAAATAAGTCTCTCATACATCACTCGTAAAATAAAAGGTGGGCGCTTTTGCTACGTGTTTTTTGAATGTTGATTGATGAAAAGAGATTTTACAAGTGATGTATGAGAGACTTATTTTTTACTTTTTAGTACACTTTTTAACTTAATATAAGGGTGTTTTTTAAAAAGTATTTTTATATATATATATATATATATATATATATATATATATATACATATATATATACAGTATATATATATACACTCACCTAAAGGATTATTAGGAACACCTGTTCAATTTCTCATTAATGTAATTATCTAATCAACCAATCACATGGCAGTTGCTTCAATGCATTTAGGGTGTGGTCCTGGTCAAGACAATCTCCTGAACTCCAAACTGAATGTCAGAATGGGAAAGAAAGGTGATTTAAGCAATTCTGAGCGTGGCATGGTTGTTGGTGCCAAACGGGCCGGTCTGAGTATTTCACAATCTGCTCAGTTACTGGGATTTTCTAGGGTTTACAAAGAATGGTGTGAAAAGGGATAAACATCCAGTATGCGGCAGTCCTGTGGGCGAAAATGCCTTGTTGATTCTAGAGCTCAGAGGAGAATGGGCCGACTGATTCAAGCTGATAGAAGAGCAACTTTGACTGAAATAACCACTCGTTACAACCGAGGTATGCAGCAAAGCATTTGTGAAGCCACAACACGCACACCCTTGAGGCGGATGGGCTACAACAGCGGAAGACCCCACCGGGTACCACTCATCTCCACTACAAATAGGAAGAAGAGGCTACAATTTGCACGAGCTCACCAAAATTGGACAGTTGAAGACTGGAAAAATGCTGCCTGGTCTGATGAGTCTCGATTTCTGTTGAGACATTCAAATGGAGTCAGAATTTGGCGTAAACAGAATGAGAACATGGATCCATCATGCCTTGTTACCACTGTGCAGGCTGGTGGTGGTGGTGTAATGGTGTGGAGGATGTTTTCTTGGCACACTTTAGGCCCCTTAGTGCCAATTGGGCATTGTTTAAATGCCATGGGCTACCTAAGCATTGTTTCTGACCATGTCCATCCCTTCATGACCACCATGTACCCATCCTCTGATGGCTACTTCCAGCAGGATAATGCACCATGTCACAAAGCTCGAATCATTTCAAATTGGTTTCTTGAACATGACAATGAGTTCACTGTACTAAAATGGCCCCCACAGTCACCAGATCTCAACCCAATAGAGCATCTTTGGGATGTGGTGGAACGGGAGCTTCGTGCCCTGGATGTGCATCCCACAAATCTCCATCAACCGCAAGATGCTATCCTATCAATATGGGCCAACATTTCTAAAGAATGCTTTCAGCACCTTGTCGAATCAATGCCACGTAGAATTAAGGCAGTTCTGAAGGCGAAAGGGGGTCAAACACCGTATTAGTATGGTGCTCCTAATAATCCTTTAGGTGAGTGTGTGTATATATATATATATATATATATATATATATATATATATATATACAGTATATATTGTTGAAATAGTTTATGCAATCTTTTTGTTCACCCCACTGAATTAAAGCTGAAAGTCTGCACTTCAACTTCATCTGAGTTGATTCATTTAAAATTCATTGTGGTAATGTACAGAACCAAAATTAGAAAAAAGTTGTCTCTGTCCAAATATTTATGGAGCTAACTGTATGTGTTCTTGTTTGGCTATCAAAACAGGGGCCCCAGCGCCCTACTTTGCCGAGAGGCGTATGATGATTATTGCTGCGTTTTTCCAAAATTAGCAAAGTTCAGCAGCTCTAACTTTAAAAATGGCATTCAACAAAAGCCTGACGCGCTGAAATGATTCCACAAACAAAATATCTTCGTTTTTAAAAGTTTTAGTTAAAATTCAAAGTAAAACAGTTCACACAAAAAAGAAAACGAAAATAGCAAAAGAAAAGAAAAGTTCTTGTTAAGAAAAGTTCAAAGCTTAAATCTTGTTACATTTCAAATCGTTACAAATCACTTAAAAAAATGTTTCTGAATCATTTCAAAATGACGACGGTCAGAAAACGGTACGCCTATCCCATTTCTAAGTTGAAAATGGGTCTTTCAAGCCCCTGTGTACTGGGACCTGTTCTGAAAAACAACAGACTCAATTATCACGCGGTATCTCAGTTATAGCAAGAAAGTTCTAACTTTACTAACTTACAGGGCGAAAAGGCTACACCATTGTCTATGGCTATTCTATTCAAATTAAGCAAACACGAATATGTGTTTAACTCAAAGCTTTCACTTTTTAAGATTGGCTGTTAAAATGGCCCTGTAAAATGTTGACCGATCCTGAACTTTCATTTTTACACCTGCCTACTGATCATGCTTGGTGGTCTTTTGTAAGTCTTCCAGATTTTGTGCGCAGGCAGTCATAAATTAAGTGAGAAGCAGATGGTCAGACCTTACTTCACTTTCATCTTTCAGTCAAGCAGGTGAGAGGCGCACAACCGACCACAGCAAATGACAAGCAGAACAGAGCAGGTGATCTAAGAGTTGCCTGGGTTTCAGGATTATAGGGACACCTGAGGCTGGAAGTGAGAGCTCAAGAGGTTCCATAGGACGGTTTCTACTCTGAAGAATTTCTCCCAAACGTAGTTACTGGGTAGAGCTTCAAAGACCATTCTGGTCAGTCCACGGATAAGTTTAGAGCTGTGAGGATAGCTGCTGGTATCTGCTGAACTGGTGAAGGGAACTGAGTCGGGAGTAACTGTTAGAGAGGTGTGAGAGGTGAGGGGAATAAAGTATTTGGTGTGGTGCATTTAGAAGAGAAAGTACATTAAGTGCACTTGTGTATGCTAACGCCGTTTTAAATATGCACAGACGGTGAGCAGGTTATTTGTTTTTTCTTTGTATTATATAGTCTGTTACTCATTGTGTGCTTTGTTTTCATAATTTCCATACATTTTGTTTTGTTTCCTTGATCTTCTTGGTGTTATTGGGATTTAGGGATGACTTCACAACGATATTATCTTACACAGTATATCACATCAGTCAATCAATCATTCACCAACCCGCTATATCCTAACTACAGGGTCACAGGGGTCTGCTGGAGCCAATCCAAGGCAACACAGGGCACGAGACAGGAAACAAACCCCGGGCAGGGTGCCTGCCCACCGCAGACAACAACAACCTTTGGAAGCCAATCCTGCGATACACATGCAGCGCAGGTTAGTGATCATGGAGGTAGGAAAATTCGAAAGTCTGAAAAAATCACATATTAGTGCAAACAAACGGAAAATATTACTCAGTGAAATAATGGAACAGTGATAAGAAATCGCATGCTGTTTGAGGATGTCTGGGGGCCAAAAAGGTGCTGTACAGGCTTTTAAATGATTGCAGTGGCGCACGAAAATACAGATCACGCAGCATGGCAGCAGCCACAAGCCAGCAGCTGATCGAGCAAAGAGGAGGTAAAAAAAAAAACGACTGTTTTTTGTTTCCCATTGAATCACAGTTTAAGAGGAGTCTCAGATGAGCGGCTGTGTCTCCTTGGGGTGCGCTCAGGGTAGGCCAGCGAAGTGCAGATCACACGGCAAGGTGGCAGCAGCAGCAAGCCAGCAACTGATCGAGCAAAGAGGAGGTAAACACCATTTAAGAGGGGTTTCTTAGGGGCGGCCGCGTCCCTCTTCACAAAAGCGCGTAGCACTAGCGGGAGAGGGTTGGGGGGGATTGAAGGGTTGGTGAGTGAAGACCCCTAGTATTATAGAAAACAAAACAGTACAACGATAATAACACACATGCTTTGGTATGGGGGGTCAGCATTGGATGTGGATTACCTGAACAGGCTATTCTTTGATTTGATTTTGTTCGCTTACTGCTATGTTGAGTTAGTAACCAGTATCGATTTTCCACACTAAAGCACAGCTTGTGCAGCTGCCATGTTTCTGTTGATGGTCACCATTTATTTCACTTATCCATACTTGTATGCCTATTATTCAAATCCCACACTGATTAAAATGTCTTCACATGGGAGGTGCAGGTTGTACAGACACACTTAAATGCTCTTAGTGCAGGGGTCCTCAATCCCAGTCCTGGAGAGCCGCAGTGGCTGCAGGTTTTTGTTCTGACCTGGTTGCTTAATTAGAAAGCAATTCTTGCCAATAAAGCACTAACAAGCTATGAAATTAAATTAACTCTGCTATGTCAGGTCATTCTCATATCCTAGATTTTCTTTCCCTTTCTATCATGCAAATGACTTGAAGGCTAAAATGGACGAGTAATTCTCAGTCCTTCACTTTTTTTCTCTTCATTTTTCTTCCAAGTATTTAATTAAACCCAATAGTGCAGATAAATACACACAGGTGTAAATGTAAATAAGCTAAATGGAGAAATGCTGCTCTCTCTTGTCATTTGCATGTTATTGATAATAAGGAGCAATTAAAATAGCTGTTTAAGACAAAATTAAGCAATAAGGGCTCAAAATCACTAAAGTGAAGCAGAAGTGTTACTTTAGCAATAAGTGCTTTTTATTAAGCGACTGGGTTGGAGCAAAAACCTGCAGCCACTGCGGCTCTCCAGGACCGTGATTGAGGACCCCTGTCTTAGGGCATAAGCTGTTTTGTGGAATGGAAAAAAATATCTGACAAAGCAAGATGTGTGTGGTCAAAGGTGACTCACATATATTGGTGAACGGCTCAACTTTAATGTGGTTAACTGGTGTGCAATCCCTTTCCAGACCGTCTTTACTCACCTTACATTTTTCACATACCGCGTAAAGCAAAATACGCTCGCTCTCTGTGCAGAGATAACCACACTCAAACGATTTACCTCTCAGTCTCTCCTTTATTTCTTTGCTTTTATCTCTGTTGGCATCATTCCCGGCTTCTAAGACAGAGTGTAAATTATCTAATTACGTACTTAATTAGAGCAAAACGCAAACACGTGCAATCATCTGTCTGTACCTGTAGCTGTGAATTTACATTCAGTAGTGTCAGAATTGGACTAAAAACATTTTTGCAGTAAAATTATGAAGTTTGAATATTACAAAAAAACTTTAAAAAGCTATTAAAACCCTTTCAACTCTTCATATCCATCAATTTCCAAAACAGAGAGAGTGTTCAAGAATGAACTGCTTGGGTTGAGCTTCCCCAAGGACCCTGCTGTGGAGACGCAGGTTTAGAAGATGGGCGGATGAATGAATGGAACTATTGTGGTATCTGGACACATTCTACCACAATCACTAGCCGCACAGAGTAAAAGTTCACATCAGGGTTAAAGGCAGTGGGGCTGAAGCCAAGTGGCTACAGGTTAAGCAGCTCTTTGGACAATATTAAGAGATATTAAGCCCCATACAACAGAAAGACAGAACGCACTTCAGAAAGCTGACACCGTTTTTCCCACACTGTCACAATAAACCAAGCTACATGTGCCTACAGGCGTCACTAAGCTTTGCTAGTTTAATTCATAAGGCTTGTCTTGGAAATTCTGTTCTCACCAAATACCTGGAGCCAACTTGTGGTGACATCAGACCGAAGACAGAGGATTGTGATGCCTTTCATGGGACAATAGATAAATTCAGTGGATTGCAACCTAAAGGGCATTGAAGCACTTTAGACTTGCATATAAAAATAGCTGTAATGGATAATTCCCTAAAAACATTAATATATTTAGGTGCCATATTTTCTTGTGTGCTAAATTACATTATTTTAAGACAATACAGAAATTAACTTAGTTTGCTTCAACAACTGCCCATTCTCAAGACTCTTTTCAGCCGCTAGAACTAAGCAGACTGTCATCACATGAAACAAATAGACAGACAGCTGCGCATCACTGCTTCTGTGCTGTCTGACTGCATGTCCACTCTTACTTACAACTTCCCAGTTTGCTCGGTGTGTGGTCCATTTATTATGTGAGAGCCCATGTCATTCCTCACACGTGTCGCTCTGCTATTATCGGTCACATACAGACATATAGAACTACTGCTAAATCAGAATTGAGAAACAAAAAAGTTTGCTTGATAGTGTGCAATGGCTATCAGTACCCAGGCCCAAAACAGCATAAATATCTCTTATATACTGTATATTTCTCTTCTGGTTCATCCTGCTTCCCCTTAAAAACCGGTCCCGCCCACACGCAGCTGACACGGCACTTCTCAATTCCTATTCGTCCTCTTCCAAACCCTTCCCCACGCTGCCTGTGAACTCCCATACACCTCCACACCACTTTTATCGTTTCCTATTCCTCCTTTGGACTACTGTGTTCCTTCCACTTCAAAACCAGTCCCGCCCACACGCAGCCGACATGGCACTTTTCGATTCCTATTCGTCCTCTTTCAAACCCTTCCCCACGCTGCCTGTGGACTCCCATACACCTTTCTATTTTCGTTATACTGCGACGGTTGTTTCCTAAGTCTTTGTTAGAAGATGAACGACAGTATCTTCTCTGTCGATGGGTTTTTGTACAAAGTCATGTCTGTTTCGGAATCTGGCAACTGCCTGTTCCTATCAGTAGGTTATTTCTTGATACAAACGGTTGATGAAGGCAATGCACCGTTTTCTGTTCCTATTCTTACACCACCATATGCTACGGGGCGTCGGCTATCGAGTTATGAAATAAAAAGAATTTGGTTGAAAAGCAGGTCACCTGCTGCAATATCCAATCACAAAATTCTGCGCATCTGTAAATGTCTCATGTATTTATAACCCTTGCTTAGTTTCCATACAAAAATTTTGCTTACACTCAAAATGCAAAAACAACGGATTTAGGAAACTGTACGTACGCCACATGCCATGCCAAGTTTGTTTATAAACCTCTCACATCGATACCAGTACTTATTTATCTACAGATTTTTGGTGTTATTTATGGATCTGTAGAGCACTTTGGTCAACTACTGTTGTTTTACATGTGCTCTCTCTAAATAAAATTGACTTGACTTAACTTATGGTTAGGTACAGTATGTGCTTTTGGCTCACTCTGAGAGAACACTAACCATTTAATTCAGATTTTCTAATTCTGAAGGATATCTCCTAAAAAATAGAATGCAAACAAGGGAATACCTGTGGAAAATCAAAAGGAAATGAAAAGCAGAAAATTATAATACATACCCGGGATGCTCCAATCAGGTTATTTTAGGGCTAATACTGATCATCAATACAACGTTACTAGATTGGCTGATTCCAATCATTGTTTTCTTTACCTCTCTAAAAAACTTTTACACTAAGATCCTTTATTACCAGATGCACAGAAACCTTATGTTCTATATTAGAGTGTTAACTTTGGTAATTTTATAATTAAACTATAGACAACAGGTGTTCCCTGTCTATTTTATTAAAAAGTACATTCTGTAGGCTTATCATTCAGTGACCATAAAAATACCAATATAAAATTCCCTTAAAATACACACTTTTATATTAATAAAATATGTAAAGAAAATGTTTATCCATAAAACACATAGCATTAAGTAAAATAGATAGGTAGAACTTTATTTGTCCCCAGGGGGAAATTTGGCTTTTAACAGAAGCTGTTTAGATAGATAGATAGATAGATAGATAGATAGATAGATAGATAGATAGATAGATAGATAGATAGATAGATATGAAAGGCACTATATTTGATAGATAGATAGATAGAAAGATAGATAGATAGATAGATAGATAGATAGATATGAAAGGCACTATATTTGATAGATAGATATGAAAGGCACTATATTTGATAGATAGATAGAAAGATAGATAGATAGATAGATAGATAGATAGATAGATAGATAGATATGAAAGGCACTATATTTGATAGATAGATAGATAGATAGATAGAAAGATATGAAAGGCACTATATTTGATAGATAGATATGAAAGGCACTATATTTGATAGATAGATAGATAGATAGATAGATAAATAGATAGATATGAAAGGCACTATATTTGATAGATAGATAGATATGAAAGGCACTATATTTGATAGATAGATAGATAGATAGATAGATAGATAGATAGATAGATAGATAGATAGATATGAAAGGCACTATATTTGATAGATAGATATGAAAGGCACTATATTTGATAGATAGATAGAAAGATATGAAAGGCACTATATTTGATAGATAGATAGATATGAAAGGCACTATATTTGATAGATAGATAGATAGATAGATAAATAGATAGATAGATAGATAGATAGATAGATAGATAGATAGATATGAAAGGCACTATATTTGATAGATAGATATGAAAGGCACTATATTTGATAGATAGATAGATATGAAAGGCACTATATTTGATAGATAGATAGATAGATAGATAAATAGATAGATATGAAAGGCACTATATTTGATAGATAGATAGATAGATAGATAGATAGATAGATAGATAGATAGATAGATAGATAGATATGAAAGGCACTATATTTGATAGATAGATATGAAAGGCACTATATTTGATAGATAGATAGATAGATAGATAGATAGATGTATTTTGTACATGCTTATCTCTGCCCCATTTCTTTTATAGCAGACTTTTTCTAAGATGCCCAGTCTGATGGACAACACATCTCTCTAATATGATGAAATAATATTTTGTTTTTCTTGTTTTCATCTTGCTTGCTTACACTTCTATTTAATGTACTTCGGGATCATTTTCTCAGTGTTTCAATGAAAAGATGTTATATCATATCTTTAAATTCTCTTAATGTATAGTATATTCTTGGAGAATTAATTCAAGTTAATTTATAAGCCAATGAAGTCACTTAATAATGTGACTTAATAACCCATAATAATTGAACACAAAGAAGTATAGAAAACTTAAAATTAGAAATCTATCTCAAAAATATGTGCAACAGTCCAAACTTTAAAATATTAAAATACTGTGAAGTGTTTTAAAAAAATCTTATTAAAGTCCAACATCTACTCCACTGACATCCAAAAGACACTACCCACTTTACGCTGTCCATCTTAGATTAACACTAAGCGTCCCCATTCCAAAGTGACAGTAATCTACCCCCGGCCTACAAGATTAATTGTTGAGAGGTGACAGTATGATTTATGTGAGGCAGCTGAACTTTCTTCTTTTGATAAATTTAGCACCTGCAAGTATGGGAATGCCGAGCTGACAGAGAGAGCCGATTCCTGGCAGCTGCAGCACTGAATGGCGCGAAGGCAGCTGACGTATAATGTGGGCATCGCACAACACTTTCTAAGGCAGCTAAAGACTAGGAAGAGTTCAGGCAGGCGTGAACATCGTGTTTTCAGTCATAGCTTCTTTTGGACCACCCAGCTTTCAGTACATGAATCAGTCTGATTTGTTCACTTATTAATTGTTACCAACATAAGCATTCACAGATTAGGAAAACATATTTTACTTTTTTTTCAGATTTTTCAGAAACCGACAAAAATTAAATGAAATGGTGACTACAAAACTGTGATTTTTCAAAAATCTATTTAACAATGAAAGTCATTCAACATGTGTGTATTGTATTAAACAGTGACAGCTCGTTTTGGCCAACTATGCTCTACATAAATCTTTAAAAAATGAATCTGTGAAGATTCTCAGTCACCCAGGTGAAATTATCTGGTAGTTGAGTCATGGCAACTGGACTTCTTAAGTCCAGTTGCCATGACTCAACTACCAGATACTTTTAAAATGTACTTCTCACAGGACTGGGACTCAAAATGTTTCTTTGAATTGGGTATCCTCCTATATAAATGAATTAATTATTGTTGTTTTATCCCACATGTAAGTTTATATATAAACTTTTTTGAATATAGGAACCTGGGATCTCATTTATAAAACTTTCCGTGCATTCAAACTTAGAAGATTTGCATACTCCAAAACACAGGAGAATGCACATGGCAAAAACAACCTGATTTATAAAACCTATCACACATGGGGGGCAGCTTAAAGGCTCAGATAATGGTTATTTCCCACCAGAACACAAGAGAACTGATACCTTTTCTCTTCCTCTCTCCACAGACAAGAAGACTGATGGCTTTAACCATAGACATATATAGGTAGACACCGCATTCACTGTGTTGCTCAGTCGACACAATACGTCAGCGCATCCGCCATATTGAGAGTGGCAAAAAATGCCATTTACACTAATACAGGTAGACGTGGAAACCAGGTTTTCTGATGAAAAAACAATAACGTTTAAAACAGCATCGTTTACATACAACAGCTTTTGGCGAATTGTTTAAATGCAATTATTTATATCCATTTATACACTAATAATGGCAAAATAATTCCTCCCATATAAGTAACATTTCTCGGACTGCCATCTTCCATCTCTGAAACATTTCTAGACTTCGTCCTGTTCTTACGCAACACAGTACTAAAGTATCGGTTAATACCCGAGTCACCTCACGTGTAGATTACTGTAATGCTATTCTATATGTCATCCCACAAAAACGTATCCATCGCTTACAATTTATTCAAAATTCTGCTGCCATGATAATAACCTGCTGTTGTAAATCCACTGAACATATCGCACCCAACTTCACTGGCTCCTTGTTCACTACAGAATACGATACACAATATCGCAGTGAACATTTAAAGCTCCTCCTTACCTCGCTGATCTCCTCCAGACTGACACTCCTCTCACTCACTCAGATCCTCCTCTGCAGCTCGACTTTCTGTACCACACGTCAGACTCAGCGCTATGGGAGCTCAAGTCTCTCCTGGTGCTCCTCAACTCGGGAATTCTCTTCCCTCCCATATTTGTCAGCTCGATTCAATAACACATTTTAAAACGACCCTCAAAACTTATCTTGTCAAACTGGCATACCAGTTGTGAATTCTGCACTGTTACTGCCAGTTATCTTTGTTTGTTTGCTAATTATTGCTTTTTGATTTATCATTCTCTTGTTTTAATTGTACTAATGTTGTTTAATTTTATTGTAAGGTGGCCTTGAGTGCTAAGAAAGGTGCCTATTAAATAAAATGTATTATTATTATTATTATTAATTATTGAGATGAAAACTTGACCAGTGTCTGAAAGTCAAAATAGTAAGACTGCAACTGGCAGTATGGTCCTTCTTTTAACAGTGAAATGATCCACTCAATGACAAAAATAAGCAATTGTATTGTATACAAATTGGCTTAATAATTTCTGAAAACATTTCACTCATTCCTCTCTCAATCTGTTTCTCACACACGCACACACACACACACACAATGTGGTTATTTAAATATATACAGGATAGGATCTAAAATCCGTGAAACAGAACTATCTTACACAGCTTTTCCCATGTGTTGCCACTTTGTAATTTGAGAGTATTCAGTCTGTCAATGTGGTGCAGCCTTAGTTTGTGGAAGACAGACACAACTAAAGAGATGAGCATGAAATGATGGTTGTCAATTTCAAACTGTGTTTCCTCAATGTGCTCCTTGAGAAAAAAACACATCATCTGAACCAATCTCAGCCTGAACAAACTGATTGATCAGAGATCCACTGACAGCTTGCCCTCATGTCGACTGTCGGATAACACGCTCAGCTACTTTGACCACCTTGACTGGACCCTCAGAAGGAATCATCAAACCTCCTTTGTTTTTTAATGTGAGCGAGTGGTAGCTTTGATCATATGATGCCGGTACAGCACCTGTTACCAAACTAGCACGGCACACGGCACAGGACAGCTTTCTCAAAATCCCATCTAAGGGCTACCTGACCTCCCACTGCTTCCTGAGGTGGATTTCTTTGGGAAACCTTCAAAGTTTGAGAAATGTTAACAGCTAACAACAATCTACATAGTTAGTGACTAAATACGTTTAGCCAAAACATTGTTTGGAGGCTCACTTGAGCACATAAATGCACAGCTTTGCTATCTTAGCCTGGCGTAGCTAAAGTTAAGATTATAAAACAGGATTTTCTAATGGCTAAATATAACCAAAACAATTGTTCAGCCTTACCTATGAAATGTAATCTGGTTTGGAGCGTACAGCGGTTTGTACAATCCCAAGCAGCACATGCGTGAGGCACCTTTATCCATTACTTCACTCCACAGCAGTGCCACTCTCAATATGGCGGTGACATTGATGTACGATGCTGCTGGTCATGTGGCGTCTAGTAATTCTATGTCTATGGCTTTAACACCATTGACATCACTTCCGGTGTGCGTGGACCCGCCTCTTCCTGCCAGGAGTCCTTATTTCCAGAAGCTCCGTCATCTTGAGGCTGTTTAATTGGAGATTCATGTCTGCATGACATTTTCTTTCATTTTTCAACATCTTTAAACCAGCGTTTTGTTTATATGCGGTTTGCCTTTTAGTGCTTCAACGTGTTACTTCTGCCATGAATGCAATGAGCTCTACTAGCCGCACCATGCATGAAATAACAACAAAAAAAAAAAATGCTAGATGGCAGCTCCCCTAGAGTGTAGCGGTGCTCCAGATTCCCACAGGGCATCCTGGGACTTGGAATTCGGGTTCTCAGCCCTGTTGGGTGCATTGGGTGCTGTCAAAGGACCTTGGGACTCATCCTTTCCCTATAGCCCGGAAGGACGAGGTAGTCACGAGGACGGAAGCCCAGATCTACTTCTGGGCTGAAGAAAAAAAACAGTTCCTAATTAGACCCGTGCACTTCCGGGTCAAGGATTATTTAAAGGACTGCTGGGATCCCAGCAGGTGAGCCAGAGTCAGGAGGAGGTGGACAACACTTGCTGGGAGGTGTGGAGGAGAGAAGTGTATTGAGTTTGTGCTTGATTTGTAATTATTTACCTGTACTATTGTGACTGTGGTGCTTAAGGCATGGTCTCTAGGAAGAAAAGGCATTAAAATACTTCTTGGGACTTTTACTCGGTGTCCAGAGCGTCTGTCTGTTGGTGTTAACAGGGTGACAGCGACCCCTGGCATTTTACAAAACACACACACGTCAAACACACACCAGGGCTAATTTAGCGTCACCAGTTCACCTAAACTACTCATCTTTGGACTGAGGAAGGAAACTTTTGCAGCAAGAATGAATATTTCTGGCTTTAATATATGGCTGTAACATGTACATGTGTATTCAGTGTATACATATTATATTAACTGGGATACAGAAAATTTAAAAAAGAAATAATAAAGAAAACACACTAGTTAAAAACTGAAAAATGCTAACTGACTTACGACTTCACGCAGGGAGGACCCGGGAAGCGAACCTTGGTCTCCTAAATGTGAGGCGGCAGCAGCGCTACCCACTGCCCCACCATGCCACCACATACAATACATCCTTCCATCCGTCCATTATCCATCCCACTATATCCTAACTACAGGGTCACGGTGGTCTGCTGGAGCCAATCCCAGCCAACACAGGGCGTAAGGCAGGAAACAAACCCTGGTGCCAGCACATCGCAGGGTACACACACGAACACCCACACACCAAGCACACACTAGGGACAATTTAGAATCACCAATGCACCTAAACTGCATGTCTTTGGACTGTGGGAGGAAACCAGAATACCCGGAGGAAACCCACGCAGACACGGGGAGAGCACCGTGCCACCACATACAATACAATACAATTTATTTTTGTATAGCCCAAAATCACATAAGAAGTGCTGCAATGGGCTTTAACAGCCGCCAGCCTTGACTCTCCAAGAAGACAAGAAAAAACTCCCAAAAAAACCCTTGTAGGGAAAAAAATGGAAGAAACCTCGGGGAAGGTAGTTCAAAGAGAGACCCCTTTCCAGGTAGGTTGGGCGTACAGTGGGTGTCAAAAAGAAGGGGGTCAATAAAATACAATAGAATACACAGAAAAGAATAAATCCTCAAAACAGCATGAAAATAAAAATTTTACAAGTATGGAGCAGAATTCAGCATAATAGGATTTGGATTTGTTTAGAGTCCTGGAGACCTCGGCCATTAAGCTGCATCCCCCTATTGGCCATTCCACAGCGCTGGGCCAGCCAATCTGATGAAAGGACCCCTCTACCCCACGATTCCTGCGATCCTCCATCAGGGATGATTTTATCTTAGGCAGGCAAAACAACTTGGCAAGTGCGTCGTGGCACCAAGTGCCACATTTGAGTACCAAGAAGAGAAAGAGAATAGGTGACGGTTAGTAACAAATTATAACAATCATGTTACTTATGTTTTAGTGCTAATGACTAACAACAGAGATGCAGTCTGTACAGTTAATCAGCAGCTCTAGTCAGGGTGTGCTAAACTGAAGAAGTGAGTCTTCAGCCAGGATTTGAAAGCTGAGACTGAAGGGGCATCTCTTATGGCGCTTTTCCACTGCATAGTACGGCACAACACGGTTCAGTTCAGCTCACTTTTGGGGGGTTTCCACTGGGAACAGTACCTGGTACCTGGTCCTTTTTTTAGTACCACCTCAGCCGAGGTTCCAAGCACGCCGAACCGTTACCAAAACGTGACGTGTAAACTCTGCTGGTCACTGATTGGCCGGAGAAAATCGTCATTACTGCGTCACTGAACTTGCGACACGAGACACAACAGACCCGCTAGATTTTTAGCACAGCCAGCGAAGGTTCGGACGCACCATTTTGTTTTAACCAAAAATGGCTGTTTCGTGGTCTATCGAGGAAGTACAGACGTTCCTCGTTGGTAGCCGAGGAGCGGATCCAGCAAGAGCTGGATGGGGCGATGCGGAATGAAAACGTTTTTCAGGAGGTCGGCGCAACTATAACGACACGTGAATAATCCCGGCCACTCTAAAGCGGTACTAGACTGCAGTCGAAACGCAAACCGAGCCGAACTGAGCCGAACCAAGGTGAGCTATACTGAACCGTGCTGTGCCGTACTATGCAGTGGAAAAGCGTCATTTAATAGCAGGCAGACCATTCCACAATTTAGGGGCCCTGTAACTGAAAGCTCGACCTTATTATTTAATTAATCCTTGGAATCATAACCAGACCGGCATCTTGAGATCTTAATCTGTGTTCTGGTTTGTAAGTCATGATAAGTTCAGTCAAGTAAGCCGGACCTCGGCCATTTAATGCTTTTTAAATCTGCCCTAAACTTAACCGGGAGCCAGTGTAAGGATTTAAGAATTGGAGTTATGTGTTTGTATTTTCTTGTTCTTGTATTAATTCTTGCAGCAGCATTTTGGGTTAACTGGAGGCCATATAAAGAACAGTTTGAACATCCAGTGAACACCGCATTGCAGTAGTCAATCCTACTAGAAATAAATGTATGAATTAATTTCTCAGAATCCTGTTTATTTAGAGCACATTCATTTCCCAACATACACCACCCTTTGCCTTCAACCATCACCACTGTCGGTCTTTCCTAAAATTGCCTCGAGGGTGAATTTTATGAAATTTGAGTGAGGGGTAGTACACTGTGTGGGACTGAGACAAGGCAGATGAAAGGTGAACGCATAAAAAGCTGTGAAAAACAGAGAAACGAAGGATCACATGGGTGGGTAGAGGGTAATGGAGTGAAATGAATACAAATGCAGAGTTGAGAGAAATACAGAGAGGCGGCAACAGGTGTTGATCAGAGTGGAAACACATAACGGTGGTTTGGGCATATGGATAGTTGGAGGAAGAGATGCACCAAGACACCAAGATGGAGGTGTTGGGCAGTGAGGCCAAAAGAGAAGTGAAGGAAAATGTGGTTGGAGGTGGTGTCAGAAAATATGAAATGAATTATCACCCCAAAGGATGTCCATGACTGTGGAGAGTAAAGAAAATAAAAATTTAAGTGGAAATCAGTTAACCTTGGTAAAGTCAGGAAAATGGATGTAAAACCAGTGGTGATGATACCTATCCTGGCAAAAGTGGCACAAGGCAAGAACAAAGCCTAGGTCACAGGGGTGTCCGCCACAGGGTCCACTCATGAAGACACTCACAATCGCAAACAAACAGATTAACCAGACATGCTAGTTCTTGAGATTTCTGGTGGCAAAACCAGCGTACCCATCACATAACCTCCATAGTAATTACGCAAACAGATGGCCGACTATTCGAGGTGTGATCAAAATGTACGGTGAATGCTGATGCAGAGCACCATCCAAGAGCAACGTAAAACAATTCAATGCCGGTTCTGACATGTCCATCCTAGAGCCGACTACGTGACTAGGATACTGTCAGTCGTTTGTGAGCCACTATTGAGTTCAAGTGTGTTTTTCAAGTTTATTGATAATAATGGATATCGAGCAATACATTAACATGAAATTTTGTTTCAAATTGCAAAAAGCTCAGGAAACCCATCAGTTGTTAAAATCAGTTTATGGTGATACTGCACCGACAATTAAGACTGTTTACAAGTGGTCTGATCGATTTCGTAATGGATCTCACTTGGTTGAAGACGAGAAAAGTTCAGGACGTCCTTCAACATCAATAACCGAGGAAAATGTTGAAACGGTTTGTCATTCTTCATCATGACAACGCCTCTTGTTACACATCTCATCTAGCACGACAATTTCTGTTGAATAAAAACATTACGCTGTGTCCGCATCCACCTTATTCGCCGGATCTGGCACCGGGCGACTTCTGGCTGTTCCCTAAATTGAAAATGAGCATGAAAGGCAAACAACTTCAATCTACTGAGGACATCCAGGCAGCCAAGAAAGCCCAACTAAAGACACTCTCGAGAGAAAACTTCCAGAACTGCTTCTCAAAGTGACAGGAGCGTTGGGTTAAGTGCATTCGAAGTGGAGGAGGAGAGTATTTCGAGGCGGACTAGTAGTTGTAAATCTTTTACTGTAATAAACGTTTCTTTTTTAAAACATTCACCGTATTTTTTGATTACACCTCATATGTCAGTCAGTTAGTCATTGTCCAACCCGCTATATCCTAACTACAGTCCAAGCCAACACAGGACTCAAGGCAGGAACAAATCCCCAGGCAGGGCGCCAGACCATTGCAGGACACACACACACACCTGCACACCAAGCGCACACTAACCTGCTTGTCTCTGGACTGTGGGAGGAAACCCATGCAGACACGGGGAGAACATGCAAACTCCACAGACTCGGGAAGCGAACCCGGGTCTCCTTACTGCGAGGCAGCAGCACCACCCCCTGAGCCACTGTGCCACCCACACCTCCTATGATTTAATGCCAAAATCTATGAGCACCACTCTACCTTCCTTAATTAGACTTGGATATTATTGCACGTGGATGTTTTATTCTCTGTGAGGTTTATGTATTAAGATTCATTTCACAGTCCAAGTCTCCATTTTTTTTTTTATAGTTCTTCTAACTGAACATTTTTTTCTTCCTCTTTTGAATGACCGGCTGTGGTGTTATGGGTCCACAGCTCACTAAGCAAAGGCCATTTATTTAAATAAATAATCACCGCGCTTGCAGCGGCTTAGTGAGGGTTCGTGGTGGCCGTAGCAAGCCACAGGGCGATCTGCGGTGTGAGCGTTTCTCACCTAGTGCACAGGTGAGCGACTGCCCACATCCGTGATTGTTCCTGTGGCTAATGTGCTGCAGCTGCTATGGCACACCCCGCCATAATATAAGAAGCGCGAGTTGGTTAGGAAGGGGGGATTAGAAAAAAAACGAAAAGAGAAGGAAACGCAGGAAACAGTGAGGAGGGAGAACAAGTCAGTGTAAGAGAGAGAGACAGACCACAGAGCATGTGGGCGAGCAAGCAAATGAACGCTCGCGGGTAGCTGCATGGAAGCCTGGGTGTTAGGCCGACACCCAGGAGTTGAAGTCGTAGTCACTCCTGCTGAGCGATCATGTAGCGGGAGTGACCAGTGAAGGGCGACTGGCCGCAGAACACCGGAAAGGCAGCGGGAGTCGGGAGACTTGGAGGTGAAGTCCTTGATATGGGCGTCCTGGAAATCAAGGCTCTGTTTCAGGGCTGGGATGAGTGCCAGACCGAAGCCAGGATCGGGAGGTCTCCAGACCTGTGTGTGAGTGAAAAAGGGCAGCTGCAGAGAGCGCCTCGCCTGTTGCAGGGCCCGTATGGAAGAAGCAGGTGAGACCCTAACATTAGCGGAGAAGAGCACCGGGCTTGTAGTTGATTTTAAAAGACTGCTACCTGATGAACGTTTTAACCTCTGGTTTTAAGGATTGTTTTTTGTGCATTTTTACCTCCACGTTTTTCTTTTATTGGATCATTTATTCATTGAACAACTTTTACACTTTTTACATCATCCCTTTGCTATTGTTGCCTCCACTGTCTAGCTCATCGGTGAAATTACCGACGGTGTTGGGTTCAAGGGCTCCCGAATAGTCGATGGGAGCATGGAGCTGAACCCACATCGTCACACTGACTCCTACCTATGGTGGTGCCCTATGCTAGGATGCTGTTAAAAGACTACAAATTTCAAAGTTCAAAGTATGTACAAACCTAGTAAAAACAAAAAAAGATTACTGTAAACAAAATTCAGAATATGACATAAATTTACATTCTTAATCTACTTTCTTATTCATAATCTCTAATTACAGATTAAAACAAATACAGTGGAACCTCGAGGTAATTTCCCCCATAGGATTGTATGTAAATACAATTAATCCGTTCCAGACGGTACGAACTGTATGTAAATATATTTTTTTAAAGATTTTTAAGTACAAAAATAGTTAATTATACCATAGAATGCACAGCGTAATAGTACACTAAATGTAACAATATTGAATAACACTGAGAAAACCAGAGAAAACAAACACTGCAAGAGTTCACGCTACAGCCTTACGAACCACTCACTGTAAACACTTTTTTTAATAAGTTTAAGCACAGGGAACATGAACGTTTGAAAAATCCGTAATTTAATAAACAACCAAGAAAAGTAACATTGCAACAATGCGCGCTACGGACCGATCGCTGTAAACAGAAGTGAAGTGGAGGTTAAAATCCAATAGAAAAAAGTCTTCATTAAATACAACGAGGTTAAAACAATGCTCGAATCAGTCTCTTTAAAAACAAGCCTGGTGTATTCATTAACTGCCTTCTCGGCCTTATGCGGCCAGCCCTCTCGCTCTCTTGCACTCTCTCTCTCTCGCTGGATGCACAGGGAATGCACAGGGAGAGACTGAACACGTGCGGAAATCATCGGCGCATACGAACCGGAAGGGAAACTGGCTTGATCGTCACCCGAGTGTGTGGTTGTGAACAGATGCAAAAGTCTGGCAAACCTTTTGGTCGTAACCCGATTTAAAGGTGGTCCAAGGCGTTCGTGACCCGAGGTTCCACTGTAAATACATAAGTAAAACAATATGCAGGTTAGGGGAGGACACTTGTCTAAGGACCATTGTTCATGGAACTGAGGTCCATAACTGGAAAAAACACTGATTTTATTCTATGGTGGCAGCAGACAACAGAAACAATTCATCACATGCCTGCAGCAATTTTTTCATTTTTATGAACAACTAGCTGTCCCCCATGGCTCCGAAATGAAACAGAAACATAAAAATCAATAAACAAACAGGTATCGCTAGCTAAGTGAAGGAAAGGTACACTCCAAAACTCAGAGGTAGACCGACTACCCACTCCTGACGTAACGCTTCTCCCTCTCCTCGGCCCGCAGCCTCTGCCTCGGTTTAGCACAAATAAATGGCTGCTGAAAGTGAACTATGATACTTAGTGCGATGAGAGCAGTCACAAAATCAACTGGATTGTTCAAGCAAATTATAGAACAAAACCCGATCTAAATCCGTTAAGTAGTTCTCTTGTGAAAAGTGGACAGACAGACATACAGACAATCATACAGAGAGATGTTAGATTTTATATATAGAGAGAGATTAAATCCTTTCAATTTGCACATAACTGCAATAATAATAAAAATATGTCAAAAATACAGTATAAAACTGCACACATATGTACACAGACCTAAAAATACCAGGGAGTGCAGCTGGATGATAAACTGGACTGGACTGCCAGCACTGATGCTCTGTGTAAGACAGGACAGAGCCGACTATACTTCCTTAGAAGGCTGGCGTCCTTCAACATCTGCAATAAGATGCTGCAGATGTTCTACCAGGCGGTTGTGGCGAGCGCCCTCTTCTACGTGGTGGTGTGCTGGGGAGACAGCATAAAGAAGAGAGATGCCTCACACCTGGACAAACTGGTGAGGAAGGCAGGCTCTGTTGTAGGCACGGAGCTGGACAGTTTAACATCTGTGGCAGAGCGACGGGCGCTGAGCAGACTCCTGTCAATCATGGAGAATCCACTGAATCCACTGAACAGGATCATCTCCAGACAGAGGAGCAGCTTCAGCGACAGACTGCTGTCACCATCCTGCTCCACTGACAGACTGAGGAGATCGTTCCTCTGCCACACTATGCGACTCTTCAATTTCACCCGGGGGGGTAAACGTTAACATTATACAAAGTTATTGTCTGCTTTACCTGCATTTTTTATCACTCTTTAATTTGTTTTTTATCAGTACGCTGCTGCTGGAGTATATGAATTTCCCCTTGGGATTAATAAAGTATCTATCTCTCTATCTATCTGTCTACATGTAAACAATAGCTAAAACAACATGCAGCTTCTATTTTGTGTGGAGACGATACTGTCACAATGATTTTATGTACGTGTGTTTTGGAGGCATCATAAAGGCTCCCCAAGTGGAGAGGGGATGCTGTTAATAAGCACTCCTACTTTGTCACCCACAGTTCCGAGACTTGCTCTCCAGAGTAGGGGTCTAAACTCCGGTCCTGGAGGACCACAATGGCTGCAAGTTTTCATTCTACCCCTTTTCTTAATGAGTGACCTGTTTTTTTCTGCTAATTAACATGTTTTGAATTCATTTTAATTGACTTGCCTCTTGAAGACTCAGACCCCTTAATTGTTTCTTTTTCCTTAATTAGCAGCTGAACAATAATGAGATACAAAATGAGCCAAAACAACTGATGTCCATCAGAAAATCATCAATTTCGGAAATGTCTGCTATTGCACAATGAGAGCAGCAACAAGCCATGAAATTAAAGAACGGGTTTAATTAACAACACAAATTGGCACCTCATTAAGCAACTGGTTGGAGTGAAATTGGTTGGAGTTTGAGGGCCTGACTTAGTTGGTCTTCTGTTGGCCCCCTCACTTCACATTTAATTTCTGTTTGGGTTCCATTTAAGAAAAGACACGAAGCAATTCAGAGGAACGATAAAGAAATTCAGGGGAACAAATCCTTTTAAAATGAATTCACAAGACGTTAAATAGCAGCACAAACAGGGTACTCATTAAAACAAAAAGGGATAGAATAAAATTCAGCAGCCACGGTGGTTCTCCAGGACTGGACTTAGTGACCCCTGCTCCAGAGGACTACTGACCCACTTCCGCCACCCCTTGCAGGATGACAAAAGTTAGCTAACGAATCCACTGGAATGAAGTGTTCAGTTTGGACCCAGTGATCGAGACGCCCAGAGCTCTCTGACAAAACTCATACCTTTTTCTTGTTTACCACCCTCACTTGCTGTTTAATTTTGGCTGTTCCTCATATTTAAAACATTCCTTTGGCATAACACTTTTTTTTAGTTCCATATCTACGCTTTAAGATAATCTAAGCCTTTACAGTTTAAGCAAAAGAAGATTAAGAGGTGACATAATTGAAGTGTTTAAAATTATGAAGGGAATTATTACAATGGATCGAGACTTGTATTTTAAAATGAGTTCATCAAGAACACAGGGACACAGCTAAAAACTTTTTAAGGGTAAATTTCACACAAACATTAGGAAGTTTTTCTTTACACAAAGAACGATAGACACTTGGAATGAGCGACCAAGTAGTGCGGTAGACAGTAAGACGTTAGGGACTTTCAAAACTCGACTTGATGTTTTCTTGGAGGAAACAAGTGGATAGGACTGGCGAGCTTTGTTGGGCTGAATGGCCTGTTCTCATCTAGATTGTTCTAATGTATGTGTGTGTGAAACACTTGTTAGAATATTACTGAAATGGCATACAGTGGTGTGAAAATCTATTTGCCCCCTTCCTGATTTCTTATTCTTTTGCATGTTTGTCACACAAAATGTTTCTGATCATCAAACACATTTAGCCATTAGTCAAATATAACACAAGTAAACACAAAATGCAGTTTTTAAATGATGGTTTTATTATTTAGGGAGAAAAAATCCAAACCTACATGGCCCTGTGTGAAAAAGTAATTGCCCCCTTGTTCAAAAATAACCTAACTGTGGTGTATCACACCTGAGTTCAATTTCCGTAGCCACCCCCAGGCCTGATTACTGCCACACCTGTTTCAATCAAGACATCACTTCAATAGGAGCTGCCTGACACAGAGAAGTAGACCAAAAGCACCCCAAAAGCTAGACATCATGCCAAGATCCAAAGAAATTCAGGAACAAATGAGAACAGAAGTAATTGAGATCTATCAGTCTGGTAAAGGTTATAAAGCCATTTCTAAAGCTTTGGGACTCCAGCGAACCACAGTGAGAGCCATTATCCACAAATGGCAAAAACATGGAACAGTGGTGAACCTTCCCAGGAGTGGCCGGCCGACCAAAATTAACCCAAGCGCAGAGACGACTCATCCGAGAGGTCACAAAGACCCCAGGACAACGTCTAAAGAACTGCAGGCCTCACTTGCCTCAATTAAGGTCAGTGTTCACGACTCCACCATAAGAAAGAGACTGGGCAAAAACGGCCTGCATGGCAGATTTCCAAGACGCAAACCACTGTTAAGCAAAAAGAACATTAGGGCTCATCTCAATTTTGCTAAGAAACATCTCAATGATTGCCAAGACTTTTGGGAAAATACCTTGTGGACTGATGAGACAAAAGTTGAACTTTTTGGAAGGCAAATGTCCCATTACATCTGGCATAAAAGTAACACAGCATTTCAGAAAAAGTACATCATACCAACAGTAAAATATGGTGGTGGTAGTGTGATGGTCTGGGGTTGTTTTGCTGCTTCAGGACCTGGAAGGCTTGCTGTGAGAGATGGAACCATGAATTCTACTGTCTACCAAAAAATCCTGAAGGAGAATGTCCGGCCATCTGTTCGTCAACTCAAGCTGAAGCGATCTTGGGTGCTGCAACAGGACAATGACCCAAAACACACCAGAAAATCCACCTCTGAATGGCTGAAGAAAAACAAAATGAAGACTTTGGAGTGGCCTAGTCAAAGTCCTGACCTGAATCCAATTGAGATGCTATGGCATGACCTTAAAAAGGCGGTTCATGCTAGAAAACCCTCAAATAAAGCTGAATTGCAACAATTCTGCAAAGATGAGTGGGCCAAAATTCCTCCAGAGCGCTGTAAAAGACTCATTGCAAGTTATCGCAAACGCTTGATTGCAGTTATTGCTGCTAACGGTGGCCCAACCAGTTATTAGGTTCAGGGGGCAATTACTTTTTCACACAGGGCCATGTAGGTTTGGATTTATTTTTCTCCCTAAATAATAAAAACATCATTTAAAAACTGCATTTTGTGTTTACTTGTGTTATATTTGACTAATGGTTAAATGTGTTTGATGATCAGAAACATTTTGTGTGACAAACATGCAAAAGAATAAGAAATCAGGAAGGGGGCAAATAGATTTTCACACCACTGTATGTAGTGGTAAATAAAAGTGTATATCAGGTGTATCCCTAAAATGACACTCCACTGTTAGTGGAAATTTAAGAAAATGGACTGTGAGAAGTGTACAATGCATACATTAAGCGGGATAACGCTCAGTCTAGGAGTTCATCGATCAAAGCATTACTAAGGCTATTACTCTTCATATTTACTGTAATATAAACCATACAGGTTATGGTTCAGTATGCAAACAGACAACACCAAAATAAGAAGCGGCACTAAAAACAAATCTAGACAGGCATCTAAACTAAAGAAATTTAATGTAGGCATGTGTGATGTCCTGTTAAAAACAGAATGAATTACTCGTATCATTTTTCACTTTTTGTTGTCAATAAAAATGATGTTGAAGATTCTTCACAGACAGGAAGGCAAATAATGAAAACAGCATGTGGCGCTAAAAGCCTTGACAGTTGTAAAATGTTATGTTAATGATATGTTATGCCATTAAATATTAAAGCTGCATTTACATTTAATTCTGCAAAGGGTTTTGAACATAACATGTTTTATTAAAATGGATGAAGCCATTTTATTCAATTGAAGATGTGATAGATGGTTTATTAAGGCTTCTGAGGAGGAATACTTTTAACAGCGATATTGGGAACAAAGTAACAAAGAACAAGTAGATAACAATGTTAAATAATGATAAACATGAATAATTGATTATCATTACAAAGCTGCTTGCAAGATCACAGGATATAAAACATTAATCACTAAAGACACGTGCAGTCAGCTGTCCACCCTCATCCCATACAGACAGCACTTACGGAGACATTGAAGAAAGCTCCTGTGAGTGCTACCTTGGATGGACTTGCATCCCGACCAGGTTCCTTGTCAGGGCGGGAGGACGTGATGGAAGGACAGAAGGTGGATGCTGCAGGGAGTTATGTTTATCCACCGTGCACAGGGTGGCAGCATCCCACTGGTGGTAGTCCCATATAGATACCCACAGGGCAGGCTGGGAATTGCAATCCCATAGAACAACCCTGCTGGGAATCTTGGGTAGCACCAGAGATCATTAAATCCTCTTTGAAGGGCAGCTGCCTGACCCAGAAGTGCTTCCAGGTGTGCAGTGCAATGTTGTGGGCACCAGAAACACTTCTGGGTCCGGCAAAAAAGAAGCCGAGTTTCCCGCATGAGTACTCAGAGTCAGGAGGAGAGTGGAAGTGAGGACGGAGGCAAGAGGATTTTATATTATACTGTTGTGGAAAGGATTTGCAAGTATTGTAAAATTAAAAAAGCATACCTCCTGTTTGAACCCAGGACTGTGTTGTGTAGTTGTGTTTGGGCGTTTGGGACTGCCACTACCATATTTCACCATAGGTATGCAGCTTCTTGAGTTATGGGCAGTGTTAGTTTTATGCCACACATACCTCTTTGAAGTCTGGTCAAAAAGTTCTATTTTGGTCTCAACTGACCATGAAACCTTCTCCCACATTGTAACTGGGTCTTTCTCATGCTTTGTACCAAATGCCATGCATGCTTTTATGTGGACCTTCTTAAGGAATAGCTTCTTTCTTGCTGCCCTTCTGTAGAAGCGCTTTTTATGGAGAGCTCTTGAAATTGTGGACCCCTGCACCTTCACTCCAGTTTTAGTCAAAGAGCATTGCAGACGTCTGAGAGTGACGGTTAAGGTTTCTCCATGTTTACTTTTGAGGGACGGCTTGTTCTAGTCAGAGTCTCAGTGCTGTGATGGACCTTCCACTTTCTGTCAATGGATCCAACAGTGCGCAACGGGACATTCAAACTGTTCAGTATTTTCTGTAGTCATTTCCTGCCTTGTGTACTTCAATGACTTTGTTTCTCACATCAACAGAAAGTACCTTTGTCTTCATGTTCTCAGTGATTGTCCAACAAAGACTATGGTCCTCTTTTTATATCCAGAGGCATAGAAAGGACTCACAAATAGTATCACATTATGTTTAATTATGACCGCCACCTTTGTGACATTTGTCATTCATTTATTATTTGTGTAAAAGCGGAGCTTCCAAAGCACAGAGTTTAACATTCTTATGCAAGCACTCATTTTGCAGCTTTTCTTCTGCATTTAAATATCTACAGAAAATGGTTTATTTTGACTTTATAAATGAATTGTTACAGCATAAGAGTTCACAATAAGATATTGAATGGATAAAAATGTTTACAAATATGTTGTCATGCAGAAAATTATGATGACATTCAAGGGGATTGAATAGATAGATAGATAGATAGATAGATAGATAGATAGATAGATAGATAGATAGATAGATAGATATGAAAGGCACTATATAATAGATAGATAGATAGATAGATAGATAGATAGATAGATAGATAGATAGATAGATAGATAGATAGATAGATAAGTAAGGCACTATATAATAGATAGATAGATAGATAGATACTTTATTAATCCCAACGGGAAATTCACATAATCCAGCAGCAGTATACTGAGAAAAAAAAATAATATTAAATTAAATAGTAATAAAAATGAAAAATGAAAAAAAATAAAAATAAAAAGCAGACAATAACTTTGAGTAATGTTGGCATTTACTCCCCCGGGTGGAATTGAAGAGTCACATAGTGTGGGGGAGGAACGATCTCTTTAGTCTGTCAGTGGAGCAGGACGGTGACAAAAGTCTGTCGCTGAAGTTACTCCTCTGCCTGGAGATGATCCTGTTCAGTGGATGCAGTGGATTCTTCATGATTGACAGGAGTTTGCTCAGCGCCCGTCGCTCTGCCACAGATGTTAAACTGTCCAACTTTACTCCTACAATAGAGCCTGCCTTCTTAACAAGTTTGTCAAGGCGTGAGGCGTCTTTCATCTTTATGCTGCCACCCCAGCACACCACCGCGTAGAAGAGGGCACTCGCCACAACCGTCTGGTAGAACATCTGCAGCATCTTACTGCAGATGTTGAAGGATGCCACCCTTCTCAGAAAGTATAGTCGGCTCTGTCCTCTCTTAAACAGATCATCAGTATTGGCAGTCCAGTTTTTCATCCAGCTGCACTCCCAGGTATTTATAGGTCTGCACCCTCTGCACACAGTCACCTCTGATGATCACAGGGTCCATGAGGGGCCTAGGCCTCCTAAACTCCACCACCAGCTCCTTGGTAATGCCGATGTTAAGGTGTAAGTGGTTTGAGTCGCACCATTTAACAAAGTCTTTGATTAGCTTTCTGTACTCCTCCTCCTGCCCACTCCTGATGCAGCCCACAATAGCAGTGTCATCAGCGAACTTTTGCATGTGGCAGGACTCCGAGTCATATTGGAAGTCTGATGTAGATAGATTGAACAGGACCGGAGAAAGTACAGTCCCCTGCGGCGCCCCTGTATTGCTGAACACAATGTTAGACCTGCAGTTCCCAAGACGCACATACTGAGGTCTGTCTGTAAGATAGTCCACAATCCATGCCACAAGGTGTGAGTCTACTCCCACCACTGTAACTGCGTTTTTTTTACAGAATGTATTATTGAGCAATCGAGATTAAGCCAAATCTTTGCTTGGAAATTGTTAAGACTTTGGTGGCATTAAAAATAAGTGGTCCAGTAATCAGCTGTAAACACTTGACACTCTGGCACTAATATTAAAAAGCACTGCTCGATTCATTCGACACCCCCCATCATGCCTGCGCTATACGCTAGCCTCTTTGCGTTTCTGCCGATTGTGTATGGGGACGCTTATGTACAATTTATTAGCTATTTTACATTACAGCGAGTAATTAACCATAATAAAAAATAGTAAAATGTAATAACTTGAAGGTAAATTATATTTCATGTTGCATTAGAGTTATTCGTTGATAATACGGTTTTGTTCTGTTTGGCTTTGAAATTCACACACAAAAAGTTTTGAAACTTACACTTTTACTGTAAAATTAAATTAAAAACAATTTTTTGAATAAAATTTTAATCAATATCACATTAAATTTTAATTCTGTGTTTGGACTTTCATTGTGACAACGCAACGTATAACTGCCTGTGATTGAAATTCGTTACTTTCTCTCTATTAAATAAAATGACTTTTTCGAACATGTGGCTCTGAGATTTGTTAATTGTCTTTGCAAAAGCCATTCTAACGGAAAACTGTTAACGTTTTAATACAAATGGCTTATCAAGATCTCCTTTGTTGTCTAATGTTATCCTCTGAAGATGTACTACTGTATATTACCTTTCTTAGATACATCCTTCTTTCTGCAGTAATTCATGAGGAGGAAGACCAGAAGGTGTTAACGGTTGTAGATATTCTATGTGATATCGTAAGTTAATGTCTTCATCTTCCACACCCTCGCCACCAACTGTTTCAGCCTAGTCTATTGATACGCATTTAACCAATTTGTCGTGTAACCGATCGACAATTTTGACATTAATTTGTTTGACTTTACTGTTTCTCTGTGCTAGGATTGCCCATGTACTAATTTTTTCTGTTGATAACCCTTCGTGATAAAATTCTTCAATAAGATTTGGACATAATACGTCTTCTTTAATTGGGAACTTAAAGTGAGGAAAACGTTAAAATTTATAAGAACTGTATCTGACAAAAGTAATCACACGAATGAGAGGTGAGAGTAACGTGTGTGTGGTTGAATATGAGAGGTGAGAGTGTTGTGTGCGTGAGGAGGGCGGAACTTGAAAACATCTCATGGCCAAAATCTCGACTCACGGGACTTGAAACAAATCTTCTAAAAAGTCTTGTCTCGTCTTGTCGCAGGATTTTTTTTATAATAGGGAGACTTAACAAGAAGTCAGTGCGAAATAAATTCCTCCATGACATTGTTACAACACAATACAATTTATTTTTTGTATGGCCCAAAATCACACAAGAAGGGCCGCAATGGGCTTTAACAGGCCCTGCCTTTTGACAGCCCCCCAGCCTTGACTCTCTAAGAAGACAAGGAAAAACTCCCCAAAAAAAAACCCTTGTAGGGAAAATAAATGGAATAAACCTCGGGAAAGGCAGTTCAAGGAGAGACCCCTTTCCAAGTAGGTTGGGCGTGCAGTGGGTGTCAAAAAGAAGGAGGTCAATACAATGCAATACAATACACAGAACACAACAGAATACTCAATACAGTATAAAAATAAAAATTTTGGAAACACAGAGTAAAATTTTACAATAGATGATATCACATTATATGATTTGGATTTGTTTAGAGTCCTGGAGACCTCGCCATCAAGCTACTTGGCCATTCCACAGCTGAGATAGCGCTGGGCCAGCCAATCCGATGAAAGGACCCCTCTACCCCACGATTCCTGCGATCCTCCATCAGGGATGACTTTACCTTAGGCAGGCAAAACAACTTGGCAGGTGGGCCGTGGCACAAAGTGCCACATTTGAGTACCAAGAAGAGAAACAGAATAGGTGAGGGTCAGTAACAATATTATAACTATCATGTTACTTATGTTTTAGTGCTAATGACTGGCAACAGAGATGCAGTCTGTACAGTTAATCAGCAGCTCTAGTCAGGGTGTGCTAAACTGAAGTAGTGAGTCTTCAGATGGGATTTGAAAGCTGAGACCAAAGGGGGATCTCTTATTGTAGCAGGAAGACCATTCCACAGTTTAGGGGCCCTGTAACTAAAAGCTCGATCTCCCACTGCTATTTTATTAATCCTTGGAATTATAAGCAGACCGGCATCTTGAGCTCTTAATGTGCGCTCAGGTTTGTAAGTCATGATGAGTTCAGACAAGTAAGCCGGACTTCGGCCATTTAATGCTTTATATGTTAAAAGGAGGATTTTGAAATCTGCCCTAAACTTAACCGGGAGCCAGCGTAAGGATTTAAGAACTCGAGTTATGCGTTCGTATTTTCTTGTTCTTGTAATAATTCTTGCAGCAGCATTTTGGATTAACTGGAGGCTGAATAAAGAACAGTTTGAACACTGCATTGCAGTAGAAATAAATCCATGAATTAGTTGTTCTCAAACAAGTCCCATTGATGGTTAAACAAAAAAAGAAAACACAAAAACACAAGAATGAAACAAAACTACTTGAATAAGGGGAGAAATAAAATATAATCTAATCTACTGTATATCTAATCAAAAAGCCCTGTGCTGAAAAGTAATCCATCACAAACACCAATAATGCAGGAAAAAAGTCTCTTATTATTATGATGCATTCAGTGCTAGGCTTAATCTGACAGTCGAACATTCATACAGGCTGTTAAAAGTGAAATAATAATCACATCTGGCATGACTGAGGACGAGAAAGGGGGCTACCATAAATTTCAAAGATACACTTTGCCACCATTCAGATGGGATAATGATAAATAGAGCGTGTAACACTTCATTAAGTTTAAAGAATATGGCTGCAAACTGCAAACTTGACCTAGCCAGCACTTCACATATTCAGCATTTGGACTTCCCCGACTTTCTCAAAAAAAGGGCAATGTAATGACAAAACTATTCAAACTTAACCACCATTTACATTCTTAACAATACATATTAATTTTAAAATTGAAAGCCAATATTCCAAATAGCAAAGTCAGCCTAAATATAAAAAACATTTTCCAGCATAATTTACAATATGCTATTATCATCAAAGAATTCTTAGCAGAATTCAGTATGATTTGCAACAGGTCACTGAGAGCATGAACTCATTCTCCAAATATATTTCACAGATTTCTGTTTCAGTTTAAAATATATATGTTATTTTTTGGTACTTCAACCAACTTCTGAATTTCTTGTGCCATTTAAATGTGGCTTTCGAAAGCACTGAATCAAGTCTACATGTCATGGAGAATGGGTTTGATTTTTTTTTTTTTATTTTTATTTTCCATGATGTTAAATGAAGCTAAGAGTTTTGGCATTAGACACACTAAAGTATGCATTTGTGTTAACATTTATTTATTTTTTGTCTGTTAAGTATTTTCTAATTATCGTGATATGTGGAACTGGATTCCTCCATTTGAGAGGAGTGTAAATCATGCTGCTGCTGGGTTGGGAGAACAGCCAATCTGCAAGAAGGAGTTTAGCCAGGAAAATTGAAAACAGCCCTGAATATCAATGATGGCAGTGTTTAAGTAGCTGAGTGAGCCCCGCTGATTTAACCTTTCTTTTCAATATGCCACAGTTAAGAATAAAAAAACAACTTTCTTTTAACAAAGCACTTGCTTGTCAATAAGACATTTATGTACACAGTGCAAGACAGTCCAACTCCCTAGAACTGACCTTTTAACTATGCTCTCGAAAAGTTCATTATACTCCTTACTTTTTGTTTAGTTTATTAAGCTGCAGTTATTTACAATCCCTTATTAAAAAATGTCAGAGATCCGTTGTATGTTTTTATTAGCTACATGACAAACTTGAGGTTTTTGCTGAGTCCTGTTTGTGAAATAATGGGCTTCACTGTAGCCGGTGCCTTAATATACAACAGCAATATAAGATGATAGACGTTATCGGCAAAAACTGAAACAGAACACTATGAAAAAATACTGCACACACAATATACATTTCTTTTTATTAATTTATATTTTTGACTTATTTACTTTATTGTACTTTAGTAGTGTAAATAACTAAATAAAGAAAAAACTGAAATTTTAGTGATTGGTAATAATGGATATAATGAAGCCCTGCGATGTGTGTGCATCCGGCCCGGGGTTTGTTTCCTGCCTTGTGCCCTGTGTTGGCTGGGATTGGCTCCAGCAGACCCCCATGACCCTGTAGTTAGGATATAGCGGGTTGGATAATGGATGGATGGATGGATGGATATAATGAGACCCTGCGGTGGGCTGGCCCCATTCCCAGGGTTTGTTTCCTGCCTTGTGCCCTCTGTTGGCTGATATTGGCTCCAGCAGACCCCAGTCACCCTGTAGTTAGGATGTAAGAGGTTCGATAATGGATGGATGGATAGATGGATGTATATAATGAGGTTATTAGAAATAAACTTGATACATTAGGATTAAATGTCAAGATGGAGGTAAAGAATTTAGGGGTAACTATTAACTGTGACCTGAATTTTAAATCACATATTAATCAGACCACTAGGACAGCATTTTTTCACTTAAGAAACAGAGCAAAAGTTAGACCTCTTATATCATTGAAAGATGCTGAGAAATTAGTTCACGCGTTTGTTTTCAGTCGACTAGATTACTGTAACGCACTCCTCTCAGGACCACCAAAAAAAGACATCAATCACTTGCAACGAGTGTGGAATGCAGCTGCTAGAATCTTAACTAGGAAAAGAACCTCCAATCACATCACCCCAGTTCTGATGTCACTACACTGGTTGCCTGTGTCATTCAGGATTGACTTTAAAATTCTGCTTATGGTTTATAAAGCCTTAAATAATCTCGCTCCATCTTATATATCGGAATGTCTGACACCTTATATTCCAAATCGTAACCTCAGATCCTCAAATGAGTGTCTCCTTATAATTCCAAAAGCTAAACTTAAAAGAAGTGGTGAGGCGGGGGCCTTCTGCTGTTATGCACCTAAAATCTGGAATAGCCTGCCAATAGGAATTCTCCAGGCTGATATGGTGGAGCTCTTTAGAAAACTGCTGAAAACACATTACTTTAACATGGCCTTCTGGGAGCTTCATTTTAATTAATTTAATTAATTATCATTATTATTCATGGTGGCTCCAAAATCCGTACTAACCCCTGCTCTCTCTTCTGTTCTTTTTCCAATTTTCTGTGCTGGTGATCTGCACCACCACCATCTAATCAAAGCACCGTGATGTCCCTACATTGATGGATTAAAGGCCAGAAGTCCACATGACCGTCATCATCAAGTCCTTCCATGTGAACCCTGAATACACAGAGGACTGATCATTTATGTTAGGTAGAATGCCTAGAGGGGGCTGGGTGGTCTCGTGGCCTCGAAACCCCTGCAGAATTTTTTTTCTCACCAGCCATCTGGAGTTTTTTTTGTTTTTTCTGTGCTCCCTGGCCACCGGAATACTTTTATTCTATGTTAATTAGTGTTCCCTAATTTTAACTATTTATTTTGTCTTTTTTCTCTTTCTTCTCCATGTAAAGCACTTTGAGCTACAATGTTTGTATGAAAATGTGTTATATAAATAAATGTTGTTGTTGTTGTTGTTGTGACGCAAATCGGTGAAGCCACCTTCCTGGTTACTTAATTTTTGGATTTTAAATTATTAGACTGGCCTACCCCAACCACAAGTACTAACCTTAAAGTTAGTGGAGGTGGAGCATAGTTACCTCTACATCCCTAATGTTAATGTCCCTTTTGGGTGCCTATTCTTAAAAACGATACTACGATTTGCGTCACAATAATTGAAAAGTACCAACACATCTCTCCATGTCAGTGTTTGTAAACCCCTTCTTTTTTTTTTTTTTCTTCTTCATTGGCGAAAGATTTGCCAATTAAATGTTATTCACCTCTAGGACCACAACCCTTTATATCTGTCCTGTGCTTCTCATACAACAGATAAATGTACTAATAAATAGGTACGAGAGATCAGATAATGCTTGACCAAATAAGTAGGTATTTAGTCTAGATTCCAACAAATCAATGATTTAATTTGACTAAATACATGTTTAAAAAGTGGTAATTGAAAGTGGCAAAGAATCAAAAATTAAAATACTGGCTCCACAAGTTTTATACCTTTTAGATGGAAAGGAAAAAAATACTCATCAGCACTGTGGCACATAACGACTGCATTAAATCTGCTAAGTGGGTTGTTGAGCTCTTATACAGGGTGGTCCAGATCTAATTATGCAGATCCAGATCGTATGGATGACTTTGATTTATGTGGGGATGATTCCAGATCGACGCGAAGACGATTCTTCATGTCGTCAGTTCGCACACTTCTCGATGGTCCGGGATTTATCGGGTGATTTTTCTATGTAATAAACTTAGTTATAGCGTAATGAAAATTGCATAATTAGATCTGGACAACCCTATATAAAGCTTTAAAAGGATTACACTTTAAGGTTTGGGTTTGTATTTGTTGATTGCTACAAAGGAAGTGCAAACCTACACAATATTTGGACATCATTCCTTCTTGCGATCATATGTCTGTGTGTGTATCTTAATTATGAGCTGCTGAATGCTGAACTACCTGAAGTTTATGGACACTTAGGAGGACCACTCTAGTGGGCATTACAGATGCAACAATGTGAAAAAATAAAAGCATGAATAGGAATCTTGGCAGCAAATAAGATCAGTTTGTGAGAGAAGTTGCTAAAAGGAAAATACCGTATTTACGCGTGTACGACACGCACATTTTTTCCCGAAAATTAGCATTAGAAAATCAGGTGCGCGCCATACACGAGGAAATGTAATTCTGTAATGTTTACTTCTGCTTGGGCTCGCTCGCTTGCTTACGCTCTCTCTCTCTCTCTCACTCGCACACTTGCACTCTCTCTCGTGCTCGCACACTCGCACATTCACGCTCTCTCTCTCACTTGCTTACGCTCTCTCTCTCGCTCTCTCTCTCCTCGCACACTCGTGCTCTCTCTCTCTCTCGCTTACGCTCTCTCTCTCTCTCTCTCTCTCTCTTTCCTTTTCGTGCTCTCTCTCTCTCGCTTCGACTCGTGCTCTCTCTCTCTCTCGCACACTCAAGACGCGCTCTCTCGCGCACCTTTCGCTCGCTCTCTCTCTCGTGCTCGCACACTCGCTCGCTCTCTCTCGTGCTCGCACACTCGCTCGCTCTCTCTCTCGTGCTCGCACACTCACACATTCACGCTCTGTCTCTCTCTCGCTTACTTGCTCGCGCACTCTCTCTCTCTTTCTCACTCGCTCTCTCTCTCTAAATGCTTCCTATACAATCACAATGTGCGTCGTACACGGGGCAAAATGATTTTCGCGATTTTCTTTGTAAAAATTAGGGTGCGTGTCTTACACGAGGGTGCGTGGTATACGAGTAAATACAGTAAGCAGATTTGCAGACACTTTGATGGCATACGAGTTTGAAACACCAGTGTAAGATCGAACACAACACTCCAGTGTTTTAGCTCAGGCATCACCTCGCCTTGCCATTGATAAATGGATTATAATCTATTATTGCATTTTGCTTTGTAGTTTGTACTATTACTTTTGCACTGTTGCATTGTATTCCTGGAGTGGCAGTGATAGATTGGCCATCGAGCTCTGTGAAGAGGACGACTTGTGTGTTGTATTTATACCGTTTTTTGACACCCACTGCACGCCCAGCCTACATGGAAAGGTGTCTCTCTCTGAATTAACTTTCCCAGGGTTTCTTCCTTTTTTGTCCCCCTACAAGTATTTTTTTTTGTCTTCTTGGGGAGTCAGGGCAGGGGGGGCTATCAAAAACAGGGTCTGTTAAAGCCCACTGCGACACTCCTTGTATGCAATAGATGACTTCTTGTGCAATAGTGTTCATGTGCAATTAAGGTCTTATGTTGAATGTTTGTGTTCTACCTCATTTCTTCTTATCCTTTCTTAATTATATTTATTTATATTTTGACACCGCAGGAACTGCACCTAATTTCGTTGTATTTGTTACAATGACAATAAAGATATTCTGATTCTGATTTTGGGCTATACAAAAATAAATTGCTCTTATTGTAAATTTGAATTAAAATTCATCATCACATAAGTACTGTAGCTGTTTGAATTCTAGGAGCTATTATTTAAATAAATGTAATTTTGTTTTAAAAAGTTTAAAAGAATTTTAAGTATTGCATATTTACTTATGTAATTGATGTTTATAAGTTTATGATAAGTGTTTGAGTTCTGTAAAATAAAAAGTTTTTACAATGTCCGACTTTTGCTTCAACATCAAACTTCAAAAATGCTAAACAACACAAAAAGTATCAGGTAATAAATATCTAACAGTTAACCCTGTGAATTAAAAACTCACTAATGAAGATCTGTTCTATTGAAATTATGAGAAAATATTGTCAAAAATGGAGAAAAGCTGCACAGAATACTTCAGCATATACAAAAGGCTGCATCCTTTCTGTTTCTCTTCGCAATAGACTGTCAGAAAAATGAGAGCAAATAGCTCTTCTGGGAATACAGGCCACACAAAGCTAAAATAAAAACTTAAGACTAAGCTCATGATGTAGCCTTGTTACAATATCTCACCACTAGAAATGTAGGCGAGGAAGGCAAGTCTCAAAGTAAGAATAGACAAGATCAACGCCATGTGGATCAGAGGTAGGATGTCATCAAAGGAGGCAGTGGTTGAGGTAAAGAACCTGGAAAATGTTGACAAATGTACTTATTCGGGAAGTGTGATGGCTTCGGCAGGTGACAATGTATGACACTGGTGCATGCCTATGCACCTCATCAATTATCCTTTCCCAAAAACACAGATCTGGAAGTAATATGTCTTAACATCAGGGTCAGATTATACAACTTGATTTTTAGTGCTGACGGCCCAGTACACTTGTAAACCATGGAAAACGTCAATAAAAACAACACAAAGACTTAATATGTTCTATCAGGGGTGTCTCTGGAGAATGCTAAGACTCTCCTATCTGCTATACCAATGAATGAGAATTAAACAAGCTCTATTCAAGGTGAAATCAAGATTAGGCTAGTAGGACAGATGGACAGACAGACAGACAGACAGACAGACAGACAGATAGGAAAGACACTTCTGCTAAAATACAGGGTGACACAGAAAAACAGGAACTTTTGAAATGCGTAGTGGCAGCCATGTACAGTTGGCAGCACTGCAGAACAGGGACCTTGAGCTGTAAACAATCTCGCCATTTAGTCATTTAGTAATCAATTGCAAGGCAATCAATGGCAGCTGTGCGAGAATTGTTCGGTAACCGTGTCATCTCCAGATTCGGTGACATTCCCTGGCCCTCAAGATCACCGGATTTGTCCGTTTGTCATTTTTTTCTTGTGGGGCTACCTTAAGAGTCGGGTCTACACGACTCGGCTAAGGACACTGAATGAATTGAAACAAAGAATTCAAGAAAAAATCTGTGGTATCCCAGCTGAGATGTTGCAACGATCAATGGGGAACCTCAACGGCAGATTGGAAGAATGCATACGTACAGGAGGACGCCACCTACAGGACGTAATTTTCAGACATTGATAATTTGGATTACTGTCTCTTATGGTGCTTTTCCACTGCATAGTACGGCACAGCACGGTTCAGTACAGCTCACCTTGCTTCGGCTAAGTTTGGCTCGGTTTGCGTTTCGACTGCAGTTTAGTACCGCTTTAGAGTGGGCGGGATTATTCACGTGTCGTTATAGTTGCGCCGCCTCTACTGCTGTGACATCATCGTAAACGCGCCTCCTGAAAAACGCTTTCATTCCGCGTCGCCCCATCCAGCTCTCGCTGGATCCGCTCCTCGGCTACCAACGAGAGGAACGTCTGTACTTCCTCAATAGACCACGAAACAGCCATTTTTGGTTAAAACAAAATGGTGCGTCCGAACCTTCGCTGGCTGTGCTAAAAATCTAGCGGGTCTGTTGTGTCTCGTGTCGCAAGTTCAGTGACGCAGTAATGACGATTTTCTCCGGCCAATCAGTGACCAGCAGAGTTTACACGTCACGTTTTGGTAACGGTTCAGCGCGCTTGGAACCTCGGCTGAGGTGGTACTAAAAAAAGGACCAGGTACCAGGTACTGTTCCCAGTGGAAATCCCCCCAAAAGTGAGCTGAACTGAACCGTGTTGTGCCGTACTATGCAGAGGAAAAGCGCCATATAAAGGCAAGTTGTAGTGGTTCAATTGCTGTCAATAAATTTTTTTTGTTGGATGTCTTCTATTTTTATTGGGTTTTTCAAAAGTTCCTGTTTTTTTGTGTCACCCTGTATAAATTCTCTTAAAGTCCTCGGTGTTAATGTGTCAGAGAGAGTATGTGCAGCATTGCTCATAATGGCACTCAATTTTGTTTTTATTCTCTCTTCCTCTTCTCCTTCCAGGAGGTCCAGAGTGCGTCCCATAACTGCGTCTGCCCTTTTAATTAGCTTGTTGATTCGGTGGGCCTCTCTTGAAGTGATGTTACAAGCTCAGCACACTACAGCATACAAAATCACACTGGCTATCACAGAGTTATAGAAGATGTGAATGATGTCACGTCCCACATTAAAGGAACACCACCTCCTAAGGAAAAACAGCCTGCTTTGCCCGTTCTTATATATCTTAAAACACTGAGAACACTATTGCTTATACAGCCATGAAATGGACAGTAAGAAAGTGTTAAAATAGTGAGGGGGCAAGGTGAAAACCGCTGGCGAAGACTCTTCCAAGGTGATATGACAATGGTTAACATAAAGTGGAAAAAGCAGAAAGGACACAAAATAATAATAAATTTATCAGGGCTGACTGAAAAGTAATGAGACTGTCCCTGTTTCTCATTCAGGGAAGTAGACATGGGAATGTTGCGCAGATGTTTGTGAATGGCATACTAGTGCTGGGAGGTATACCGGTTCATACCGAAAACCATTTTTTATTTTACTTATGATATTAATAATAATAATAATAATAGCGCAACACCAGTTTAAATACCCTAAAACAACGTTCAGAACGTGGCGCAGTGGGAAACCGTTTAAGGGGGGACCTTTTTCACTGCGACACCGCTAAACACGTACACAACAGAGTTCAAGTGTTAGTGGAGGTATTGAGCGCTGAAAATGGACAGAGAACATTCCGAAACTGAAGCTGTAGCAGACGATAAAGTTGAACATGATGACACAGAAGAACTTTGGCTGAAAAAAGGGGCCGTGTCTGTTGTCTGGAGATACTTTGGTTTTAAAAAGGTCGGATGTGGACCAAACAACTATTTACTGCAAATGCTGTCAAGCTAAAGTTGTCAAACGAGCAATTTGCTGCACCACCTTAGCCGCAAACATGCTTTGGACTGCCATTAATGTATGGAACTAAGATTGGCACCATCCACGTCTTCGGATAAAACTGAAAATGCTAGAGGACACTCGAGTCAGACGTCACTTGTAGACGCGTTTGCTAGAGGTACTGCCTACGACAAAAAAAGCAAGCGGTGGATCGAGATAACCAACGGCATTATAATCCATACAGCTAACGTGTCAGTGGACAGAGATTGTTAACATGAACAGAAAGTGTAGTTGGTCTACAAAACATATTTACTATTTATTCCTTTTCTAAGACATGTTCGGTGCAATACATCTCTTGACAAGCACCTCTGGATATTTGAATAAGTCGAAATGCCTCTTTGGATGGTTGAAAATATGTTGTCAAAATGATAGTTTAGGTTGTTTGCAAAATGCGTTCAATAAAAAGGTTCTATATCTCAACTGACATGCAATGTGATTAGTGCTACCCTCTTGAAAACGATCACTTTATGGGACCATGCAAACCTGTATTAATACTTGGGTGCACATTAACTCTTTGAGGGCAGAATATGTTTTCCAAAAAACACACAATGCACTGGTGTCACACATAGATCAACATAAATCATCTGTTGCTGCGTGCTGTGGATGCTGTTGGCGCCTGTTCGGCATTTCTGCCAGCAGTGGAGGCTTGATGGCCAGCAGGAATGCACGGCGGGCCGGCTACCGCTAAGCCTTTGCATAGCAGGTGGGCGATGGTGGCAGCGTGATGCAATATGGTTTGTACCTCGTCGTCATAAGTGGTGGTCCTCCTAGGCAAACGCTGCTGTAAGCTGTCAGGGATGCCAGGGGCCATGACCCGGCCGGGACGTCATGAGGGACCGGATGTGGGTCTGTGCCCACCCTGGATCACGTGGGGGTTGCCTTCCGGGTTGCTCTGGGGGCCACGGGTACAGGGCATGGAAGCTCCACCCTGTAGGGGCCCATGGTCACCGCCAGGAGGTGCCCCAATGCCTTGGGGACCTGTTACCTCAGCACTTCCGCCACACCAGGAAGTGCTGGGGGGAAGACTTTGGAGGATACCCGGAGAGCTGCCGGGAGAACAGCCGGCACTTCCGCCACGCTGGGGCGTGGCTAATGGAGGAATGCCGGGACCACCTGGGGCTCATCCGGGTCCTGTATAAAAGGGGCCGTCTCCCTTCATTCGAGGCTAGAGTCGGGTGGAAGGAGGATGAGGCAAGAGGAGCTGTGGAGGCGGCCCGAAGACAAGACATTGTGGCCAGGACTGAGTGAATTGGGGTTTGTGCACGTGACTAAGGTCTGTGTGACCATTGAACTGGGTCTGAGTGACCAATACTTGTAAATATTGTGTTTAATAAACGTGTGGTGGTTTGAAGAACAACATGTCCGCCTGTCTGTGTCCGGGCCGTGTTCACAAAGCGTATCAGCTACACGAACGTGTTCAGCATCACGATCAGCAGTTGAGTGATAGGCCGATGCTGGTACCTCACTTTCATTTTCGATAGCCATCTCCTGATCACTTGCGTCAAACTCAGAGTCCAATTCAGCAATAATATGTAAAACGTCCGTGGGATATTTTGCTTTGCACATTTGCTTTACTCTCGCCATTTTAGAGGCTGTTTGCTCTTCACTACTCATGAGGTCAAATCAACAAAGCTACGGGACTTTCCTTCAAGCAAAGAGAGTCGAACTAAAATGTAAGGGCGAGTTTTGTCGCAGTTTAAAGCCCATTACCGTCCTCTACCCCTGAATTTCGACAAAAGTCAACATCAGCCCTGAAAGAGTTAAAATGACTTTTTATACAATGTACAATTCTCATGATAGCGGAATAGGTTATTCTTAGCCAGTCTACTGCTGTAATTGCAGTGGAAAATGTGGTTAACATCCATTCATGCATGAGAAAAAAATACCGTTGAATACCGTGAAACCGGTATAAATTTTGAAAAATACCGTAATATAGAATTTTGGTCATACCACCCAGCACTAGGCATACATCAAAATGTGTGAACCTGCAGTTGCACCGCCATATTCTTTAGCGTTCTGTGACAGTGAGTGGAAACACCTTGTACATGTCATCATGGCGGATGAAGATGATGTTCCTGTGTGAATATGGCATTATGACTTAATTTTGTGTTACGCTTGTGAAGAGCGATAATAAAACTCTTAAAATGTTATGGTAATTTTAAATTGGGCCTTGTAGAATTATGAAAAGTAGTTAATGCCACAAATGCACGTAAAAGACTGATAGAGACACAAGCTAACATTCATCTATTTTCTAACATTCAAACATGTTAACCTACAGTGGCATGCAAACGTATTCAATCCCCTTGAAAGTCATCCTAATTTTCTGCATGACAAAAGATTTGCACGCATCTTTATCCATTCAGTATTTTTAATGTGAACTCTTATGCTGTAACAGTCCATTTCCAAAGTCCAAATAAACCATTTTCTGTTGATATTTAACTGAAGAAGAAAAGCTCCAAAGTGAGGGTTTACTGAAGTATTTAAACCTCTGTGCTTTGGAAGCCACATGTTTCCAAAAGTTTATCACAAACAACACCAAGGTGACAGTCATTTGACTGTCATAATTAAACATAATGTTGTGCTACTTGTGAGTCCTTTTTTAAACATTTTATTGAATTTATTAAAATCAAACAACATTCCATAGAAGCAAGTCAAATTTTGCAAAACTAGGTTCAAGTCAAGTCAACCCCCATCCATGAGAAAGAGAGCTAGGCCATCATAGTGAACTATAACAGTAGAAAAGATAAGTAAGTAAATAAATAGAATAAAAAGGGGAAGAGAGTCTGCTTTAAATGCTTATTCTAAAATGTTATTACCGTGTACCACACGCCCTTATGTAAGATGCGCACCCTAATTTTTACAAAGAAAATCACGAAAATCATTTTGCCCTGTGTACGACGTGCGTTGTGATTGTATAGGAAGCATTTAATGAGAGAGAGAGCTCGAGCGAGAGACAGAGAGCGCGAGAAAGTGAGCGAGAGAGAGAGAGAGAGAGAGAGCGCGTGAGCAAGCGAGTGTGAGAGAGAGAGCGTGAGCAAGCGAGAGAGAGAGAGAGAGAGCGTGAACAAGCGAGAGAGAGAGAGAGAGAGCGTGAACAAGCGAGCAAGAGAGAGAGCGAGTGAGTGAGCCTAAGCAGAAGAAGTAAACATTACAGAATTACATCCTCGCGTATGACGCACACCTGATTTTCTAATGCTAATTTTCGGGAAAAGCACATGGTACACGCGTAAATACGGTAATTTGATCCTTCCAGGTAAAAGTTTTGCACAGATCCTCTAAGTGAGATTTTATTTTTTTCCCAATTTCAAGTAGTGCATAACATCAGTTACCCACTGACTTAACAGAGGTGAGTTAGGATTCTTTCAGTTGAGCAGGATAACCCTACATGACAATAGTGAAGTAAAGGCAATTACAATTTGTTTGTCCTTCTCCACTTTAAGACCACCAAATACAGCTGCTAGTGGATCAGGAGAGATTGTGACACCCAGGCTGTCTGAAATGTATTTAAAGATTTTGGTCCAAAATTATGTTAATTTGGTGCAGGTCCAAAACATGTGACCCAGTGAGGCTAGAACCTGATTGTAACGTTCGCAGGTTGGGTCTGGTCCTGGAAACATTTTGGATAATTTTAAACGAGATAGATGTGCTCGCTAGATGATTTCAAGTTGAATAATTATATTCTTTGTGCATATGGAGCTGAAGTGAATTCTGTGCATGGCTGCCTTCCACTCCTTTTCTGAGATGGTGAATGAGAGATCCTTTTCCCAATGTACTCTGGGATCTTAAAAAGGGAGGGACTTTAAAATGTTTTTATATGTTACAGAAATGTCTGAGATTGTGTCATAATTAAACATAATGAGGTGCTACTTGTGAGTCCTTTATAGGTCTCTGGATATAAGAAGCCCCCTTTGTATGGCCATAGTCTTTGTTGGACAATCACTGCCCAAATGAAGACAAAAGAGTATTGTGCTGATGTGAGAAACAGACATTGTCATTGAAATACACAATGCAGGAAATGGCGGCAAAAAAACATCAAGGAGTTTGAATGTCCCATTGTGCACTGTTGGTTCATCATCAGAAAATGGCAGGTCCATCACAGCATCTAGACTCTTACTAGAAGTAATCGTCCCTCAAAACTAAATGTCAGAGCAGGACGTCAACTGGTGAGAGAGGACACTAAAAAATCAAACCATCACTATCAGACGTCTGCAATGTTCTTTGGCTGAAACTGGAGTGAAGTTGCATGGGTCCACAATTTCAAAAAACAGGCACATATAGGAGGGTAGCAAGAAAGAAGCCATCCCTTAAGAAGGTCCTCATAAAAGCATATGTGGCATTTGCTACAAAGCATGAGAAAGACCCAGTTAAGATATGGGAGAAGGTTTTATGGTCAGAGGAGACCAAAATAGAACTTTCTGGCCAGACATCAAAGAGGTATGTGTGGCGTCAAACTAACACTGCCCAGGCCTCAAGAAACACCATAACTAAGGTGACATACGGTAGTGGTAGCAGCATGTAGTATGGGGATGCTTTTCATGTGTTGAGACATGGGATCTTGTCAAAGTTAAAGGGACAATGGAAAGACGCAAATACTGCACAACACTGCAAGAGAACTTGTCCAGTCTGCTGTAATCCTACGGCTTGGGAGATGATCCATCTTTCAACATAACGAGGACCCTCAGCAAAAGGGCAAAATGACACTGGAATGGCTCATAAACAGAAAGGTGAACGTTGTGGAAATGCCGAGTCAAAGCCCTGAACTTAACCCTATTGAGAATCTGTGGCAGTATTTGAAAACAGCTGTCCAGAGGTGCAATCCCAACAAACGAGAGGATCTCCAGAGGTTCTGCCAAATAGAATCGGGAAGAATCCCTCATAAACAAAGTGCCAAACTGGGAAATACTTACACACTCAAAAGAATGGAGGCTGTTGTTACAGCAAAAGGCTTCTCGACAAAGGATGAATGTGTAAAGCTTGAATATTTAGGCAAACCCTTTCTTCTTCAGATAAATATCTACAGAAAATGGTTTATTTGGACTTTGAAAATGTATTGTTACAGCATAAGAGTTTGCATTAAAAATAAGTTGGTGGATAAATATGTTTACTAATCTTCTGTCATGCAGAAAATGATGGTGACTTTCATGGGGATTGAATACTTTTGCACACCACTGTATGTTTTAATAGTAGTGGTAGACAGCAAGGCATAAAAGGCAACATATACTGTAACGGGTAGATAGATACATTATTTGTATGAAAATGTGCTATATAAATAAATGCTGTTGCTGTTGTTGTATCAAAAATATCTTGTAGACATGCCAATTCAGTCTTTTTGTTCTGAAACTTTCCTTAGCAATAGCCTACAAAATAAAAAAAAAAAATGACATCAGTTTATATACAAGCTTTTTCCAAATAAAAAACACTTGTCTCTCTCCAAGTTCAAAATCGTTTCATCATTTCATTCCAGGAGGTTTCACTTCTATATCTCTGCTTCTCTTTTTCACTCTCCCTTGGTGTCCCAATGGGCCAGGCCTTAATGAATGGAGCTTATTGTGGGGCAATTTTTGTTTAGAAGACCAACTTATAGCTGAAGCTCTGTGATTTCTGACTTATTACCTGCCAATGCCTCAGGACACTGAACTTAGTGTGCTAACTAGCTGAAATCTTTTTTCTGTGGTTCAGAGCCAAAGCTAAGGAAGTAATCATGAGGAAGTAAGCTAAAGAAGCAGACATAAGCATGCACATGCACAAGATGTATATTGTATTCCAACATGTTGGAAGATCAAGCCAAAAGTGTAACATTTTATTCAACAAAAAGTTAGTTTCAATGACAATAACCGGAAATGATACACAATAATACCAATAGCTCTTGTGCACATTTCAAAAGGAACACACGTATCAAGTCAAAAGTATGTAATGCTAACACATCTATGTGAAATAACAAATCAAAATTTTAAACCATTTTATTAAATGCTCTTAGTGATTCTTACTGAATGACTATTTTATATAGTGCCTCTGACAGGCAAAGAACAAGCAAACTTTATGTCATGATGCTGAAAAGTGAATGCCATCCCAAAGAAAAGAGTACTAGTCACTTCTGTATTTCCTCAGCTGGATCAACAGCCAGCTATGCAGCTTTGCTCAAGTCACTAAGTGAGTGTTGGAGGCTGAGGAAAAAGCATTTTGTTTTACAGTCTACAAAATCAGCTATAAAAATAAAAATAATTCTTTATTTATTTGTCACATGCATAGTTATACAGGACAACACACAGTGAAATGCATCTTTTCGCATACCCCTTGAGGTCAGAGCGCAGGGTCAGCCATTGTATAGCGCCCCTGGAGCAATTGAAGGTTAAGGGCCTTGATCAAGTGCCCAGCAGAGTAGTATCTCTTTTGGCAGTGACAGGAATTCGAACCTTCGGAATGCCAGCACAGATCCTTAGCCTCAGAGCCACCACTCTGACCAGGGGCCTCATATATAACGGCGTGTGTAGAATTCACACTAAAGCATGGTGTACGGACAAAAGTGAAAATGTGCGTACGCACAAAAAAATTCAGATGCATAAAATCGTGTGTAAGCCAACTTCCACACACTTATGCTCTATAAATCCCGGTCAGTGTGAAATATAACCTGCCACCCCACCCCAACTCCTCCCAGAATTAAATCCCTTTGAATATGCAAATCAATATAAATAGCCTCTTATGTTCAGAATTTTGTGGAAAGACAAAGGCAAAAACACGGGGAGAAAAAAAAAAACTTCAGCGAATGCGAAGTGGAGGCAAGGAAAAATGTATGTAATGGAGGCTTAGGCAAACAAAATGAGCAACAAAAAAAGGAACTGATGGAGTGTCACTCAAAAGTTCAAGTTCAGAAAATTGAAATATTAAAAAGAAGCGGTCAGATGTCAAAGTCGACAGAGAAAATACTAAATTAGGGACACAGTGAAGAAAAAAAAATTTGAAATTTGCACTTTAATTTCATAGTTTATTTTGTCAATAAAGTAGAATATCCTAAACTTCATCTTAAAATCAATGTTTAATCAACTCGTATTTCTCAAATCCCATCATAACCAAAGTAGCACGATAAATGCTTCGTATTCTATGTATTCTATGTGTGTGAATCACTGTGTGCTTCTTAAACGGGCTTTCTGTTTTGTAGACAGGAGTGCGCAGGCAGTGATCGCCACACAGAATACATTACATTCATGATATTACAGCTCTCTAAAAAATTTTGTATACTTGATATGATTTTCATTAATGAAATGCATTAAAGCATGTATTAAACATGTGGAGGCACAGCAGTGCAGCGGTACTGATGAGCTGGCACCCAGTCCAGGGATTGTTTTTGCCTCCTGCAAGATGCTTGCTGGGACACACGATCCAAAATGGAATAATTTAATGCAGCAGTAATTTTGATGTATTGAATAAATCCCGCACCGATGTGAATCTGAAAAAAGGGAGACCATATAAAAACAGTAGCACGGCCTTGACGCCAGGTGCCACCAGTTTGCAAACCCGAGCAGAAAAGTACGTACGCAGGGGGGAGGCTGCTGTGAGATTGTGTGTGGCTTTACACCAAGTTTAGTTTTAAAACATTACCAAGTGAGTGTGGAAACGGGCGTACACAACATTCTTGTGCATACACTGTTTATACATGAAGCCCCTGAAGCACAACACTAACAGACTAGAAGCCAGAATAGAACATTAGAACAATCTGAATGAGAACAGGCCATTCAGCCCAACAAGGCTTGCCAGTCCTATTCATTTAATTCTTCTAAAATAACATCATGTTGAGTTTTGAAGGTTCATGAAGTCCTACTGTCTACCACACTACTTGGTCACTTATTCCATGTGTCTGTGGTTCTCTGTGTGAAGAAAAACTTCCTAATGTTTGTGTGAAATTTACCTTTAACAAATTTTCAACTGTGTCTCCATGTTTTTGATTAACTCATTTTAAAGCCATTGTCTTGATCCATTGGACTAATGCCTTTCATAATTTTAAACACTTCAGTTATGTGTCCTACATTTGCTCTAATCTCCTTTTGCTTAAACTGTAAGGGCTCAGCTCTTTTAATCTTTCCTCATAATTTATCTCCTGTAGTACTGGAATCAGCTTAGTCACTCTTCTCTGGACTTATTCTATCATTGCTTTGTCCTTTCTGTAACCTGGAGACCAAAACTGCCACCAGATCTGTAAAGTACAAATTCTTTACGTGATAATATTATCTTATATTTGTATATTTAGGAAACATAAAATCACATCACATTCAAAAGCCCAGCTTTGTGCAGTTCAGGTTCAACGAGTGCAAGAACCTATTCGGGCAGTATTGTGAAACCACAGGCCACCTCAGGAGTGGTTGTCCTTTTAAAGTATGGTCCAGGAGTACTGGCAAAAGATAGTCAATATTGATCAGGCCATTGGGTGGCCACATATAACCCAGCCTCCATTATTGGGCCAGTCCCAAGCCTGGACAAATGAGAAGGGTTGGTGTCAGGAAAGGCATCCAGCCATTAATTGAAACATGTGGGGTGGGCGCTGTGGGGTAGGTGTTTTATTGGTATATTATAATGTACTTTGCTGTGAGCTGTTGCAATTGTTAACGATTTGTACTTCGTTAATAAAAATTTGATCACAAAAATAAGTCATATTGAAACCTATAAAACTTTGTATCCACACAGAAGTGAGAAAAGTTGAAGAGGAGTAAGGAGGAGGAAGGTGGCCACATATGGCCCTTGACTGTAAGAACTGTATGAAAGTGGAAGCTGACTATGAGACCTGGCCTTTTTGGTGGCTCCAAGACTTTCCAAATTATAATAATGTTGTGTCTGACTATAACTGATCCCCAGAGAGTATTTAAAGTCTTGTTGATGTAAAGGCTGAAAGCAAGGCAAGTAATATCAGACATTTTGAGATCTTTAATATGATCTTTGTTGGGATTTTCAGGTTTTGTGTTACTATTTTGGTTTCTATAAATTAGTTTTCTGATTGTTTCACATTATTATTTGGTCTCTTCTTTGTTAATGTCGCCTTTTCTGCAAAGACACCCTGTTAATGAAGCCTGCAACAATCTTTGATGTAGCTGTCACCATATTTAAGGATGAAGAGTAGCAGAGGTTCTCCCGTCTGAATTGTAAAAATTATTAAACGAAAGACTTTCTTTTGCAAGCAAATCTGAAGGAATAATGAAACAATTAAGAGGTTCAGGTTAACGGCTACAGCTTGTTGTTGTTCTTGACTTAGAGCCTGCCCAGTCATTTCAACCCTCCTTGTTGTTGACTCCCAGCTAGAGATTTCTAAACCTCTCCCACTCAGTTTTCTCTTATCTGGCAGATGCCATCTGTTACAAAATATGTCTCAATAAAATTTAAGTTAAAAATTGATTTTTCTTCTTTTTATCAATATTAATTAAAAATGGAAAGTTCAAAGCCTTCTCATACATTCTGGATACTGCTACAATTCCCAGCTGGTGGGCTTTCTGTGTGGAGTTCACATGAAGCCCAAGGGTTAACTTCCAGATTTGCACCAGTACTAAACTGGCATTGTTGCATTTGTATAATTGATTAGTTAGTTTATAGAAGTAGTTTTTAGAAGTATTTAGATTACAATGTTTAGATTACGTTTCTCATTTAGCTGTAACAGAATCTGATTCTCGAAACATGTTGGCCATTCAGATACTCCTTCAACCCCGCTGTGTTCTCTGCCCTGAATCAAAAAAGAATTAAGATTAAAAACTTCTGTTTTTTGCAAAAGCATACTAAGTCTTTATTTATTTTTAATCCTTAATTATTTTCACCTATACGGTCTTATCCCTCTTAAAGTGTCTGTTCTTGCATTTTTATCATTATTGGTTACTTATACATTCATTTTCTCAAGTTTACCTGCAATATATTTATTTTTTTCATATTTTAATCTAGTTCTTTTGTTCAGATGGTATTTAACTTATGTTCAGTAACTTACTTTTTCTATATTTTATTATATTTATATTTTATACAGTACATATCTATATATATAAACACCAAATACTACTGACTCACTCATCACGAAATCTCCTGAACCATGAGGACTTAGGACTTGAAATTTGGAAAGGACCCTGGGTCCATAGGTGCTCGCTAAGAAACGGTTTTAAAAATTTCGTGGTCCAAGCGCAAACTTTCTTATAGTTTTTTACACCCGTTTCTATGTCTGTCCGCTTTTCACGAGAGAACTACTTAATGGATTTAGATCAGGTTTTTTTCTATAATTTGCTTGAACATTCTGTTGATTTTGTGGCTTTCTCATCGCGCTAAGTATCATAGTTCGATTGCGGTACCGATTTATTAGCGCAAATCTGAGAGAGACTCATTGGGCTGTATGCCTTCCTCACTCACGAGTTTGTCTTGGGGCGTAACCTTAACTCGGCTTAGTTAACGAATGAGAGAACTACTTAATGGATTTAGATCTTTTTTTTTCCAATAATTTGCTTGAATATTCCGGTTGATTTTGTGACTTCTCTCATTGCGCTAAGAATTACAGTCTGCTTGCAGGAGCGATATATTTGCGCTAATCCATGACAGAGGCTGCGGGATGAGGGGAGGGGGAAGATTGACGTCAGGAGTAGAGAGCTGGGCGGGGCCTCCTCACTGTCCTGTTTCACTAATACACGGGTGAAGTTGTGGGGGATGGCTAGTATATATTTATTTATATATATATATACACATATACAGTGCATCCGGAAAGTATTCACAGCGCATCACTTCTTCCAAATTTTCTTATCTTACAGCCTTATTCCTAAATGGATTAAATTCATTTTATTCCTCAGAATTCTACACACAACACCCCATATTGACATCGTGAAAAAAGTTTACTTGAGGTTTTTGCAAATTTATTCAAAATAAAAAAACTGAGAAATCACATGTACATAAGTATTCACAGCCTTTGCTCAATACTTTGTCGATGCACCTTTGGCAGAAATTACAGCCTCAAGTCTTCTTGAATATGATGCCACAAGCTGGGCACATCTATCCTTGGCCAGTTTCGCCCATTCCTCTTTGCAGCACCTCTCAAGCTCCATCAGGTTGGATGGGAAGCGTCGGTGCACAGCCATTTTAAGATCTCCCCAGAGATGTTCAATCGGATTCAAGTCTAGGCTCTGGCTGGGCCACTCAAGGACATTCACAGAGTTGTCCTGAAGCCACTCCTTTGATATCTTGGCTGTGTGCTTAGGGTCGTTGTCCTGCTGAAAGATGAACCGTCGCCCCAGTCTGAGGTCAAGAGCGCTCTGGAGCAGGTTTTCATCTAGGATGTCTCTGTACATTGCTGCAGTCATCTTTCCCTTTATCCTGACTAGTCTCCCAGTTCCATCCCCACAGCATGATGCTGCCACCACTATGCTTCATTGTAAGGATGGTATTAGCCTGGTGATGAGCGGTGCCTGGTTTCCTCCAAATGTGACGGCTGGCATTCACACCAAAGAGTTCAATCTTTGTCTCATCAGACCAGAGAATTTTGTTTCTCATGGTCTGAGAGTCCTTCAGGTGCCTTTTGGCAAACTCCAGATGGGCTGCCATGTGCCTTTTACTAAAGAGTGGCTTCCGTCTGGCCACTCTACCATACAGGCCTGATTGGTGGATTGCTGCAGAGATGGTTGTCCTTCTGGAAGGTTCCCCTCTTTCCACAGAGGACCACTGGAGCTTTGGCAGAGTGACCATCGAGTTCTTGGTCACCTCCCTGACTAAGACCCTTCTTCCCTGATCACTCAGTTTAGATGGCTGGCCAGCTCTAGGAAGAGTCCTGGTGGTTTCAAACTTCTTCCACTTACGGATGTCGGAGGCCACTGTGCTCATTGGGACCTTTAAAGCAGCAGAAAGTTTTCTGTAATCTTCCCCTCAGAGGTCTACAGACAATTCCTTTGACTTCATGCTTGGTTTGTGCTCTGACATGAACTGTCAACTGTGGGACCTTCTATAGACAGGTGTGTGCCTTTCCAAATCATGTCCAATCAACTGAATTTACCACAGGTGGACTCCAATGAAGCTGCAGAAACATCTCAAGGATGATCAGGGGAAACAGGATGCACCTGAGCTCAATTCTGAGCTTCATGGCAAAGGCTGTGAATACTTATGTACATGTGCTTTCTCAATTTTTTTATTTTTAATAAATTTGCTAAAATCTCAAGTAAACTTTTTTCATGTTGTCATTATGGGGTGTTGTGTGTAGAATTCTGAGGAAAAAAATGAATTTAATCCATTTTGGAATAAGGCTGTAACATAACAAAATGTGGAAAAAGTGATGCGCTGTGAATACTTTCTGGATGCACTGTATACACATACATAAATACAGAATATACTGTGTGTATATATATATATATATATATATATATATATATATATATATATATTTAAACAACTTTTTTATTATTATGGGTTTTTCTTTTTTATGTTTATTTCATCATTTTTCAGTTTTGTAGATACAATGCTAAAATTCCTTTGTATATGGATTTTTTTATAGTATCATTGTTATATTCAATTATTTAATATTTGTTTGATGTTATATTTTAAGTAGTTATTACCTTGCTTATTTATAACTTTGTTATGCTTTTAATGTTAAGTGTGGAAGCTAGTTAGGACAAGGCTTTTCCACAAAATGTGACGTATAGTAATACTATGTGATCCGTGATTGGAGAATATTTTGCAAATCTCAATGAGGACTGATGGACTATAATAGGCTAAATGTTCTGTTCTTATCAAGTTGTTCTTACATGTTCATGAGACTTTCCCAGGGGACTATCATTTCCTCCCAGAGTCCAATGACTGTTGATGCCAAATGTGGCCTTGTTAAAGTGAGTGATGAGCAAGATGAGCGTATTTATTGGCGAGCTTTATTGGGCTGAATGGCCTGTTTTCTTCCAGATTGTTGTAAAGTTCTAAATGAGCGAGACTGTCTTAAATACACTGTGAATAAATTCTGAGTTACATCCTATCATGTAGTAGTTCTACTCGGGAGGCCTTCATATCCTTGAAACGCTGTAATAGAAAAGGTGTATTGTGTAAATATGAGGATGAGTCATTGAACAGTTCATATTATTTGGTTTGGATGACTTGGGCAGCTGAAGCACACAGCAAATCTGAACAATTCCAAAAAAAAAATAAAAAAGGTACCAGGGTCCAATTTTAACTTTAGGATGCATGCCCTTTGATTGTATTGGGATTTTTAGAATAACAGGTGTAAAGCAATCGAAATTAATATCCATCACTGCAAGCAAATGCTAATGGATAATCTGTTTAATAATTACATAAATACAATATGCATTAATACATTTAAGACCTTGTTTATTTGGGTACTAATAATCGGAAAGTTTTATTATTTATTGTTTACACTTCAGCACATGCCTTGACCCAAGATGGCTTAACAAAATGAATTTACCTAAAATGTATTTGAAGGATAAGTAAGAAAGAACAAAGCCAGTAAACAATACAGAGAAAAATGAAATGTAAAGCAAAAGTCAACTTTTAAACTGCTGCCAGTAATTTCAATACAGTACGCCAGTTCATTTTTGTCAGATCAGCACACTTAAAGGTTTTAATGTGTATGCTGTATGAGGGAATGAAGCTTACTTACCGCAGAACACATATTTACATCAAATTTCAAATGGAAAGAATAAAAAGTGCTTTGGAGGAAGCCAGTCATGTTTATCTAAAAATCTCCATCTGCCTCCAGTCTAAAACTACTCGTCTAAAACAGCTACTTAGCAGGAGAAATGATTTACTATGCCAATTCAAAACTACCTTCGATATTCGAGTAAAAAAAAATCATTTTAAATCTCTACTAATTGTATTTTTTTAGTTTAAAGTAAAATATGAATAAAAGCAATGTAATTTTGTTTCCTTTTTTGTTATGTTTTTGTGAACTAAGATAAAATATGTTATCTAGGGCAGCAGTAGCTCAGTTGGTAGAACGGGTGGTCCAGCAATCGGAGGGTCGCAGGTTCGATCCTGGCTCCCAGCATGAGAATGCAGCTGTTGTGTCCTTGGTGGTCGGAAGGATTGGTGGCGCCAGTGTTCGGCAGCCTCACTTCTGTCAGTGTGCCCCAGGGCAGCTGTGGCTACATAGTAGCTTATCATCACCAGCGTATGAATGGGTGAATGACTGTTGTGTTGTAAAGCGCCTAGGGGGGTTCTTGAACTAGTTATAGTTAGGCTATATCAAATACAGGCCATTTACCATCTAAAATATGAAAAACAATATGTTATATGGGGGTCCTGTACTGGAAAAAGTCGACATGAAAAACCAAAGGCCATGTTCTGCATCACCCAAATGCCAGGGCAGTATACTCTACCTGTGTTTTGACTGTGGTTTAAAACAAAATAAACAACAACAAAAAAGTAAATTAAACTGTAAATAAAAACACGATAAATTCAGAGTCTTCTAAGGTCTCCTTTTTTCAGTTTCAGTAGACAATCCGACCCATCGCGATCTCCATTGTTGTTTTTATGTGTGATTGTGAGTGAGTCTTGAATTGCTCTGATTGAAGACATACAAGTGAGCCATAACGACACTCGACTTTAAAATGAATTTAAAGAATGAATTCAACATACAAATATAAATGAAGACTATTTGAAAATATGTGAAATATGATGTAAAGCAGAAAAATCTTTTTTCCCCTGAGAGCTCCTTTTACAAAATGAAAATGGCTGGGAGCTACTTGTGTTGTCTAACGTTTATTCTCATAGCTTATTTCAAACTGAATACGCTTGTTTTGCCTGAACATTTATAAAATATTGGTGTCCACAACTCACATTTTGCATTAAAACATCACAAAAAAATATTTAGTTCACCTGCAAGTGCATTGTGTATGTCTGTATGCATTTTCTAGAGTATCTGACACTATTGAATTAAAACGTGAATGCTGTCAAAACAAAGCAATGCAATTCCAAATCCACAGATGTGACTTCTTCATTTGTCATTTTGTCACATGTCACTGTGTCACTTTATTCACATGTCCGGTTGCATGTGTGATGTGTTGTTTAGTTAGTCAGATGACTGGCACTGAGGTGTGTGGTGGAGCAGAGCCACTGAGGTTCGCTCTTATGGAGTCATTTAAATGTCCGTCTGTCAGTCGCGTTCTGAACTTTGACTTCATGACATTCACGTCAGACTCACAGAGGTATGGAGACCCAAACAAAGCAGACATTTTCAGAGCTGCTTGGTGAAGATTCTTATAGTTATCTGGCTCTGCTAAGCTCTGTTAGTTGAGACTTTAAATGCACATTATTTTGAAGGTTTTCTAATATATAATATATAAAATCCAATGTCTGTCTGTCTGAATGTCTGTCCACGAGAGAACTACTTAACGGATTTAGAGCTTTTTTTTCTCTGTAATTTGCTTGAACATTCCCATTGATTTTGCGACTTCTCTCATTTCGCTATGTGCCATATTTGGCTTGCAGTACGGATTTATTTGCGCGACTCTCAGAGACATGCAGCGGACCGAGGGAGAGCGGCCTTCCTCACTCGCTCGTCAGCTTCGGGGCGTGTTCCTGAACTCCGCTTAGCTAGCGAACGAGAGAACAAGTGAATTCAACTTGGTCTGATATTTAAAATAAAGTGTTATTTAGGTTTTGATGAGTTTGAGTCCGGATATTCTCTTAAGTGAATGCCACATTGAAAAGACAGATTGCAATTCAGATTGCGGATCGTGATTTTGTGTTAAAAGGAACGTGACATGATTTTTTTGAAAGATCTCCCACCCCTAATTTGACTAATCAAGTTTTCAAATTTATGTAGGATTCATTAAAGCTTTGGCGAGCTACTTGGAAAGGGGTTGTGAGCTACCGGTAGATTGCGAGCGACGTGTTGGAGACCCCTGCCCTAACATCTGCCATACTACTTGGTAATTTATTCCATAACGCGTGAAGATGTTTCTGACATTTGTGTGAAATAACAAGTTTCCAACAGTGTCCCTGTATTCTTATTGAAGTATTTGTGTTAAATTCCCCTGTACTAATGTAAAAATGTCTTTATACAAATGACTGTAACTCTGGTGATTTGCCTGTCAAACTTCTTAAATTTGCAGATGATGTAACACTAACAGGCCTCATTTCAAATAATGATAAGTCCATATACAGTAGAACCTCGGTTCACGATCATAATTCGTTCCAAAACTTTGGTCGTAAACCGATTTGATCGTGAACCGAAGCAATTTTCCCCTTAGGATTGTATGTAAATACAGCACAATTAATCCATTCCAGACCATACGAACTGTATATAAATATATATATATTTTAAGTTTTTAAGCACAAATATAGTTAATTAAACCACAGAATACACGGCGTAATAGTAAACTAAATGTAAAAACATTGAATAACACTGAGAAAACCTTGAACAACAGAGAAAACGAACACTGCAATAGTTAGCACTATAGCGCTACCAACCGCTGGCTAAAAGCACTTTTTTTAATGAGTTTTAAGCACTGGGAAAAAAAATGAACATTTAAAAAAATCCATACTGTAATTTAATAAACCACCAAGAAAAATAACATTGCAACAATGCGATCGGTTCTAATAAATAACCAAGAAAAATAAGATTGCAACAATGCGATCGGTTCTAATAAATAACCAAGAAAAATAAGATTGCAACAATGCATGCTACAAACCGATCGCTGGAAACAGAAGTAAAAACAAAATCAAGCCCAGTGCTTTCTTTAACTGCCTTCCTACCTTAATGCGTCCAGCTCTCTCTCTCGCGCTGCCTGTGTGTGTGTGTCGCTCTCTCTCTCTCTCTCTCTCTCTCTCTCTCTCTCTCTCTCTCTCGCTCTCTCTCTCGCGCTCTCTCTCTCTTGCTCGCTCGTTCACTGCACAGGAAATGCACAGGGAGAGACTGAACACGTACAAACCGAAATGGAAACTGGTTTGTTCGTATACCGAGTGTGTGGTCGTGAACCGAGGCAAAAGTTTGGCGAACATTTTGGTCATAAACCGAGTCGTACATGTACCGAGACGTTCTTGAACCGAGGTTCCACTGTACAGTCAAGAGTAGGAAAACCTCATATTAAGGTAGAATAATTTGGACCTTAACATTCAAAAACTCATGAGATGATCACAGATTTCAGGAAACTGTCACCTGCTCACCTATCACCTGCTATAAATGGCCCAGCTGTTGTGATGACAGAATCATTTACTTTCCTGGACACTGTGCTGTCACAAAAGCTTAAATGGGGTAACATCATCGCATGCATTATTTCGAAAGCCCATCAGATAATGTTCATTTTGCATCAGCTGAGAAGTCAAGCAAAATGACACCTTTCATTGGCTAACTAAAAAGATTACAATATGCAAGCTTTCAAGGCAATGTAGAGACGGGCAATAATATCCAGCAACTTTGAAGGGGGGATTCCACAAAGTCTCGGGACATCCCACAGGTAAACTCGATCAATGAGTCGAACGCTTTACGGAAATTGACTAAAGGCTACAAAGAAACTCTGCCGATATTTGTGCTTGTGCTCCATGAGAACCCTCAGTGTTAAGATGCGGTCGATGGTCGACTTCTTAGGTGTAAAACCAGACTGTTCTAGTCGCTGGTAGGTGAGCAAATGTTCACAGATCCTATTGAGGATGACTCTGGCAAGGACCTTACCCGGCACCGAGAGCAGTGTTATCCCCCTATAGTTGCCTTTCCAGATAGGGACGACAAGTCCCGCTTTCTAGTCAGTTGGGATGATGCCATTCTTCCAAACGGAAGAAAAGATTGCCTGCAATGCCAGGAGGACAGCCTCACCACCAGCCTGAAGAAATTCACTTTGGATACCACAGATCACTGCAGCCTTCCCTACTCTCAAGTTGGTTCACCACCTGTGCAATCTCAGTGAGACCGGGGGGGGTTCACAGCTAATTGGAGGTTCAGCCTCAAGAACTGTGGACCCAGTGATGCCCAACATTCTTGCAGGAGGATGAGCTTTAAACAGCTGCTCAAAATAGTCAGCTCAGCGGGTCACAACTGCAACATCATTCATAAGGACCGTTCCATTACCTGCCCTGACTGCAACTCAAAATGCTTCGATTCCCCAGTAAGCAGGACGCAGGTCAATAGACCATAGATGGTGTGTCACTTGCTCACAGATTCCTCTAACAAACACCTCCTTATTTGCCCTCAGAACCCTCGCTTGCAACCATCCTTTTCAGTTCCCAGACCAAAGTTGCATTCAAGCCGTGCACTGCGACTCCTCTCGATGATATCCAGGGTGTCCTGCGAGATGAAACACCTCCCTTCTGAGAACACTGGCAACACCAACACAGCCCTCAGCAACCTCACATTAGGACCGGCAGTCACAACCAAGTGTGCAAGTTTCTCACACAAACTGCGTGCAGACTCATTAGAAACAGACTGATCTTGGAGTCTGGCCAAGTCCAGCCTCATTCTCCTAGTAGATGGAAGTCTACTGGACCTAAGCTGGACCTTCAGAGTAGCAACAACAAGTCTGTGGCCAGAATTCATCAACTGGGCACTTCTGTGGACGCTGCAGTTTTGTAAAAGCCTCCATCATCTACCCACGAGGATGTGATCGATCTCCTTCAGTGTACCACCAGTATTGGAGTACCACGACCAACAGTGCAGCTCAGGGCGTTAGAACCAGGATCTAGCAATCTGCATCCTCTGACCTTTTACAAAGTCAAGGGACACTGGAGTGAACACAGTGAACTCATGTCATGTTCAAGAAACCAGTTTGAGATGATTTGAGCTTTGTGACATGGCACTTTATCCAGCTAGAAGTAGCCTTCAGAAGATGGGGCACACTGTGGTCATAAAGGGATGGACATGGTCAGGAACAATATTCAGGTAGGCTGGGGCATTTACACAATGCTTAATAACAAGGGGCCCAAAGTGTGCCAAGAAAATATCCCACACACCATTACACCACTACCAGCCTGGACCATTGATACAAAGCAGGACGGATCCCTGCTTTCATGTTGTTGATGCCAAATTCTGACCCTACCATCTGAATGTTGCAGCAGAAATTGACACTCATCAGGCCAGGTGACGTTTTTCTAATGTCCTATTGCCTAATTTTGGTGAGCCAGTGAGAAGTGTAGCCTCAGTTGCCTGTACTTAGCTGACAGGAGTGGCACCCGCTGTGGTCTCCTGCTGCTGTAGCCCATCTGTTTCAAGGTTCGACGTGTTGTGTATTCAGAGATGCTCATCTGCATTCCTCTGTTGTATCGTTTGCTTATTTGAGTTACTGTTACCTTTCTATCAGCTCTGGCCATTTTCCTCTGACCTCTGGCATCAACAAGGCATTTTCTCAGAGAGATCTGCCGCTCACTGGATATTTTCCCTTTTTCGGAGCATTCTATGTAAACCTTTGAGATGGTTGTGTGTGAAAATCCCAGTAGGTCATCAGTTTCTGAAACACTTCGACCTGCCTGTCTGGCACCAACAACCAGGCCACATTCAAAGTCACTTCAGTCACCTTTCTTCCCCATTCTCATGCTTGGTTTGAACTTCAGCAGGTCATCCTGACAATTTCTACAGGATGAAATGCACCGAGTTGCTGTCATGCGATTGGCTGATTAGATATTTGCATTAACAAGCAGATAAAACAGGTGTACCTAATAAAGTGGCAGACAAGTGTATGTGATGCATAATTTATTTTTTAACGTCTTATGCAATGCACAATTTTTTCTTTTATTTTTCATTATTGAATGAAATCTATAGATTTTGAAATCGTTTAGGATGTCTACAAGTTATAATGACAGTTAGAAGGTAACAGAATGACAGCACTCGCACCTAAAATGTTCTTTCTCTGAAAAAACCTATCACGCAAAATACAGTATAACTGTATGCGGATGAACAAGACTCTTCAGTATTTAACATGAGTTGGGACAACCTTTAACCTCAGTTTAAGAGCACAAACAGATCCAGCTGAAAATGTGTACCCTTATTAAATCCAAAGCATTCAAAGCTTTGCTACAAAGTGTGACAATGCAAATACATGAAGGCTGGTTGTGCCCAGTCTATTTATACTTCACACTGTTGGTCAAACATGACCCTTGAAGCTAGCCGGCATGTTCGTAACCATATATGGAAACCTCTTTGTCCATGTCATGTTCGCTCAGATGTCTAACCTTTGGGTTGCTTAGAAACAGTAATAGCCTTTGACACAAAAGCTATCGGAGGTTGAAAAAAATATTTAGCTTTTCAGAAATTGTTCACATATCATCACAGATATAGGAGGCGACTACGTGAAGGCACTCTAGGGTGAATGAACTCAAATGGCTCACCTTAATTCATTCATTTAAAAAAACTGAAAAAGAAACTTGACATCGTTTGCACTAGGAGCGAATCTTCATCAGGCACAGGGTGATGCAGTGCTTAGTGCCTCACACTGCCAAGGCAGATTCAAGCACCATGCTGCTATGATAATGCCAGGGCAGATTCAGGCACCATACTCCTATTATAATGCCAGGGCAGATTCAGGCACCATACTCCTATGATAATGCCAGGGCAGATTCAGGCATCATGCTGCTATGATAATGCCAGGGCAGATTCAGGCACCATGCCGCTATGATAATGTCAGGGCAGATTCAGGCACCATGGTGCTATGATAATGCCAGGGCAGATTCAGAGACCATACTCCTATGATAATGTCAGGGCAGATTCAGGCACCATGCCGCTATGATAATGCCAGGGCAGATTCAGGCACCATGGTCGTATGATAATGCCAGGGCAGATTCAGGCACCATGCCGCTATGATAATGCCAGGGCAGATTCAGGCACCATACTCCTATGATAATGCCAGGGCAGATTCAGGCACCATGGTGCTATGATAATGCCAGGGCAGATTCAGGCACAGTGCTGCTATGATAATGCCAGGGCAGATTCAGGCACCATGCTGCTATGATAATGCCAGGGCAGATTCAGGCACAAAGCTCGTATGATAATGCCAGGGCAGATTCAGGCACCATGCTGCTATAATAATGCCAGGGCAGATTCAGCAACCCTGAACTTTATAAGGCAGGTATAAGAATGCTATGTTATGTTTTTACACGTCTCTGGCACTCCTTCAGTTCCCCAGCAGTTTAAATGGCGTTAATATGATTATTTATGAGGCACTACAGCTATGCATAAAATTGCTCATTTCCTCAATTAATGCTTACCAGCATACTCAGAGATAACAGAGCTAATTGCTCTTAAAAAACCAAAACGCAATTTATTAGTATTTACTCATTTATGAGAAGAAATTATAGTATACTGACTTTTAGCATGGGTGGCACGGTGGCGCAGTGGTACCGCTGCTGCCTCACAGTAAGGAGACCTGGGTTTGCTTCCCGGGTCCTCCCTGCGTGGAGTTTTCATGTTCTCCCCGTGTCTGCATGGGTTTCCTCCCACAGTCCAAAGACATGCAGGTTAGGTGCCTTGGCGATTCTAAATTGTCCCGTGTGTGTGTCTGTGTGTGTGGGTATGTACCCTGCGGTGGGATGGCACCCTGCCCGGGGTTTGTTTCCTGCCTTGCACCCTGTGTTGGCTGGGATTGGCTCCAGCAGACCCCTGTGACCCTGTACTTAGGATATAGTGGGACTTATTGACTTTTAGCATTTGTGCTTTTATGCATGTGAACGCACCAAACTCGAAGTAAGACAGTATTGTTCTAATAGCCAGACTTTGCTTAACTTATAGTAGATAAATATCTGCAGTAGCTGGTGAAAAGTAATTTCACTGACAGCAGTGACATATAATTAATTGGCTTTGCAAAAACTGGCACAAAGAGTTTTATTTTTCCATAAATCACAAGTAATCTTGGCTTCTTGCATTTGATTTTCAGCAAAAGACTTGACCCCAGTGACCCTGTATTAGGATATAGCAGGTTGGGAAATGACTGACTGACCGACTGACTGACTGACTGACTGACTTTCTAGACTTCCTACAGACTCCAATAATGTAGAAGAATAAAGGACGCTTATCAGTCACCGTGTCCCAGCTAGGTCCTGACATTGATGAAACAACCTCTCTATGCCAGCTGAGATTGGCTCCAGCAGGCCCCGGCGCCCCTTGTTCAGGACTAAGCGGGTTAGGATATGACGACCTCTCTAAAATTTGTATATATTTGTAATGTACTTTTATTACCATTCCTTTTCTTATGCCTCATACTGAGCTGACTGCACCTTCAATTTGTTCCTTTGTAAAAGTGACAATGAAAATAAAGATCTATCAATCTACTGTAGATGGTCCCCCATCCAAGTACTGGCTTGGCCTGAACGGGCTTAGCTACAGGTCTGAAGTAGAAGAAGAGTGATGTGCCGTGTTAGCCATTCATGGATGCAATGAGCAGTGAAGCAAAATGACACCTTGACTGGCTGAACAGATTAAAATATAGGAGAAAGTAGGGTGAAATGTGCTTATGGGTAATTTCAAGACCCAACAGGAGCGGAGAGAATGGGAATACAAACTTCTGCTTAAATTCAACACTCTACAAAATGGTCTGAATAGAGACAAGATGTTTATGAGCAGATATGTGGACTAACAGACTGACTGACCAGGCGACTACAACAGAGGCCCATCTTGCAGACAATGCACTTCAAAATAAAAACCTCACAGGACTTTCTCTAGTGATGGTTATCTTATCTCTACATTTCATTAGTTCATTGTTCTCTTCTTTCAGGGGTAATTCATCTCAGGTGTATTCATTTTGCTAACATTTGAACAAAGTGATTGTTAAGATGAAAGAAAACAAATCACTTTGCTGTCCCAATATAAGCGAGAGTATTTTTCACTTTCTTTGTTACACCTCGCCTGATGATTAGCTGCCTTGAAAGCTTGCATTTGTAATCCATGTAGTTAGCCAATAAAAGGTGCCATTTCACCCTACTTTCTCCTGTATCAATCTATGGCTAACACGGTACAACACTCTACTGCTATAGATTACAATATGGAAGCTTTCAAATCGGCTCATGCCCCTTCTTCAGGCACTATGTAGTCTGCTAAAAAATTGAAATGCATTGTGCCAGCAGTAGATGTGCATTGTACAACAAATCAGCAAGAATGGGATAACGGTTTAAAAGGAAGTGTTACGGTATAAGCCTATTAAAGCATCACTTTTAAAATGTAATCTGCACGATCCGTTTACCAGACACAGTCCCATAAGTTTCAGTTTCTGGAGGGCACACATCCTTTTTAGTTTACCATCACACAGTATGAGCTGCTCATGTTACCTCTTTCCAAAAACTGCATGTGGTATATGGCATTTCAGCTTAATGCATCAAAGCAAAATTCTGCGCTCTGGGAAACAACTCTTGGGAAGAAAACAATTTCCCACTTTTTTTTTTTTTTTCGCAAACCACAAATGGCAATTCTTGTACAAGACATGTCACTGCAGGAGTACTAACCATGGGACTTTGACGGGGAGACAACACAATTTCATTCCAATTCTAGCCGTTCTTCTTAAGACAGGCATCTATCCTTTACTTTTGTTTCAACTTTTTTGTGTTTTTTCAATGCAGTATGTTAGGGTGAGGGTTGGGGATATTAGCCCGAAGGCCATATCAAAAAAAACATGGGGTTATGTATTGGTGATAAATCAGTTTTATAGACACCTGCTTTGGTAGAGACGATCCAGAAAACTCTGCAGAAGAGCAGGGTGTGAAGCATGCATTAGAATTGAGTTCTCCTTTACAAACCCAAATACACAAACCAGGGGCGGCCTTAGGCATGTGCAAACTGTGCACCTGCACAGGGCCGTCAAGGCAATATAGATTTCTGCAAACAACACAACACACCGAAGGTTATATATATGCACAGATGCCAGACGCCAGAAGCATGCCGTGCCGAAAGCGCACGCGCACAGCGTCTCAGTGCCCCAGAGTCAAACCCAGCGAGGCTTCCCAGAGTCAGTAGGTGCCGCCCAAACAACACAACACACCGAAGGTTATACATATGCACGTATGCCAGACGTGCCGAAAGCGCACGCGCACAGCACATCAGAGTCAAACCGAGTGTCTGCCCAAAGTCAGAAGGTGGCGCCCAAACAATACAGTGCCAGAAGTCAGTGTGCTCTAATCCACTGTGCCAGCAGTCAGTGTGGCAGCTGTCAGTGTGGCTTATTTGGATCACGTTCGGGTAATTCAGTGTTAAAAGTAAGTCCAATTATTATTCCTAACATGAGTTGTTTATTTCCAATTTACTTAATTTAAACCTATTTTTTTTACTTATGAGTGCAGCAACTCAAACACATTTTGGACTTAAATGATGTAACAATTAAATGTCAATTTTAGTTTTAATAAACTGGTTAATTTTACTACAAATATATTTTATTTTATTAAATAAAAACTTTCCCAGGACGCTCCCACCCTCCACGATTTTTCATCCCTCCAAAGATCAGAGGGAACAGAAAGTGATTGCCATTCTTGGATTTGCGATTCTTTAGAGAATCGGGGGTTTACTGGTATCTATACATATAAAGGAGAGTTGGGATCCGAGAGACTGTGTTTGTGTGTTTGTGGAGGGATGGAGAGTTAAGGCGGGTGGAGTCACGTCATCATCTCGCCTCCCATTCACTTCATTTCGCTCCGAGGTGAGCTCCGTCTTGCTGTTCTTTTTCGTTAGTGTTCAGTCCTCTCTCCTTTAGAGAGAGTTATTATCTCAGTTATTAGGTTCAGGGGGCAATTACTTTTTCACACAGGGCCATATAGGTTTGGATTTTTTTTTCTCCCTAAATAATAAAAACCATCATTTAAAAACTGCATTTTGTGTTGACTTGTGTTATATTTGACTAATGGTTAAATGTGTTTGATGATCAGAAACATTTTGTGTGACAAACATGCAAAAGAATAAGAAATCAGGAAGGGGCAAATAGTTTTTCACACCACTGTATATAGATATATATATATAGATATGGGAACAACACTCATATCAATAACAAAACAATTACATTAACAATCATCTTACATTATTTTTAAAATGTTTCCTTTTCTTTTTCATAACTTCTTTAACACACTACTTCTCCGCTGCGAAGCGCGGGTATTCTGCTAGTATTTATATATTTTGGCTCCAGAAGGACAAACCATAAATGTTGTATATAAAGAAGCTCTATATAAGCCGCATGTAGATACATAATTATTCCAACTACAGCGACTGCAACGAAGCGCACGAGGTCTGCTAGTATTGAATATAAAACAGAGAGAGAAAATAACGACACAGCTGACAGCTGAAGTGACGCTAGTGCAAGTGGGCGAGTCGTCTTACAAGTTAATGTTTCCCCTAGTTTTAATAAAGTATTAGTGTTAGCTCAATAGTCATAGTGAATATCTGGTCGGATAGGGGACACAAGACATTCGCATACCCATTCTAAGCAGAAATGAAGAGATTTCGAGTACACGAATCTGGTTATTCGAAACGAAAAAGAGAAAGGCGGCTCAGGACGCTTTCATTGCGTCACAGGAAGGAGCAATCCTGAACTTTATTATAAGTTAAACGCTTGTGTCATGAGCACGAGGTGGCTATGCAGTGTCCGCAATGGACGTGGCCATCCGCCGTGCATAAGATACCATATTGACTTTGGCGGGAGAAGGGGCCACCGATTCTTTCTCTGCCCAGGGCCGCCCCTGCACAAACGTTAATTACACAACCAAACTAAATACGTTTCTCCTTTGTTTCATTTTAAAGATGACCCACAGTAACAGAAGGCAGTGTGCATTTTATCGTAACGTAATATGAGACCTCTGTGATGACCACATGCAAGTTTGTCTGTGAGGTCAGCAAATCGGCCCAAAGAACACGGCCTGAAACCTTTCAGCAGGACACAGGATGATTATTTCCAATAACGACAGGTCAATAAACTCGGCTCAAGCTGTCTTTTCCGTTGAAACGTAGTAAGGGAGTTAAAGAGTATCCAGATGTCAGACGGGTCATCCTAAGGCCAACAGTTAAAAAAGCTACTGAAATCTAAAGCTGTTTTCATGATTCATCTGAGCACGGCAGCAAATAAGCCCCTTATGCTTTCCATCTAAAGTACGCATAATCAGTGAAAACTACTCAATCAGGAATACTTCCATGAGTTTGAAAATAAGCATTGTGAACAATACTGGAAGAATTTTTAAAAATTACGGCAAAAGAGTCATCATGATAATCAATTGGTTAACCACTTGATATTTAACATCCTAATTCCATGAATACATTTATAAGAAAAAAATGTAAATTGAATAAATGAGAAGAAACAAATTGTTGGCTACAGCCAAATGAAAGTCACAATAACTGGTTTTGTTATTTATGAAGACCCTACCAATTTTTAATGGTTAAGAACAAGCTGCACAGAGTATGTACGTGAAATCCAAAGATGCAGAATTAAACTTCAGTAGTTCCGTGTTAAAGGCAGTCAGTCAGTCAGTAATAGTCCTGAACAGGGTTACGAGGGCTTGCTGGAGCCTATCTCAGCTGGCATAATAATAATAATAATAATAATACATTTTATTTATATAGCACCTTTCCCATGCTCAAGGCACTTACAGAATATAAGAAAGAACGGCAGGGGTTTACAGTATATAGCATAGTACAAACCAAATACCTGTAAATAAATAAAGAAGATTAAGACAGTAAATTCAGAGAAAGCCTAACAGACAACATAATTGATGGTCTCGCACACACACACATACACACACACACTCAGGTTACATGAGCATCTTGACAGAGAGGTAGACTGAGAGAAGGGTAATAAAGTCAAGTAGAGCTAAAAGCCTTCCTGAACAGATTAGTTTTGAGTTGTTTTTTAAAAGAATTCATGGAGTCAGCTGACCTGATTAATTTCGGTAGGTCATTCCAGAGTCTGGGCACTCGCTATACAGCTGAAGGCCCTGCTGTCACCCATGGAGTGTAGATTAGTGTGGGGCACAGGGTGCAAGGCAGGAACAAACCCTGGACAAGGTGCCAGTTCATCACAGGGCATTGTGAAAATGTGAAAGTGTTTGTCTCATTTAATGCTGAATTTGCGTATGGATGTTTATTTTAATGAAATCCCAGTCAACATCTGTCTGTATTTGTCATTTTCTTATTTGCATTGTGACCAAGTAAGAAAATGAAAATATGCCGTACCATTTAGGTGTGTTTAGAGACTCCATTAACTGGCTATGGGCGGCACGGTGGCGCAGCTGCCTCGCAGTAAGAAGATCTGGGTTTGCTTCCCGGGTCCTCCCTGCGTGGAGTTTGCATGTTCTCCCCGTGTCTGCGTGGGTTTCCTCCCACAGTCCAAAGACAGGCAGGTTAGGTGCATTGGCGATCATTGTTGTGTGTGTGTGTGTGCCCTGCGGTGGGCTGGCGCCCTGCCCGGGGTTTGTTTCCTGCCTTGCGCCCTGTGTTGGATGGGATTGGCTCCATCAGACCCCTGTGTTAGGATATAGCGGGTTGGTGAATGACTGACTGACTGTTTATAAAGTGGGACTGTTTTCAAATCTTTATTTTGACTTCATCAAAGAGTTGGTTATCACATTTTGTTTATAAAATGTTTTTATAATAGTGATTCATATTTAAAAAATGTAACAGCAGTAATAGAATGTTGTGATGGGTGGCCACTGCCACTACCCGGCTGGGACACCAGCTGGATGGAGAGAGCATCTGTGAGGCAACACCTCCCCTGGGACGCTAGAGAGCAGCCCTCCTGGGGGGCGGTGGCACCACAGATTCCCACAGGGCATGCTGGGAGTTGGAGTTTGGTGCCGCTCTGTTGGGTTCTGTGGTGCCACAGCCTCCCAGGAGGGCTGCCCTCTAGCATGGCCAGGGGGAGCTGCAGAGCCTTACCTTGAACTTCCATCATACCTGAGAGTGATTCCAGGTAACACTAATGAGCCACCTGGCCCACTCCAAGGAGCAACACAAAAGGGGCCGCCTCACTCCATTCGGGGAGCCAGAGTCAGGAGGAGGAGGAGTTAGAGAATGACAAAAAGAGAAGAAGAAGGACTGTGTAGTGGTGCTTATCTGTACTGTGCTGCTGTGGGGAACCAACAAAGAAACATCTCCCCACTGAAAATGAAGAGTGTTGTGTGTTGCACCTGCGTCTCTGCCTGTCTGTATCAGGGTGGGGCGGCTGTACGCACCCCAGGCCTCCACAGTGTAACTACATGTACTAGCAGGATACATAAAATTCATGTTTTAAATAGCACATCACAATAATAAAGTAGATGAAAATGGGCTTGAAGGGGCTGAAATATATTTCATGGAAAGCAGATTCCAACTTAGTGCTTGTTTTGGAGGTTAACTTTAGTTCATATTTCTTAAACATAATCTCTTTTAATACTAGAATTACCAGAGCCTACGAAAAAAACTTGTAGATCCGCTCCACCTTAAAACGCTTCGCACCTCTCCGTCAGCGTCTTTTGTCCTCTAAATGTGTGGATAAGCAGCAAACAGCAAGCAGTCTGGTATCACATCCCCCACCGGCGCACAGTTGTCTCAGCTCAAGTCTGTTTACCTGCATGTCAGTTGCTTAGAGATGATAGAGTGAGAAGTCAAGCAAAATCGCACGTTTTATAAATAGTATATCGTTATTTGGAACTGCCTCACAGTTAGGAGACCCTGGGTTCGCTTCCCAGGTCCTCCCTGCGTGGAGTTTGCATGTTCTCCCCGTGTCTGCGTGGGTTTCCTCCCACAGTCCAAAGACAGGTGGTTAGGTGGCTAAATTGTCCCTGGTGTGTGCTTTGCCCTGCGGTGGGCTGGCGCTCTGCCCGGGGATTTGTTTCCTGCCTTGCACCCTGTGTGAGCTGGGATTGGCTCCAGCAGACCCCTGTTACCCTGCGTTAGAATATAGCGGGTTGGATAATGGATGGATGGATGGAAGGATAATTCAGAAATTGGTAGAACCTAATAATTCTTTGCATACTGTCATACAATGAATTTTAATTGGAAAAAAAAAATAAAAAAACAAAACATCAAGTGTTTATACAGCCCTATTTACTGCATACTCATTGCTATTAACCAAAATCATTTATTTATCATGGTAATTATTTTTGGCCATACAGCCCACCCCTAACATTGCTCCCCAGCAAGAGTTTGCACCTAAATGTTAGGGCTCAAGATTTCCAGTCAGTGGTGTTGCAAACATTTGCCACTCTACTCTGCAGAAATTTTCAGTGTGGCAGATGACCGGAGAACTTGCCCCACCAGGACACCATTGTGTTGGAAGGACCAATATATTGGGGACAATGCTTCCCCTGGAACATGAGAGGGCGACCCCCCTGGAGCACGTTGGGACCACGGGCTTGGAGCTTAGAAGCTCAGCCCTGTTGGTACCCGGACAGTTCCGGATCCCTGGACGGTAGCACTTCCGCCACACCAGGAACTGCTGCCAGAACAGAATCCAGGCACACCCGGAGTGCTTTCGGGTGCCCATGCAGTACTTCCGCCACACCAAGAAGTGCTGCAGGAAGATCATCAACGAGCACCTGAGTACAATATAAAGGGGGCCACCTCCCTCCATTCGGGGAGTCAGGAGGCAGAGGACAGAGCCTGCAGGCAGTAAAAGAGAAGAGAAGATGAGAAAGGAAAGAAGGAGAGGACTGAGCTTACTGTGGTGATTGGTGCATTGTGCTGTGTGCAGGAGAAGAAAAGATAAACCAGTGTGCTATTTGGACTTTTGTCTCTGTCTGTGGTATGGACTGGCATCTAAACAAAACACCCGGCATCCCTAACTGGGTTTCATGCCTTCTAGCATATTGGGTGAACGCTGTGTTTGCCTTCCCAGGCTGCATTTCTCTCTCTTCTGAGTAGATTGTTGCACTTCTACTGGTAATGTGTATGCATACAGGGAAGATGGGGACTTTCATCAAGCCACTACTGTGCTGGTGAGGCCCTTGTCATGATGTCACTATATATTATAAAACAATGAGCATCATAACTAGATAGCAAGGATTATAAATCTCGTTTCTAAATCATTATTCTGGCTTCAAGTTAAGATACAAATTGATTTTAAAAGCCTTCAGTTGACATACAGTGTTACAAATGACTTAAACTGTTCACCTCAGGATGCTTAATAATATCTGTACATCAGGATTAGACTTAACTCTGGAATGACCTACCGACAGTATATTAGAGATGCCCTTATGGTCTCAGCTTTTAAGTTAAGGCTTAATGTTCCTTATTATATTATTGGGGGACATTTGCTACAGCTGTTGTCACCTTTCATGCTGGTTTGCAGTAACTTTTTCTTTGGGAGCTATTAAATCCCTCTCATTTCTTTCTCATCCTATGGCATGGATTTGTGGTAGTCGGCTTTTATCTTCTCCATGAGCCACTTCTTAGTTTTGCTAGGCCAAAGTGGTGTGACGGTCTGGGTCTGCTCTATACTCCCTTGTCGCTCCCAGGCAGGAGCCTCTACAACCAGAAACCGTTGACAGTCATGAACCGAGATGAGCTGAGCAATTGAGGACACAAGCATCCAGCAAGGGGTTGGTGCAGAAGTGGCAAGTGAGTTTATTAAAAATCAAGCAAAAAACGCAAACAGTGTTCAAAAAATGCAGAGCTTTTAACTTTCAATAATTAATCCATAAATGCATGTGAAAGTTGAGATTTAAAACAATCCAAGGAATGTACATCCATTAAAAACGAGGTTAAAATCACGAGGCAAGGAACAGTTCTAAAAAAACTCAGTTCCTGGATGGGATCCTGCAGCCAGAGGAGACGACCTGCCGACAGGCTCACCCACTCCTTCATCTGCTGTCACCCCGGGCTCCCAGCAATGCGCCGCGCCTCGCCTCACTCCATCTCCCACTGCCACTCCTCTGCCTTGTGTGGGAGCCCCCTGCAAGCATCGGGTCACTCCAGCTAGACCCAAGACATACTCAGTTGGAGTAGCCCCCTTTAGTGTTGGAGCTATGCTCCTCCTAGCAGCCTGCCTCCTTTCCTCTGCACACCGGTGACTCCCAATCCTCCCATTTCTATAATCTTTTTCCTGTTTAAACCTCTCTGTTAAACCTATTCTGTTACGCTGCTCTCATTCTTTTGTTCTTTCTCTTTCTGCCATGTTGGTTCTTCTTCATAAGACCTGATTGAGGGCAGGTGTGATATACTACCTCCAAGGTCAGAATGAGGCACCTGACTGATCCCGCTTGCATTCACACATGTATGCACAGTCAGCCATACACCCCAATCAACCCCGGAGCGAAGCGCACTCATACACACCAGCACGTGATCTACAGTTCACAGGACACAATTATTTAAAAACTGCACTGTGCCACAGACCTCTAATCATAGATAGATAGATAGATAGATAGATAGATAGATAGATAGATAGATAGATAGATAGATAGATAGATAGATAGAAATGAAAGGCACCATATTAGATAGATAGATAGATAGATAGATAGATAGATAGATAGATAGATAGATAGATAGATAGATATGAAAGGCACTATATAAGATAGATAGATAGATAGATAGATAGATAGATAGATAGATAGATAGATAGATAGATAGATATGAAAGGCACTATATAATAGATAGATAGATAGATAGATAGATAGATAGATAGATAGATAGATAGATAGATAGAGTGAACGGCACTATATAAGAAGAGTCTGGCCGGGATGTTCCTCAACCCCCGGACGCTAGATGGAAGCTCCCCTGGACAGAAATGGTTCCCCGGATTCCTGCACGGCAGCATGGAACATGGTGTTCGGTTCTTCAGCCCTGTTGGGTGGCGTGGCAGCCACTAGGGGGAGCTCACCAAGAACCAGGGGGATATTATCATGACATTAACCCGGAAATACATAGGAGTCACGAGGACGGAAATCTGCAGTACTTCCGGGACACCTGAAGAAGGCCTTTGACCCAGAGACAGAATACTTCCAGGTCAGAGACTTTAAAAGGACTGTGGGAAACCCCAGCAGATCGAGCTGGAGTTGGGTGGTAGAGGATGGAGCTGCTGGGAGTGGAGGATTGTGTGATTATTGATTATTATTATTGTATTGATTTAGAAGTGTGGAGTGTGTGGTGCTTCGTGCACTATATTGGAAGACTATTATAATTAAAGATCTTCTTGTGCTTTTACACGTGTGTCTGGGACGTCTGGTGGGTTCAACGGGGCAACAGCAACCCCAAGAGTCCTAGATAGATAGATAGATAGATAGATAGATAGATAGATAGATAGATAGATAGATAGATAGATAGATAGATAGATAGATAGATAGATAGATAGATAGATAGATTATATACAGTACATATACTCTTAACATCTGAAACACAGACCAGAATGATTAAAAAGCATGACAAGTAAAAAGAAAGAAAACTCCTGGCTGAAAGTCCTCAGTGTTGGTGTGTCAGCGGAGACTGGTACACCATTAGTAAAATAACATTTCTGTGATTACAGTCCAGGATGTTTAGAGGGGGGCAGGGAGAAATTGTTTGCAAGAAGAGCCCTAATTACTGCTGGGTAAAAGCTATAACCAAATTTACAAAGTTCACTCCTTGAACAGGGAGCCCATCTATCCCAAAAGTATTGCCTGAGTGTTTAACTCAGAGACGTCACTTGACCTGCCACGATGCGTGGATGTGGTCTGCAGGATGACACTGAGTGGGTAAAGTGCACACTCTGCTCAGATGACACTCTAGCAAGGGAATACCACTGGAACACAAATACTGAGAGGCACCAACAGTACTTACTTTCCAACTCTGCAGTGCTGCACAAGACCAGAATTAAAAAGAATGCTTTAATAATTACACCACTTTGCATGTGAACCAGACTCAATTATGAGCAGTCTATATCTAATTCTGCATGTCTCATTTCTTTGGGTGTAACTTAGTTGCTCTAAATGCCTTTCCATTAGAACAACCACATTGGGTGTATTTCAGACGTGGATAACAAGACAGCCAAGAGACAATCCAAATATTGTCCCATTACTAAAATGAACTATATAGTTTTTTTTTTTTTTTTATAAAATTGCCTCTGGAACCCAGTTTTGTGCTTCTTCTTTATGACTTTATCAATTATTTCTCAAAATGTAAGAAATAAAGGGACATTAGACTTTGGATGCCAAACATACAGGTTACATGACAAAACCTTGTAACTGCTGCATAGAGAGAAGGCAGGAAGGACAAAAAGAGAAACTAAAGAGACTATAGTAACAAAGATCATTTATTTCTCTTGCATTTTAGGTTAGTGTTATTTTCCATCCAACCATCCATTATCCAACCCGCTATATCCTAACTACAGGGTCACGGGGGTCTGCTGGAGCCAATCCCAGCCAACACAGGGCATAAGGCAGGAAACAAACCCCGGGCAGGGCACCAGCCCACCACAGTAGTGTTTATTTTATTTTATTTTATTTTTTTTTAACTATTTTATAAGTGGCGTACAGATCCTGACTCCATCATGCTAATATTGTCAGCTGTAAGCTAACTTTTATACAGTACATATACAGCTCATTGCTTTACATTCTGACAAGAAACCAGCGCATTTGAAGGTAATGCCTAGAGCCTCAATACCAGTATTTTCAGGTGGTTTATCTTGTTCAAGTTATATTCTAACTTTGCAATCTTGTGTTACTTTGCATATTGAATTCTTGTTAGCACTCCATGAAATAGGGCAGTACATTGGTGCAGTGGTAGTGTTGCTGCCTGAAGACCAGGGTTGGCATCCCAGGTCCTCCCTCTGTGGAGTTTGCACATTCTAACATGATAATTATATTTGAATACTAACCCTCACCTATTATGTTTCTTTTCTCGGTACCCAAATGTGGCAATTGGTGCCACGGCCCACCTGCCAAGTTGTTTGCCTGCCTATGGTAAAGTCATCCCTGATGGAGGATCACAGGAATCATGGGAAAGAGGGGTCCTTTCATCGGAGCAACGTTTCAGCCGTGGCATGGCCAAATGGGGAGGCAGCTAGATGGATGAGGTCTCCAGGACTCTAAAAATATCCAAACCTAATTATGTCATATCATCTACTGTTAAACCGTACTTCTAAAATTTTTATTATTATGATGTCTTAAGGAATTGTTCTGTTCTGTATATTGTATTGTATTGACCCCCTACTTTTTGAAACCCACTGCACGGCCCAACCTACCTGGTATGGAGTCTCTCCTTGAACTGCCTTTCCCGAGGTTTCCTCCATTTTTTTCCTTACAAGGGAGTTTTTCCTTGTCTTTTTAGAGAGTCAAGGCTGGGGGGCTGTCAAGAGGCAGGGCCTGTTAAAGCCCATTGCGGCACTTCCTGTGTGATTTTGGGCTATACAAAAATAAACTGTATTGTATTGTATTGTATTCTCCCTGTGTTTGGGTTTCCTCCGGGTGCCCTGCTTTATTCCAACTGTCCAAAGACATGAATGTTAGATGAACTGGCAATGCTAAATTGCCCCTGGTGTGTATCTGGTGTGTGTGTGTTTGCTCTGCGATGGACTGGCGCCTTGTCCAGGTTATGTTCCTTCCTTGCGCCCTATGCTAGCTGGCTCCCGTGACCCTGGTCTGGATCGAGTAGACCGAAAAATGACGTGACAATATAATAAAACAAAGATGTCCGATTTAAAACCTGCAAATCTATGGTGCTTTAAACACTTAATGTCAATTTAAATGTCAATTTATTCATATAGCACAGTTAAAACAACATAGGAATGCTGCGACCAACGTGCTTTGCAATAATTGAATAAAAGAAAACATACAAATAACATAAATAGAAATAAAATATATGAACATAAATAAAATAAATAATAAATAGAAGTAATGTTACATACCTCCCTGCGTGGAGTTTGCATGTTCTCCCCGTGTCTGCGTGGGTTTCCTCCGGGCGCTCCGGTTTCCTCCCACAGTCCAAATACACGCTGGTTAGGTGGATTGGCGATTCTAAATTGGCCCTAGTGTGTGCTTGGTGTGTGGGTGTGTTTGTGTGTGTCCTGCGGTGGGTTGGCACCCTGCCCAGGATTGGTTCCTGCCTTGTGCCCTGTGTTGGCTGGGATTGGCTCCAGCAGACCCCCGTGACCCTGTATTCGGATTCAGCGGGTTAGAAAATGGATGGATGGATGAATGTTACATAATCACAATGAGGAAACCATCAGTATTATTGAAGGTCACAGAATGCAAGTGAATAGAGATGAGTCTTTAATCTCATTTTGAACAGTTCAATTGTAGACGACTCCTTCATGTGACGAGGTAAAGAGTTCGACAGGCGAGGCTGCCAAAGTCCTGTCTCTCCCCCTTAGTTTGACACTCGGTACGAGGGACAACAATAGACAACTGACCAGAAGATCTAAGTACTCTAGATGGCTGGTAAAACACACAATTCAGATAAATAGGCAGGAGCAAGCCCATGTAAAAATATAAAAACTAGCAACAAGATTTTAAAATTAATTCGAAAACTGACAGGCAGCCAGAGTAAAGAAGCTAATATTGGAGAAACAGAATCAGACTTTCTTGGCCTAACCAAAAAGCGAGCAGCAGCATTCTGTACAAACGGTAACCTGCGTATCAGGGATTTTCTAATCTCAGAGTACAGCAAGTTGCAGTAATCAAGGTGAGAGAAGATAAAAGCAGGAGTAGCTTTCTCAAGATCCCTAAAAGATAAAAAAGGCTCCATCTTACCTAATAGACGAAGCTAGAAAAAGCAACTCTTGACTACAGAATTTACTTATTTCTCAAAAGAGAGAGGTTACTGTCAAAGATAACACCAAGATTGAGGACTTGAGGAGCCGAGAAGTCCAAGACCAATTTGGGCTTTAATATATTGTGAATTTCCCCTTGTGATTAATAAAGTATCTATCTATCTATCTATCTATCTATCTATCTATCTATCTATCTATCTATCTATCTATCTATCTATCTATCTATCTATCTCTAAGCACCTCCGTTTTATTTTGATCCAGGATCTTAGTTCAGGAAGACTAATCTTCCAGGCTTTCCTTTTATAAGTTTTAGAATCATCTTATAAATGAGAGAGGCATTTGATGCTTCAATGAAATCTGCTCTCTTGCTCATCTACTGTTTATTTTGTCAGATAATGTAAAAAAAATACAATATTATAGTTTTTAACTTATTAATAAATCAGGTTAGGAACTGGAAAAGTTACAGAACCAAGAAAGGACAAAAATGACCTATAAATGTCTAATAAGTGCTTTAAAAACCCTTAAGTGGACACAGAGAGGAGAAAGTTTACCAATCTAAAGCCTATAAGGGCAGGAAGCAGTGAATAATTGTATTGCTCTGTTTTTTGTGGTTTGTGGGAAGCCCATTAACTCCCACCCTCTAGTCTACAGGGAAATATGTCTGGCTTTAAGCTTCTGTATGCATGTGTGCGTGAGAGAGAATGTGTGTGGTGGAGATCGGGGGGGAGTGTAGTACTATTTACCATCACAGACCATTTAACATTTCAACATAAATTCAGAATACTTACTATTATGAAAAAATAACATTGCCACAATGCACTGAGGACATTTTCCTGAGACCCAGAAATACAGTCAATACCACATGTTTTCTTATAGTCCGTTATTTAGATTCAAACATGCACGGGTGTGTATAAGCAATTATGTAACAATTTATACAGAAACAATTAATAAAAGTTAAATTAAAAATATCTCAAACATGATACACCCCTGGTTGCGTTACTTTCTATAGGCCTCTACAGTATTGTCCAGTCACTATTCAGGAGAGCGGATGTAGAGGTGGTGCACTGCTACAAGTACTTCGGGGTCCCAATCAATGACAGGTTGGACTGATCTCGGGAACACGGAGGAACTATAAAAGAAATGGTGGATAGCGACGTCCTTCACATCCTCGACAACAACATGATGGCCAGTGTGATTTTTGATGGTGTAGTGTGCTGGGCTGGTAACATCAATTCAAGAGAGACCTACCAAATAAACAAGTCTCTCTATTATAAAAGGAAATCTGGAGACAAGACTTTCTCGGAGACAATTTCAACTCCCGCGAGAGATGATTTCAGAAGAGGCTTTTTGGCAAGAGATTCTGACAAGTCCAACTCTCCTCTCAAACATTTACAACCACGCCCGCGGTCCACTCACTTCTCATTCGTGTGAATGCTATTGTCAGACACAGTTCTCAGCTCCAAGTGGGGTTGGAAATAAAAGACAAAGAGTAGAAGACAAAGTAGAACGTCGTAAAGAGGTTCAAAAATGTTGGCGTAATACACATGCAGAGAAGGTTAGAGACTATGACAGCACTAGAATTAGAAAGTCTCAAAAAACTAATAGTAAAGATCACGTTAGCACTAACAAACGGAAATTATTACTCGGTGAAATAACGGAACAGCGAAAAGAGATTGAATATATGGACATAGGTGATATGACAGAAGTATGTAGATATTGTTCGGCTTTAAACTTTCAGTTGGAGACTTGTAGATCGTCTAATTCATGTTGCCTTTACGGAAAAGTAGGGTTTCTTTCAAATGAAGAGGCGTATCTGTGAGAATGAAAACATTTGTTGTTTGGTGAAATTGAAATCCACATATGCGAGTGGCAGAAACGCAAAGTGGGGGTTGGCGAACAAAGCAACCAGGGGGCAGTGCCCCCTAGTTAATTAAAAGAACAGGTTTAGATATAGGATGCATTATGGAACTCTCGGAGGTCGTAGAGAGGGAGAGAATTAAGACAAAACTGAGTGTCATTATGAAAAATGCTGCACATCCTCTCTGTGACACATCAACACTGAGGACTTCCAACTAACAAATCATTCCGCAGAAGTGGGTCAGGATAAGCAAATGGGGGTCCTTTATACCAACAACAATACATATATATATACACACATATATATATATATATATATATACACACACACATATATATACATATATACACACATATATATATATATATATATATATATATATATATACAGTCACGTCACAAGCGCATAGGGAACAGCTTAAAGACCCGACAATGACGGGGTGCTAACCACTCTCTCTCTCTTCCCGTAGGAAAGACGAAGCACCACCGCCATTATCCTACCCGGACAAGCAAGAGAACAACCCTTCCGGGTTGCCGCTAGGGGGAGCTCAACAAGAATCCGGGGACTATTAGGGTGACGTTAACCCAGAAGTACTTAGGAGTCACGAGGTCGGAAACCTGCAGTACTTCCGGGACACCTGAAGAAAGCATTTCTTCATATATATAAGCATATAGCATAAGCATATATATATAAGCATAAGCATATATATATATATATATACAGTCACTCACAAGCGCATGGGGAACAGCTTAAAGACCCGACAATGACGGGGTGCTAACCACTCTCTCTCTCTTCCTGTAGGAAAGACGAAGCGCCCCGCCATAATCTTACCCAGGCAAGCAAGAGAACAACCCTTCCGGGTTGCCACCAGGGGGAGCTCACCAAGAACCCGGGGACTATTATGGTGACGTTAACCCAGAAGTACTTAGGAGTCACGAGGTCGGAAACCTGCAGTACTTCCGGGACACCTGAAGAAGGTATTTGACCCGGAGATGGAATACTTCCGGGTCAGAGACTTTAAAAGGACTGTGGGAAACCCCAGCAGACTGAGCTGGAGTTGGGAGGGAGTGTGACAGAGCTGCTGGGAGGAGTGGAGGATTTGTTATTGTGATTATCGATTTATTGGAGTGTTGTGGAGTGGAAGTGCTTGGTGCACATTATTATAACAATAACTTCAATTATTTGGACTTTTACCTGGTGTCTGACGTGTCATCTAAGGGTTCAAGGGGATGATAGCACCCTCTATATTCCACACTGTATAGTCATCTATCAATTCATGAATTCATTTATTTAAAGAGGTTCTGTAAAAAGCCAAATTTCCCTCTGGGGACAAATAAAGTTCTTTCCATCTCTCTAAACGACACTAACATTGGGGTAGCTTCATAGAATGGCTCTGCTTGCCACAAATGAATTTAAAGAAAAGTAATTAAGTATCGATTCTTTGCAGGAGCTTATATATAATGAAAGAATAAACTGATGGAGTTAATGCCTACTGCATATTTTGCAGTTATATTAAAAACTTGAGGTAGCATTTCAAGAAAGAAAATTACCACTTTAACATTCAGGGTTGGGATCTGAATTACACCTAGTGATTACTGTTATATTTTATTTATAACATTAATGCAAGGCAATTTATTAAACATAAATCGGCATTTGGGCGACTCAAAAGTACCAATTTAAAAAGCAATTAACAGAAAACCAAAACAGAGTAAAAACTTTGGAAAATGTTGATGATAAAGAACGAATAATTCAAAATTAAATATCAATGTATCAAATGGTATTACCACAGGTCACAGTCTATCTTCTTTATTAACACGCTACCATGGTTGTCTGTTTGTCTGTCTGAGATTTTAAATCGCTTGTCGCTCACAAACCGTTTGAACTATTGACCTGAAATTTGGTACACAAACACTACGTGACGTCTACTGTCCGCTTTCAGTGTGACTTTTGACCTCCAAGGTTATTCCTCTTTTTATTTTATTTTAATGTAGAATCAACTCTCGTCAGCGGCCAGCAGGGCAGCCGTGTGGCGGATGCGTAAGGGCGCCGTTGTCATCTCTACCACCTTCGCTATCAATTCCCCTACCTCTTCATATCTTAACTCATTCTTGAGGCAGATTGAAGACTTAAGTGCCAGCTTAATTGAAAATTTAAAGAAAACGTACTAAGTAATTACAACACAAATGCTGACTTAATCAGTTTTAACGTGAAAAGATGTCAATGAAAGAAGAGAAGAAGCGGGCCACTAGAGTGGAGAAAAGAAGAGCTGCTGAGGAAGCAGCAAGTGCATCAACCTCTGAGCAAACGAATGAAAAAACGTATAGAGAAAGAGGAGGAAGTCAAGTATATTCACAGCACGTTATCGTGCAGAGCGCTATTACTGGTAGTCACATAAACGGGTATGGAGACACACACTGGGAAGAGTTATAATTACTAACACTGTATATATTCAAAGTATTGAACCTTTAAGTTTGTGCCCCTTTCCCTTTGATTTTCAGATTCTCTTTTTCTATACTGCATTACATTAAAAGATTATGGCGTTGTCCATTAATTTTTTCCATCCATCCATCCATTATCCAACCCGCTATATCCTAACAACAGGGTCATGGAGATCTGCTGGAGCCAATGCCGGCCAACACCGGGTGCAAGGCAGGAATCAAACCCCGGGCAGGTCGCCCACCCACAAACCAAGCATACACTAGGGCCAATTTAGGATCGCCAATGCACCTAACCTGCATGTCTTTGGACTGTGGGAGGAAACCGGAGCGCCCGGAGGAAACCCACGCAGACACGGGGAGAACATGCAAACTCCACGCAGGGAGGACCTGGGAAGCGAACCCAGGTCTCCGAACTGTGAGGCAGCAGCGCCACCGTGCCACCCCCATTCATTTTTTCTTTCGTAAAATTCATTTATGAGATGATTTTACCTTTATTCCATCTGATTAACAAAATGCTACATGTGCTATTGCAGTGTTTCCCAACCTCGGTCCTATGGCCCCCCCTGTGACTGCAGGTTTTTCGTTCCAACCGGATTCCTAATCAGTGACAACACCTGATAGCACTGATCTTATTTAATTAGCTGGGATTCTTTTTCTTTAATTCTACATTCAGAAAAGCACAGCAGCACGATTTTTACATTTATAAGACATCCATCCATCCATCCATCCATTTTCCAACCCGCTGAATCCGAATACAGGGTCACGGGGGTCTGCTGGAGCCAATCCCAGCCAACACAGGGCACAAGGCAGAAACCAATCCTGGGCAGGGTGCCAATCCACCGCAGGACACACACAAACACACCCACACACCAAGCACACACTAGGGCCAATTTAGAATCACCAATCCACCTAACCTGCATGTCTTTGGAATGTGGGAGGAAACTGGAGCGCCCGGAGGAAACCCACACAGACACGGGGAGAACATGCAAACTCCACGCAGGGAGGACCCGGGAAGCGAACCCAGGTCTCCTAACTGCGAGGCAGCAGCGCTACCACTACGCCACTGTGCCGCCCTCCCATCCATTATCCAACCCGCTATATCCTAACTACAGGGTCATGGGGGTCTGCCACCCATCACAACATTCTATTACTGCTGTTACATTTTTTAAATATGAATCACTATTATAAAAACATTTTATGAACAAGATGTGATAACAAACTCTTTAATGAAGTCAAAATAAAGATTTGAAAACAGTCCCGCTTTATAAACAGTTAAGTCAGTCAGTCATTCTCCAATCCGCTATATGCTAACACAGGGTCACGGGGGTCTGCTGGAGCCAACACAGGGCGCAAGGCAGGAAACAAACCCTGGGCAGGGTGCCAGCCCACCACAGGGCACACACACACCAAACACACTTATGGGACAATTTAAAATCGCCAATGCACCTAACCTGCATGTCTTTGGACTGTGGGAGGAAACCCACGCAGACACGGGGAGAACATGCAAACCCCACGCAGGGATTTATAAGACATTTAGAAAGATTTCTGCTTTTGCTATTGATTTAAATGCTTAACTCTCTTTTGTTGATTTCATTTTGCTTTGCCCTTTCTCTGTGCAGTTTTTCCCCCTTCGTTGTATCTTAATAATGACAACTTAAAACGAGCAGAGCAGACACTCAGGCAAACAACTACTTGAGAGTCAGACCCACTAATTAGTAAATAATGGATTAATTTAACAATTAAAAGACCTAGAAAAGTAGAATGAAAATCAAGATGAAAATATTGTTAAAAAGAAAAAAATACATTATTCCCATATAACTGCTTGGTACATTTTAATATATTTTATTTTCAACCAAACTTAGTTTCTTTTCCCAAAACACAGAACTTGGGAAATAACACATCACTTAATTAGTCCGGGAGTCCAATTAAAAACAAAAGCTGGTGGGGACAAAAACCTGCAGCAACAGTGGGGGGCCACAGGACCGAGGTTGGGAGACACGGTGCTATTGAACACTTAAACAAAAAGCTAGTAATTAAATGAACACTTATCTATAGCCTAGAAATTCTATTTAGAACCACATCTGGTCGAATCTATAAAGAGTGTCACTAGCTCTAATTCAATAAAGCAATGCTGTACTATTTAAAATAATACATTATAATTCATACTGGTAAGCTGGTTAATTGTTTTTGAGGCAGTGAGATCAATGAATGGTGCCATATAAAGAACACTGACTGAAAGAGAGCTTACGTATAAAGTTATGTGGCTACCAAAAGATATTTTAATGGTACAGGAGGCTGGTGATAGGAACCAGTGCCTGCTCCTGACACACTCAACTCTTTATCTGTTCTTAGCCTCTCACTTTAAGTTACAAGGCAGAAAAGAAGCTAAAAGTTTCTTCTGAGATTAGCAAAAGATTAGGTACGACTGCCCCATTTCCTGCTGATAGGGCCACGATATTCTAGCATGAGTAATTTGGATAAAAGGGAAAGATGTGAACAGATTGCTATATCAGTACAGTACGCTCAGGGATCTCACTAACACCTTCTATAAAAACTCAACATTGAAACATCCTTCTCAACAGAGTTTGTTTGTGGGCCACTTTAAAAATAGTCCAAGAACGTCTTGTTCTTAAATGAAATTACAAATAGTATACAAGAAAAAAAAGGCCACATCACTACAGCATCCATCTGTCCATTATCTAACCCGCTATATCCTAACTACAGGGTCACGGGGGTCTGCTGGAGCCAATCCCAGCCAACACAGGGCGCAAGGCAGGAAACAAACCCCGGGTAGGACGCCAGCCCACCGCTGGGCACACACACACACACACAACAAGGATCGGCAATGCACCTAACCTGCATGTCTTTGGACTGTGAGAGGAAACCCACGCAGACACGGGGAGAACATGCAAACTCCACGCAGGGAGGACCCGGGAAGCAAACCCAGGTCTCCTAACTGCGAGGCAGCAGCGTTACCACTGCGCCACTCTGAAAGCAAATTCACAATATATTAAGGAACATAAAATCATCCCATTTTCAGCAGAAAAATATATCAGATTAAAATCCCAGTTTCTACAGCCATAGGGTAGCATCCAAGTTACAATTTGCAATTTGCTACAGTCGACCCTTGATATACGACCGACCTGACATGCGAACAACTTGATTTACGACCAAAATTTTTGTTTTGATTTACGACCAACATCTTGCGTTACGATCCGAATGCGGTCACGCTTATCCGCTTGTGCGATTGTAAACAAACAGCCGAGAGAGCGTTCGGAAGCGTCAGTCGGAGCCCAGATACATGTGCTTGTGGACGTAATTTCGGTCAGTGCGTTGATTTATCTATATATATAATTCACTACGACCATGGCAAGCAAGACGCATAATTGCTAAGGAAGGAAGAGAAGGTAACGAAGGTAAAGAAAGCGATTGTTAAGGGATGTTAGCTAGCGGGCTGGCGCGGCACATGATGATGTCATCAGGCTGAGTCGGCACCGGCTTGCTTTGGAGTGTATTATTACAGCAGTTCACAACACGGCCAGCTTTGAACTGAGTGCTCGACTACTCTCATTGTTAACTTGAGAAACAGCGATCACAATCGAAAAGAAGAAGGAAATTGTGCGGAAGTATGAGAGTGGTGTTTGTGTGACCGATCTCGTTAATATGTACAGCATGTCGAAATCCACCATCTCGACAATTTTACAAAGAAAAGATTTGCATTAGGAGGCTCCTTCTAAACAATAACCACCTTCCATTTCATTCTCCTCCTCCTCCCTTCCTGCAGCCCAAAGATGTCAACTTAAATGGTGAGTACAGTATGACATTGTTGTTTCTGGTAGGCTACGCACTTTTTATAACTTTTTGGTTAGTACATTAGAAAAATGATTGGTGTTTTTGGTAAATTATGCACAATTTACTTAACCTTTTCATAATAAAAAAGGGTTGTGTAGTGTTGCTGTGGGAGGTTCAGAATGCATTATGGGTATTTCCATTATTCCTTATGGGAAAAACAGTCTTGACTTACAACCAACTTGAGTTACAACCAGCCCTCGCGAACGAATTGAGTTCGTAAGTCAAGGGTCTACTGTATTTCAATAAAAACACAACAAGTTGTAGGCATCTTGAATAAGGACCCAATTCGACAGAGCACAGCATAGCATTCTCTAATCAACATAATCCAATTCAGGGTCCCGGGGGGCTAAAACTTATCCCAGCAGAATAGCACACAAGGTGGGAAACAGCTCTGAATAGCACACCAGTCCACTGCAGGGTTAGCTTGGTATAAGAACAGTAGTTAATTATAGACCTCTCCCCAAGACTATGGACGTTGTACTCCACAATTACACATACTGAACATAAGGAGGCTTTGGACTTCCAGGAAGTTTCTAAATGCCCTTATTAACCTGGATTTAGAGTCCAGCAAAATTGTTACTTGCATGTGCAAATCAGCATACAAACCTGCCACCACAATCCAGGGCCGTAACAGGAGTAACAACAATGCTACCAGAAAAGTCCTTCTGGTTAACTCTTTAACAAATACATTTATGATCCCTCTCCATTGACTGCTCTGCATGTGTGCCATATTATTATTATTATTTAGGGCCCAATGAGTGTGAGGTATTACCACCATTGTTCTATAAGATTTATATAGGAGGCAAAAAAAGCATTTTAAATGGGTCTTGTTATACCACTTTTAACAGGCACTGCTATTAAATGCATGGAGACACAGGTCCTTGTTTTGTGTAATGTAAGGCTTTTTATTAGCACTATACCTGGAACCTACACTTAATTACTATATAAGGTATCTATTAGGGGCGGCACGGTGGCGCAGTCTGTAGCGTTGCTGCATGGCAGTCAGGAGAGCCGCGTTTGCTTCCCAGGTTCTCCCAGTGTGGAGTTTGCATGTTCTCCCCATGCCTGCGTGCATTGGCGATCCTAAATTGTCCCTAGTGGGTGTGCCCTGCGGTGGGCTGACGCCCTGCCCGGGGTTTCTTTCCTGCCTTGCACCCTGTGTTGGTTGGGATTGGCTCCAGCAGACCTCCATGACCCTGTAGTTAGGATATAGCGGGTTTGAAATATCGAATCATTTTCAACCTTCAAATGTAAACTTAAAACCCAATGGCTTTTTCTCTATGATTACAGTGGCTTTGTTTAGTTTGAATTGTTATATTTTTTGTTTATAATGTGTTTTTTTTACTTATTGTTCATTCGGTGTCCTTGAGTGCTTAGAAAGGCCCCTTGTATAAATAAAATGCATTATTATTATTATTATTTCCTATAGAAAAGAAATACTAATCAAAACATGAATTCAGGAAAAAGAGAAATCAATAAAATATCATAAGGCTTCAAGCTTGTACAAACGATATAAGTCAAACTGACGGATGGTGACCATTAAATCGAAACTAATACATGCGAAGTGCAACAAAGCAACTGCATATCTACAATTCACTAGAGCAACAGAACATTCCAGACATATTGTTCAATCTAGACATGCTACTGTACATATACAGTACATACATACCGTAACAATAATGATGGCCGAAGGAGCTTGGCAGAGATGGCTATTTAGCTGTTACGAATAAAAAGCAGAACTAGGACTGTTATCCGAAACAATACTGCAACTGGTATGTAAGTTTCACAAAAAAGGATGCATTCTTTGAGATGTATTTGAATGGGCATTAAAAGATTCTGGGACTACATGTGCATTCCCATATAGATAAACACCACCATATGTGTTATACATTCCATTTATTAGCTTCTGAGTATGAATCAGATTTTTAAACCTTTTAATTAAGATGAAGTTTATTGTCATTTGTACAGGGTACCGTGAAATTCCTTCTTGAATTTGTGACCATGTTGACGTATTTGACTAAGGCAACTTATCCTGATCTATGGCACATACATAATATATAATTCTTAAATCTGTTTACTCCTCAGAAACTCTGTAATGGGATGACGTTAGCTTTGGAAATCGCATAGATGCGTGAAATTGTAAATGGTTACATGGTTTCACTACATCTCTTGAATTACAGTAATCTTTATTTTATGATTTTTATATTGATGTACACAGAACAACTATGCTATGATGAAGCATTTCAAATCAATGGGGGAAACTCCATGATGTTTGGAGGACTGAGCAAACTCGGTCTCTTCTTATTCACTTTACTCAGCTTTTATGCAACAAATATTCATTAAAAACAGACAAAAATTATTTTTATTTCTTTTATAGTTGCTACAGCACATTAGAACATAATGACTCATATTGTGACTATAACTAAATTAGTCGGCCTACCTGAATTCAGAAAACAGATGTATACAGTACAAATGACTGCACTATATCTGTGGTTTGTAAATTACAGAAAAATACCAGCTAATATGAAAAATCTATAAAAGTACTCCTCACAGAAAGGCAAATGATGTGTAAAACTAACACTTCGCATTTCACCGCACAAACCCATGCATGTTATGCCTATTACTGCACGGTGGGACTTGTCACATTTAATAACACTCTGAATTACAAACCGGATTCCAAAAAAGTTGGGACACTATACGCATCGTGAATAAAAACTGAATGCAATGATGTGGAGGTGCCAACTTCTAATATTTTATTCAGAATAGAACATAAATCACGGAACAAAAGTTTAAACTGACAAAATGTATCATTTTAAGGGAAAAATATGTTGATTCAGAATTTCATGGTGTCAACAAATCCCAAAAAAGTTGGGACAAGGCCATTTTCACCACTGTGTGGCATCTCCCCTTCTTCTTACAACACTCAACAGACGTCTGGGGACCGAGGAGACCAGTTTCTCAAGTTTAGAAATAGGAATGCTCTCCCATTCTTGTCTAATACAGGCCTCTAACTGTTCAGTCGTCTTGGGCCTTCTTTGTCACACCAAATGTTCTCTATAGGTGAAAGATCTGGACTGCAGACTGGCCATTTCAGTACCCGGATCCTTCTCCTACGCAGCCATGATGTTGTGATTGATGCAGAATGTGGTCTGGCATTATCTTGTTGAAAAATGCAGGGTCTTCCCTGAAAGAGATGACGTCTGGATGGGAGCATATGTTGTTCTAGAACCTGAATATATTTTTCTGCATTGATGGTGCCTTTCCAGACATGCAAGCTGCCCATGCCACACGCACTCATGCAACCCCATACCATCAGAGATGCAGGCTTCTGAACTGAGCGTTGATAACAACTTGGGTTGTCCTTGTCCTCTTTGGTCCGGATGACATGGCGCCCCAGATTTCCAAAAGAACTTGAATCGTGACTCGCCTGACCACAGAACAGTCTTCCATTTTGCCACACTCCATTTTAAATGATCCCTGGCCCAGTGAAACGCCTGAGCTTGTGGATCTTGCTTAGAAATGGCTTCTTCTTTGCACTGTAGAGTTTCAGCTGGCAACGGCGGATGGCACGGTGGATTGTGTTCACTGACAATGGTTTCTGGAAGTATTCCTGAGCCCATTCTGTGATTTCCTTTACAGTAGCATTCCTGTTTGTGGTGCAGTGTCGTTTAAGGGCCCGGAGATCACGGGCATCCAGTATGGTTTTACGGCCTTGACCCTTACGCACAGAGATTGTTCCAGATTCTCTGAATCTTCGGATGATGTTATGCACAGTTGATGATGATAGATGCAAAGTCTTTGCAATTTTTCGCTGGGTAACACCTTTCTGATATTGCTCCACTATCTTTCTGCGCAACATTGTGGGAATTGGTGATCCTCTACCCATCTTGGCTTCTGAGAGACACTGCCACTCTGAGAAGCTCTTTTTATACCCAATCATGTTGCCAATTGACCTAATTAGTGTTTATTGGTCTTCCAGCTCTTCGTTATGCTCAAATTTACTTTTTCCAGTCTCTTATTGCTACTTGTCCCAACTTTTTTGGGATTTGTTGACATCGTGAAATTTTGAATCAACATATTTTTCCTTTAAAATGATACATTTACTCGGATTAAACGTTTGATCTGTCATCTACATTCTATTACAAATAAAATATTGACATTTGCCATCTCCACATCATTGCATTCAGTTTTTGTTCGCAATTTGTTTAGTGTCCCAACTTTTTTGGAATCCGGTTTGTACATTTAACCGGATTAACTGTATGCAAACATTTTGTCTAATCCAGTGGTGTTGAACTCCGGTCCTGGAGTGCCACAGTGGCTACAGGTTTTCATTCTAACCCTTTTCCTAATCAGTTTTCACTGCTAATTAACTTTTTTTCCCCCATCACTTTAACTCTTTGAGGGCTGAATATTTTTTTCAAAAAACTCAATCTTCTGAAGTTTCTCAGTTTCACACATAAGTCAACATAAAACGTCAGTTGCTATGTGCTGTGGCTGCTGTTGGCGCATGTTGGACATCTCTGGCGGCAGTGGCTGTGTTGTGGGCACCTCAATGGTCAGCAGGAATGCATGGTGGGCCAGCTGGCTGGCTGTCTTTGCATAGCAGGAGGGTGGCAGGCGCGATCGCAGCGTGACGCAATCTGGTTTGTACCTCTTGTCATCATAAGTGGTGGTCACTGCTGTAGGCACATCAGCTACATGAAAGTGTTCAGCACCACGATCACCTGGGGACTGATCAGATGATGCTGGTACCTCAGTTTCGTTTTTGATCTTCATCTCCAGATCAGTTGCATCAAACTCGGGGTCTGACAAGTCAGAGTCCTATTCAATGAAATTACGTAAAACGTCCATGGAGTATTTTGCTTTGCACATTTGCTTTGGTCTTTTGCCAGATGTCGGTGCCATTTTAGAGGTTGTTTGCTCTTCGCTGCTCATGCATGTGTAGGGAACTGAGGTGAAATCAGCAAAGCTATGTAACTTTCCTACTAGCAAAGAGAGTCGAACTAAAACTTAAGGGTGAATTTTGTTGCAGATTACAGCCGATTACCATCCTCTACTCCTGAATTTTGACAAAAGTCGACATCAGCCCTGAAAGAGTTGATAGCCCTGGTAGAAGAGCTCAGCCCTCTAAATTGATTCCTTTCTTCATTAAATGACAGCCAAGCAGAAATGAGATGTGAAACGAGCCGACAGATGACCAGCTAAACTGGGGCTTCAAACTTTAACCAATTTCACTCCAATCACACTCTTAATGGGAAGCCAGTTCTTGCTGTTAATTAAACCCGTTATTTAATTCCATGGCTTGTTGCTGCTCTCATTCTGCCACAGCAGACATTTCCAAAACTGTTGTTTTTGTGTTTTTTTCTAAGAACACCGTCAAAATGTTTTGGTGACCTGAGAGATCAACCTTACCGAGACCATCACCTCTCTTTAATTTCAGATATTGTATGATGGGCACAGGGGAGCTGGTCATGTGGTGGCTTGTTTTGTGTCTCATTATTGTTTGGCTGCTAATTAAAGAAAAAGAAACAACTATGGGGCCTGAGTCAATTAATTAAAAGAAGTAATCAGCAGCAAAGACTAATTAAGAAGATGGTAAGAATGAAAACCTGCAGCCACTGCAGCACTTGAGGCCTGGAGTTCGCCACCCCGGTCTAATCCAATACATGTCTTCCCCATAGCTGTGGAAGAATTTTAGCTCATCTCTCCTTCCACAATTGTATTAATTCACAAGCACTGGTAGGTTTTTCAAGTGAAAATTGCTCATTTTAGGCCAAGCGGCAGCATCTGTATTGAGATGAGCTCTGGATATTGAGAAGGCCAATACAAAACACACTTTTGCTTCTTTTCCGGCATTCTGATGTGAACTGGTTTTAGTGTTCTGGATCATTCTCTTACTGCATGACCAAACTACACCTCGGCTTCAGCTCACACACATGACTGGTGTCACACACGTATGAGTAGGAGGACGTTGTATGGACCAAGTGAAGATAATTCCATGCCAGGCCAGGAGGTGGCAGGGTGCCCTAAGTCTTGTCCTGTTATCTCTACAGACCAGCCGTGGAAAAACCTGTCTGACTCAGCACTGAAGATGTCAATTCCAGTTTCTGGCACCTAGGATGACATCACGTCCAGTTTTGATGTCTAGGAGGATGTCACTTCCGGTTCCGGAGCCTAACAGGACGTCACTTCCAGTTCCGGAGCCTAAGAGGACATCACTTTCAGTTGTGGAGCCTAAGAGAACATCACTTCCGCTTTATGGCGCCCAGGATTACGTCACTTCCAGTTTCTGGTGCCTAGGATGATATCACTTCCAGTTTCAATTCTTAGGAGGACATCACTTCCAGTTCCGGAGCTTAAGAGGATGTCACTTTCGGTTTCTGGCGCCTAGGATGATGTCACTTCCAGTTTCTGGTGCCTAGGATGATGTCACTTCCAGTTCCGGAGCCTAAGAGGACATCACTTTCAGTTCCGGAGCCTAAGAGGACATCACTTCTGGTTCCTGTGCTTAAGAGGATGTCACTTTCGGTTTCTGGCGCCTAGGATGATGTCACTTCCAGTTTCTGGTGCCTAGGATGATGTCACTTCCAGTTTCGATGCCTAAGAGGATGTCACTTCCGGTTCTTGTGCCTCGGACTGACTACTTTAAACTGCCATTTTTACAAACCCTGATCAGTTCCCATCTGGACTCCAAACAAGACACTTCTTGTACAAAATTAACCCATTGCAGCCAGGGATAACATACGGGAGGCTGTCCCAAACCTTTTTAAGTGTGTCGAGTTTGATCTTTTCACACTGGATATTCCCCTCAAGAATTTTCAGATTCAGAGCAGAATTCATTCAGCAAGTCCTGATATAATCACCACCATGATGCTCTTACCGTGGAATATTGTGTTTGCTTTACACTGAACATGACTGGATGCATGTTGCCCAAATAGATAAGAGAAGAGGATATGATTTTTAACCTATGCAGAGTACACACGGCGTTAATTGGGTATTCAGGGCTTTAAAGTTAAAGTTCTAGATCAGCATTAATGCTAATAATCAAATATTGTGGCTTATTTTTCTTCCAACAAATATCGTATTTGCTTTACACTGAACATAATAGGATGCATGTTTGTCCAAAAAAATCTGTCCATAGAACATTTCCAAAAAAGGCTTGTGGATCAAACAAGCAAATGAGAGATGAGCATTTATGTTCTTTGTGGTCAACAGTAACTTTAACTTTGCCAGCTCTAAAAGGAATCACATTTTTGCCTAGTGTTGTTTTCAGAGTGTGGAGTCATGACCTTTCCTGAGGGATAAGGAAACCCACAGTTCCTTGGATGTCTTTCTAGGATCATTTGTAACTTCCTAGATTATTTTACACTGCAACCTTGGAGTTATTTTGGTAGGCCTGCCAACTCCTGGGGAGATACACCACATTCCCAAGTGTTTTCCATTTGAGATTATAGGTCTCCCTGTGGTGGACTCCCAGAGCCTTATAAATGGCTTTGTTGCCCCTTCCAGATTAATAGATATCAATATTTGTTGCCTTTGATAGTGACATTATGTGCTTGTTACATATGTGTGTTGGCAACATAACTCTGATGGTAAGTGTCAAAATAAGTGAAGCGGATACTGAGCAGGCCTAGTCTTAGCACAGCCATCCTTGATTACATCAGGCAACTCGAATTATCCCTTTAAATTAGGATGATATAACTGGAGGATAATTACTTTTTCACACAGTGTCAGTTTTTCTTGGGTAACTTTGTCCATTAGACATTTTTTTAATTTGCTGTTTCTCGAATTACCTAATTACAGTATTCTGAAGACCTGAAAAAAAGTGTCCAGAAATACGCAATAACAGACAGTAACAGTCAAGAAAGAAGCCCACAGTTTTCATGGCACGGTTTCTTAAAGAAAGGTGCAGAAATGAGTGTAAATGTTTAGGAATATCAAATCACCTGTGACTGAAAACCATTTTGTCAACTCAGCAACACTGTGCAATACTGATCAATTAAACATTATTATTAAGACATTGTTACACTAGTTACACTAGATAGATAGATAGATAGATAGATAGATAGATAGATAGATAGATAGATAGATATGAAAGGCACTATATTTGATAGATAGATAGATAGATAGATAGATAGATAGATAGATATGAAAGGCACTATATTTGATAGATAGATAGATAAATAGATAGATAGATAGATAGATAGATAGATAGATATGAAAGGCACTATATTTGATAGATAGATAGATAGATAGATAGATAGATAGATAGATAGATAGATAGATAGATATGAAAGGCACTATATTTGATAGATAGATAGATAGATAGATAGATAGATAGATAGATAGATAGATAGATAATGAAAGGCACTATATGATAGATAGATAGATAGATAGATAGATAGATAGATAGATAGATAGATAGATAGATAGATAGATAGATAGATAGATAGATAGATAGATAGATAGATGTGAAAGACACTATATAATAGATAGATAGATGTCCAGCTCCGTGCCTACAATAGAGCCTGCCTTCCTCACCAGTTTGTCCAGGCATGAGGCGTCCCTCTTCTTTATGCTGCCTCCCCAGCACATCACCACATAGAAGAGGACGCTCTCCACAACCATCTGTTAGAACATCTGCAGCATCTTATTGCAGATGTTGAAGGACGCCAGCCTTATAAGCAAGTATAGTTGGCTTTGTCCTCTCTTGCACAAAGCATCAGTATTGGCAGTCCAGTCCAGTTTGTCATTCAGCTGCACTCCCAGGTATTTATAGGTCTGCACCCTCTGCACAGTCACCTCTGATGATCATGGGGTCCATGAGGGGCCTGGTCCTCCTAAAATCCACCACCAGCTCGTTGGTTTTGCTGGTGTTAAGGTGTAAGTGGTTTGAGTCGCACCATTTTACAAAGTCCTTGATTAGGTTCCTATACTTCTCCTCCTGCCCACTCCTGATGCAGCACACGACAGCAGTGTCATCAGCGAACTTTTGCACGTGGCAGGACTCCGAGTTGTATTGGAAGTCTGATGTATATCGGCTGAACAAGCAATACAATATTTAAACATCCAAGGGAATTTCTGGAAAATTTTGGTATTACTTTTATTAACAAAAATTGTGTCTTTCTTTTAAATTTTTGCTGATAACACACACACGCATACTCAAGCATACAAAAATACATGCACATTATTATAATTATTCCTGTTCTATATGACAGAATTTGTTTTACCTTGTAAGATTCTGAAAGGTGTGTATACTTTGACTGGTTATAATTTATAAGTTGCACATTAATAAAAATAAGTACAAGCTTTATCAAGTTTTTAATTTGCCATGAGCATGGGAAAGGTGTTATATAAATAAAATGTATTATTATCCATCCATCCATTATCCAACCCGCTATATCCTAACTACTGGGTCATGGGGGTCTGCCGGGGCCAATCCCAGCCAACACAGGGCGCAAGGCAGGAAACAAACCCTAAGCGGGGCGCCAACCCACCGCAATGTATTATGATTATTATTATTATTAATTCATTCGTGGCTCCATAACCCTGGCTGGATGCAGTGTACTGAATAATTTCTTTTTAAGATTTCTTACATCTTAACATTATGTATAATGTATACACAGAATCTTCCAGATGTTTGTTTTCAGTGCTGTTCCCCTGGATGTTTAAGTGTATGCTGTTTAAAATTAAGCCAATTACTGCTGTGGCTTCTTTTCAAACCGCTGGACTGCTGTAGTCCTGTCCAGGGTTTGTTCCTGCCTCATGCCCCGTGCTGGCTGAGATAGGCTCCAGTACCCCCCACGACCCTGTTCAGGAACCAAGTGGGTTATAAAAAGTCCAACAGAAATGACCGATGGACTACAAAGGCTCACATAAAAGGCATACTGTATAACATAATATTCTCAAACTTGCTTATTCAACTTCACAGTTTGGGACACAGCAGGGTAAAAGGTTAATTTCAAAGGAATACTTAGCTTCATATCGTTGTTTTCTTTTGCATTTATGTAACTCGCATCACTATTTTCTTTTACAGAGTAGTAATGTGATGCCTTCTGTATCAAACTTCTGTTTTCATTTAAAGTCAGGATTCTTTTTTTATTACCCATGTAAGACTCAAGTTACAGCATATTTGAAATGTCTAAAGAGAGAGAAATCTGCAAAAGCAATTTGTTAATTTCACACTCTTTCTGCAGCTCTTGTGCTAAATTCCAACAAAAAAAGGACAAATTGTTGAGTATGCTAAAAATGGCAGGAGGAGTTTTTTTAGGTCATATACTGTACATCCTATGTAGTCTACAGTTATGATTATTATTATTGAAGACCTCATATTCACGCTTGAGGGACACAAATGTTATATTTCAGAACTCCTGTGTCTTGACTTTATCCAGAAGTATTTTTAAAAACTATGAACAGGCAATTAAGCACAACCCAGGGGGACTGGTAACATTTCTTTACAAAACCCTATAGAAATCTTTCTTTTCAAAATATTCCCCAGGTAGTGATAAAGTCCAGGAATCTACTCACAAAATAAGTTGTTTCCACTGGTACCAGTCCAGATGTAACAACTATGCTTTTTTAGAACAAAAATATGCCACTTGTAATCCTTGACAGAAACGGATGGAAAATATATTCTGTGAAAATATGCTCAAAAGTACCGATTAATTTAAAGAAATTATTATACATTCTACCTGTTTACAATAATAGTACAGTTTTGTTCTCTTTAATTTGAAATAACTGCACAAAAGCCATAAAGGTAAAATATAGCTGAAATATTTGCCTACTAAGCACGGTGGCGCAGTGGGTAGCGCTGCTGCCTCACAGTTAGGAGACTTGGGTTCGCTTCCCGGGTCCTCCCTGCGTGGAGTTTGAATGTTCTCCCCGTGTCTATGTGGGTTTCCTCCCACAGTCCAAAGACATGCAGGTTAGGTGCATTGGCGATCCTAAATTGTGTGCTTGGTGTGTGTGTGTGTATGCCCTGTGGAGGGCTGGCACCCTGGCCGGGATTTGTTCCTGCCTTGCGCCCTGTTTTGGCTCCAGCAGACCCCCGTGACCCTGTGTTAGAATATATACAAGTCAAGATGGGGAGCATGTACTGGTACAGTGCATTGCCACACCCACTACTCGGAGAAAAAACTCCAGTTGGCAACCCCACAGACAGACAAGCGGTACACTCCTACCCACCGGAAATGACCCGTCATCTGTCGCAGCCAGGTGTTACGTGGGAGACCCCTTGGCCTGATCCAGCCAATTGGGTCCCCAACAATGAGGATCCTATGAGCCGGATCACCCTTGGGGAAACGTGCCACATGGAGGTAGTGCCGTAACTGACGCTCCCTCACAATGCAGGTAATGTGCCTCATTCGGGACTCCATGAGCAACCACTCATTCCACACGAAGCCAAACCAACGGTACCCAAGGATTTTACGGAGAGACACAGTACCAAAGGAGTCCAGTCTTCGTCTCCGGTCACTGGATAGCGTCCATGTCTCACAACTATATCGTAAGACAGGAATCACCAAGACTCTAAAGACTTGGACCTTCGTCCTTTTGTACAGATATCTGGAGCGCCACATACCCCTTTCCAGCGACCTCATGATCCCTCATGCTCTCCCAATCCGTCTATTTACTTCATAGGACAAGTCACCAGAGACATGAATGTCACTGCTGAGGTAAGTAAACCTCTCAACGAAGTCGATACTCTCTCTGCAGACAAACACACTGCTGATGGCCGTGCCCAGGAGGTCATTAAAGACCTGGATATTTGGTTTTTATCAGGACACTCACAAGCCCAGACACTCAGACTCCTCACTCAGTCTCTCGAGCGCCCCAATCAGAGCCTCTACAGCAACTACAGGGGGATAACACTGCTCTCGGCCTTGGGTAAGGTCCTCAATAGGATCCGTGATGACTTGCTCAACTACCAGCGATCAGAACAGTCTGGTTTTACTCCTAAAAAGTCTACCATTGACTGCCTCCTGGCACTGAGGGTTCTCATAGAGCGCAAACGCGAATATCGACAGAGTTTCGTTCGACTCAGTTGATCGAGCTGCCGTGTGGGACATCCTGAGGGTCCACGGGATCCCCTCAAGGTTGCTGGATATCATGACCGGCCTGTACACTGGCACTGTGAGTGCTGTGCAGAGTGGAGGCAGAACCTCTGCATTTTTCCCAGTTGATTCTGGGGTTTGTCAGGGGTGTGTGTTCTGCTCCTACTCTGTTCAATGCTTGTATGGACTGGGTGTTGGGCAGGGTCATGGGGTCCAGCGGCTGTGGGGCATCTGTTGGTGAAGAAAGATTCACGGATCTTGACTTTGCTAACGATGCTGTGATCTTCGGGGAGTCAATGGAGGCTCTGATCGGGGCGCTCGACAGACTGAGTGAGGAGAGGTTAGGATATAGAGTGTTGGAAAATGACTGACTGACTGACTACTTGCCTACTATAAATACTTTTGTTTAGGTTATTTAATGTGAAATTTGCACATACTGTATAATTATATCGTATACATCAAGGTTTGTTTGTATGATTGTAATCACGGCACTTATTGTTCATTTGTTGCTATTTATTGTCTGTTATTTTTTATATTCAAGCGAACAAAATTCATTTCTCAGCACCAAGTGTACCAACATAGATTACTTATACATGCAAAACACTTATGAAAAATGCAGTCTGAACCCAAAGACCATGATGAGTGCTGGGACAGTAAAATAAAACCAAAACGTCTTGAGAAATATAGTAAAGTCATCTTCTGTACCTTTTCAGCTCCTTGAAGTTCAATGATAACCCGGAGTGCTCACCTTTAAACCTCTTAAAAAAGTTGAATCGTTTCCAACATTAAGGGTTTGCAACAGCTGTCTATTTTACTCTCCATCCTCCCAGCAAATCAGTTATTTCCGTAAACTACAGTAGGATTTTCTCTTTATTATGATGTTTAAAAAGGGTTCACTGATAGACATATGTGCGCCGACAAAACCGCGACGGACAAACTCGCGCCGACAAACTCGCTAACTGGTTTTCGACAAATGCGCGCCGACAAAATCGCGAGAGAGGCCAAGAGAGTGGGATGCGTACGTGCGTATTATGTACACATTATGTGCTAGGTTATAACTGTTATAACTACTGATGGCATGCCGCGAACAAATAACTCAGTTGAGGGTTGGCATAACGCGTCGTATACAAAGCAGAATTACCAGCAGTCAGGCAGCCAGTAAGTCTAAATACGCTCAACTATCAAGACGTCTTGCTGCAATTCTTCCTACATAGGCAGGGCGTGATCTTATAGACTATCTATTTGCGTGCCGTGTCTCATAATATTGACTTCTAAAATAGACATTATTATATATGTTTTAAACTAGTAATTCATATTTAATGAAACTTTCGCAATTTTGTCTGCGCGATTTTGATGCCGCGTTTTAATGGGCGCTATTTTGTTGGCGCTCATAAGTGTATCGCGCAAATGTCGAGTCACTTTTAAAAAAAGCCATTTGTTACTGATTTCTTCTATGCTGCCCAGCAGTTTGGACCAAACTGCTGTGAGGTGTGCTATAAAAAATAAAATTAACTGAAAATATAATAATTGGAGTTACAACTGGCACTTGTGTAAAGACATAAATTAAGAGAGCTACAACTTAATGTGTGAAAGAGAACGTAAACTAACACAGGTCTACTAATTTCATAGAGTGTCTTTGTAATTTATGTTTTTAAAAAATTTTCTTTACGGGCAAACATTAACGTAAATCGTCAATTAATGACATACCATGTTTCCCTGAAAATAAGACCTACTCCGAAAATAAGCCCTAGCATGATCTTCAGGCTGCTCTGTAATATAAGCCCTACCCCAAAAATAAGCCCTCGTCAAGATCGGCAGCTGAAAAGTAAGGCGCCTAAGGCCAGGTTTATACTTCACGTGATTAAACATCCATTAAATTCCGAGGACACCTTGCCACAATATCTCTGAAAAGGATGCTTAATGATTACTTCCATCAATTCGGAGCGCAAGACAGAAACAAAACCCCTGGATGGGGCATCAGCTCATCGCAAGGTGAACACAAGCACACTCACACATACACTGGCGTCATTGTAGCTTCACCAAATCCCCAAACCTTCATGTCTTTGGAGGGAAACCGGAGTCCACTGTGGAAACACACCAGGAAAACAAGCAAACTCCAGGCAGGGATCACAAGGGACGAGACTCCCTGCGGGACAGCAGCGCTACCGCTCTGCCACCGCGCCACCCCATATGTGTAACTACAGGGTGGTCCAGATCTAATTATGCAGATCCAGATCATCTAGATGACTTATGGGGGGACGATTCCATTTTGGCGTGAAGACGATTCTTCATGTCGTCAGTTCGCACACTTCTCGATGGTCCGGGATTTTCTATGTAATAAACTTAATAAGTTATAGCGTAATGAAAATTGCATAATTAGATTTGGACCACCGTATATTGGCAGGATTCATTATTTAAACAAAGTTAATGATTTATCTGTAAAATGTAACATTCGTATTTTAGATGCATTTTATCATGAAAGTGATATCAAGTATAAATCTAAGGATTCTAAATGTGCAGAGAGCTGGAATATCATAAAGTTAATGTGTTCTGTGCGGCGATGCTGCTTGCCGCTGCTGTCAGGTCAGGAGGAAGCCCCAGAAGCGCGTAGCGATTAACAACTGGGTCGGTTTTAAGATGACGTTTACGACGCTCTGCTTTAATGACAAAGTAAACTTTCGAGGTTAAAGAGGACATTTCAAGTTTAAAGCTGAAATTTCCACTTTAATCACAAAAGAAATATTTTCATTATGTCCTTATTTTATTTTCTCTGTGGCTCAAATACGCCGCCGTATGTTCTGATGGTATTGTGAAGGTGCTAAAAAGAAGATGGCACAGAAGATGGCATTTGAGACATTTAAAATGTATTGAGTTATTACTTTGGGGAATACGTGACACTTGAATATCAAAGCACCAAGAATGCATTTGTATGTCGGCATTTTGCTTCACCACATCGAGCCATTCATCAAACATCAAAGCGCGCACATCGATCCTGGAGGATCCTAAAAGCGCAGCAAGAAAGTCAGGCTGAAATTCAGGGTCTGAATGTGGAGAGTTATGACGATATTCCAGAAGTAGATGACATGACTGCATTTGGATAAATATACACTGTTGTAAATGAATAAATATAAGATATCCCCTGAAAATAAGCCCTAGTGCATCTTTTGGAGCAAAAATTAATATAAGATCTGGTCTTACACTGCTACAGGTATATCACTATTTGATTTATATCTCACCGTGATAGCGGTCACAGGTAGCTTAAGACAGGACAGGTCAGGAGATGGAGAATAAGAAGCACTAGGTGAAGGTGCACTGGCAATGGCAACTCTTGTGGACAGAGCACTGGAACTTTGGCAGCCACCACAGAGAGGTGCAATGCTTGATAATCATGTAGGATGCCATGCACATGTTATTAGTAGCAGTGTCTTGGGTCCCCCATCCCAACGCCTCCCACGTTGTTGGCTGCCTGCCTATATAAGACCATCCGTCGCTACAGTCTCTTCATTCCTTTCCTTGCTTCGCCACGGGATTCACGTCTCCAGGCTGAAAACTACAGCCTTTTTATTTAATCCACGGCTTCTCCGCTGTTTTATTGTTCATTTATTACGATTGTAGTTATTGTGTAGGTATTTTAGACTTACTTTACATTGTTCAGGTACCCATTTCCTTTATCATTCCAACCCCCATTAACATGTCTATCGAGGTGATCACCATCGATCAAAGAACTGTCACTTACCGAGTGGGCTCCATGCCCAGAGATGGCACCTGCCTTTTCCATTCTCTTTGTTACATATTGCACGGCCATATCAGGCTCACTCTTGATATCCGGAGGAACATTGTGTCTTATGTATTGAATGACTGGGACAGGTTCAAGGTGTGGACTGATGACGGTACAGGAGATAATTAGACTACACAGGAGCACTAGAAGAGTGAAATGCTTAAGCCCTTCACCGATGGTTCTGCATGTGAGTTGATGGCTGCCGCTGAATTGTTCGGTTGTCGCTTTCAAGTGTACTGAAATGGCCAAATATTTTACACTTTTTGACAACCGCCAATGCCTCTTAAACATCTTAGATTGACAGGTGACGATTTCAGTAGTGGACACTTTGATGTTTATGAATGTTTAAACTCTCAAAAGCTGGATGTGATTTTATCGATGAAACCGGTTGTGTGCTTACAACACTTGACAGATGCTGAATGTCACTTCAACACAAGTCCTACAAATACTGTCGTAATTGAAACAAACCATGAAACTCAAACTGATTATGACAGCAGCAATCCAAGGTGTGAGATTTGAAACAAGATTACTGTTCACATGGCCAGCTGTACATTGCATGCTCAAGAGTAAGCTCAGTGCACAGCTTGGTCATATTACAAACGGAGGGCCAAACTCACAATGTGGTATACAAAGAGATCCTTAACAAATAATTATTGGTATATTTTCCCTCAGTTTAAAAAGGTTTAATTTTCTTCTTAATAAAATTTTAAGGCAGTACTTGCCAAGCTGGTATTTTGCTATAAATATATATATAATGTGTGTGTGTATATATGTAGATATAATGTGTGTGTGTGTCTGTACAGTATGTATGTATATATATATATATATATATATATATATATATATATATATATATAGAGAGAGAGAGAGAGAGAGAGAGAGAGAGAGATATATATATATATATTAGAGATATATATATATTGTGGCATTGTACCTCCTCCAGACCACGAGGGGGTATCCGCCCTGGTTATGTTGGGGGCCACGGGTAAAGGGCTTGGAAGCCCAGCCCTGTAGGGACCCGTGGCCACCGCCAGGCGGCGCCCTGGTGCCTGAATATCCCTGAAGCCCAGCACTTCCGCCACACCAGGAAGTACTGGGGGAAGACGACTGGGGACACCCGGACGGCTTCCGGGTGCGCAGCCGGCACTTCCACCACACTGGGGTGTGTCTGCGGAGGAGTGCCGGGAAAGCAGCTGGAGCCCATCCGGTTTCCTATTTCAGTCGGGAGCGGAAGTCGGGTGGAAGAGGACGGAGCTAGAGAGAGGACGGGAGGCGGCCAAGAGAGAGGCACAAGGACTGTGAGGCCTGGACATTTGGGGGAACGGTGCTGGAGGCACTGGGAAGTGCACTGACTTTATTAATTGTAAATAATTGTAAATAAAGGGTGTGTGGTGAACTTATGATGTCCGTCTGTCTGTGTCCGGGTTCAAGTCCACAATATATAGATATAGATATAGATATATATACTGTATATTGTGGAGGATGGCCGGCTGTTTATCCCGGTCAATACCCCCAAGCCGCCAGGTGGAGCCCTCCTTGCAGAATGGAGGTCCCCAGAAGACCAGCAGGGCATCACGGACAATGAAGTTTTTATGCACCGCCCTGCTAGATGCCATGGGGGCCACGAGAGGGAGCTGCAGGGAGGACCAAGAGTTCTTAGTGCCCTATGACCCGGAAGTTCGTCATAGGAAGAGCGACGGCTTCCGGGTGAGAAAAGCATTGTTTACCCTGACCCGGAAGGAATAAGGACTTATGGACTGTTGGATTGGGAACACTTCCGGGTCGGGGAATTTAAAAGGACTGTGGGAGCTCCCAGACGGCGAGCTGAGTTGGGAGGCAGGGTGGCTAAGCGTCTGGGAGTGGAGGATTGGTTTATTGGTTATTTATGATTATTATTGGAGAATTGTGGAGAGGAGCGTGCTTTGTGCACATAATTAATATAATAATAAATAATAATTGGACTTTTATCTGGTGTCTGACGTGGTGTCTGAGGGTACAAGGGTGCGAGCAATAACCCTAATCTGTCACAATATATAATGTGTGTGTATGTATGTATATATGTGTGTGTGTATATATATATATATATATATATATATATGACAGCAACACTCATAACAGTGACAAAAACAATTACATTGACAATCATGTTACGTCATTTTTTTACGTTAATGTTGAATTATTTTATTTTCTTACTGTGTCTTATTTTTCTATTCTTCATTATGTAAAGCACTTTGAGGTACTGTTTGTATGAAAATGTGCTATATAAATAAATGTTGTTGTTTTTCTGAACTATCCCTTCATGAGCTTGGAGATGGAGTTTGTACTTGGTGGGTGCTTGAGCGGTCAGAAAGAAAAGTGTAAGGGGAGATCATGAGCAAACCAGAGAAAGGTGCAATTACTGGACCAAACCCTCTACCCAGAAGGAAGCACATAGAGCCTGTGTAGGTAGGCCCAAAGTGGCAATAGGATTTGTTTTTTTTTTATTTTATGTTTCCAGTGTCTCCTGTATCCCTCCGTTTACTTTAGGCTAAATTAGTAAAACGTATCGCTTGTATTGTAAGCAGAAGGGTACAGGATACTGGAGGTGTGAAATTTAAAAACGCACTCATTCTTTTCACTAATTTTAGTCTATGCACCATCATTTGGTTTGATGGATGGCTCAAGAACGCCTCACAGAAATCACAAAATGTATCCGTTTTCATTTCCGTCAACCAGTAAGTGAGAGAGGGAGAGGTTGGGCGCATCAGTAGACTTACAAAATATTTAAATATAAACCGTTTATCAGAGAAAGCTTTAGGTTGAATTGCTTTGACTGGTCAGGTTTCATTTTTCAACACAGTTGAGTTCTGTTTCATAGCCCACCTGAAGAGCAAAGTACCACAATAAACGTGCAGCATTATGCGTTTAAAGCCATCAGGCTAGTTTATTCAAATTATATTATGTGCAATATTTGTCATTCAGTAACACTGTAAAAAAAAATCTCTAGTGAAACAAATGGAAGATAAAACAAAAAATGTTGCAAATGCAGACACTTCACATATTGAACTGCTGCTTTAAAGCTAAGATTCCAGTCTGGTATAAATTTCACCTAAATAAATACTATATAAAGCCATTCAGATATTTTCCTAACACAGTTAAGTTTAAAAGTTGATTTTTTCCTTATTAGATATTGTCAACTTTAGTTCAGAATGCTGGGACGGGATGTTTGATGATGTGTAAACATTGGCAACAAAGCCCTCATTAGAGAATCTTTTGATACAGAAGCCATAAGGCAGTTAGAGCAGAACAGAGCAGATAAGACCAAAGATGACCACAACAGATTCTTTCAGTAGTAGAAAAAAAAGAACAGTCAAGGAGGAGGTGAAATGTATCAGGAATAATAAAGGAGAATTCAAGAAGACCAAAATGTAAAATACCACAAGCTCTGAACTTGCATCTTTCTGAGATCTTTCACATGCGAGCAAGTGAATAACCACCCAGCAGTGAAAGGGACTACGAGGAGGTCCTGAGGGATTTGGAAATTGTAGAGCGAGAGGAGCTGCTCAGATTAAAAAGGCTGACACCTTACAGATCACCAAGACCAGATAATATGTTGTCGCGGATGCTTGCAGGACCGGAAGTGGGCGTGGGCCCATCTGGGATCACGTGGGGGCCGCCTTCCTGGTTGCTTTGGGGGCATGGAAGCCCCACCCTGTAGGGGCCCGTGGACACTGCCAGGAGGCACCCCAATGCCTTGGGGACTTGCGACCTCAGCACTTCCGCCACACCAGGAAGTGTTGGGGGGGAAGATTTAGGAGGACACCCGGAGAGCTGAAAGGAGAAGACGGGCACTTCCGCCACGCTGGGGGCGTGGCCAAGAGGGGAATGCCGGAAACCACCTGGAGCTCGTTCCGGGAGTATATAAAAGGGGCATTCAGGGCTGGAGGAGTCGGGTGGAAGCAGAACAATGCACGAGAGAGGTGTGGAGGCGGCCCAAAGAAAGGCATTGTGTGGTTGGGGTGTTTTGTGCACAGAACTGGGTCTGAGTGACCATAAGTATTGTAAATAGTGTAAATAATAAACGTGTGGTGGTTGAAGAACAACATGTCCGCCTGTCTGTGTCCGGGTCAAGTCCACAATGTATTCTCAAGTATTTTAAGGAGATTAGTGAATACATATGCGGTGGGCTGCAGATGCAGATTAATGTCATACCCAGGACGGAGCAAATTGCAGGTTAAGGGCCTTCCTCAAGGGCCCAACAGAGCAGAGTCCCTTCTGGCATTTTATGATTTTGATTGCCAGTGCAGATCCCTAGCACTCTTATCAGTGTGTGCTCCTAACCTCTCTCTCTTATGAACAGTAAATCTTTATAACCAGGTAGGAAAGGTTTTGGAAGAGGAGGAATAGGAAATGAGAAATGCTGTGTGGGCTGCGTGTGGGGGCGACCAGGTTGGAAGAGGAAGCAGGACGAACCAGAAGAGAAATCTATATAAGAGATGTTGTAGTGTAACTGAAACACAGATGAAGCAATGCTGTGATGTGAAGACTCCAAAGGCCAGGCTGAAAGTTCCCGGTGTAGAAATATTTCAGACTAACACTCCTGTCTCTCATCTACTACAGCTAGTGCACGTTTTACTACATTTATTAACTATCATTACAGTATCTTTTACAGCTGATACTGACATTTCTGTGTTTAGGTAGGCTTCTTTTAAAAGAGCTCTACTTTTACAAACCGTTTCAGCACTGATGCCATTGCTGACCTATGTCTTAAAGCTTCATCAATCACTGTGTAACGCAATACTGTTGTATACAATGACTGAAAGAAAGGCCCTGGGTCACGAGATGTTTTTTTTTTCAGTAAATAAATAAATATGTCATGCACACTAAAAGCCCTCTCAGTCAAATGGATGGGATAAAGGGTAAGTGTTACAAGTAATACCTACAGCGAGTAAACAAAGACAAATAGCCTGAACTTTTGGAAATATTAACACGCACTGTTTCAGAGTGCTGAGAGACAACACAGTGTTTGTTACCATATCATTCCTAAATCCTTCCTTTCCCTCTCAAAGTGTTTTTAGAAAAGCACACAGAATGCGACCATGTTCCTTGAGTGACCTGAATTGAGTTGGTAAAATTTGACAAAGAATAACAAGAACCAAAGCTGAAAATAAAAAATGGCGCACGCATTTGAGGTTACACCTCGCCGGATGAGGGGGCCTTAGCTGCCTCGAATTGATTGCAATCAATTTAGTTAGCCAATAAAAAGGTGTCACTTCACCCTACCTTCTCCTGTATTAAAAGGTTAGGGTGACAGAAAACCAAACAGAACATTATTTTTACACTTTGCTTAAAGTCATTGCACTTACTTAAGAGCTGGTGTTACACACTTATATTACTCCACTTCCTATTATATCACTTTGGCTAATTCAAAGTCGACCCATTTGTACAACCTTTTTACTGCATCATGAAAAAAACGGGTATCTTTTACAAATTTCTTTCACTGTACTGTACTGAATACGGGCCTCCCCAGTCTCCTCAGTGTATATTATTCTGCCTGAATTCTCAGCGGAATTTATGCATTTTTCAATTTCTATTCTCTCATGCCAATGAAGACCAATTTTAAAGTTCCTTTTTCCACTGAAGCAGAAAAAAATATTTCTTGTAGGCAAACACCTCATATCCCATGATGACTCGATTAACCCTTAACCTTACAAGCTGTAACAGTGAATATCACAGTTCCGGAAAAAAGTTGTTTTAACAAATTGCAACATGATGGCGGACAGAGGCAGCACAAGGAAAACAGCAAGCTCTAAGAAAAGATACAAAGAAAAGTTTAACAACATGTGCAGGGCTATGATATATTAACGTGTCAGAAAGTATATTTGTAGTAACCTAAACGAGGAGATCATTGCACAGAGAAAAGAAAAATGAAGCTTTACAAAGGGGAAAAGAAATGTAACATCACAAGAGTCATTTAGATAGATAGATAGATAGATAGATAGATAGATAGATAGAAAGGAAAGGCACTATATAAGATAGATAGATAGATAGATAGATAGATAGATAGATAGATAGATAGATAGATAGATAGATAGATAGGAAAGGCACTATATAAGATAGATAGATAGATAGAAAGGAAAGGCACTATATAAGATAGATAGATAGATAGATAGATAGATAGATTTATTAATCCCAAGGGGAAATTCACATATTCCAGCAGCAGCATACTGATAAAGAACAATATTAAATTAAAGAGTGATTAAAATGAATGTTTAACAAACAATAACTTTGTATAATGTTAACATTTACCCCCTGGTGGAATTGAAAAGTTGCATAGTGTGAGGGAGGTGATCAGAAGTGATCTGCCTTACATAAAATAAGTCATCAAACCAAAAATAGGCAGATGAAATAGTTGTGTAATCTGAGGAGCCAACACAAATATTTGTCAATAATTTTGAAAATGACATTTCTTCTGCCGGGTCCTCTCTGTGTGGAGTCAGCATGTTATCCCAGTGTCTGTGTGAGTTTCCTTCCCCAGTCCAAAGACATGCAGATTAGGTATTAGGCTCTATCTATCTAATGTATCTATTATATAGTGCCTTTCACCTATCTATCAATCTATCTATCTATATATTATATAGTGCCCTTCCTATCTATCTATCTATCTATCTATCTATCTATCTATCTATCTATCTATCTATCTATCTATCTATTATATAGTGCCTTATCTATCTATCTATCTATCTATCTATCTCTCCATTTTGAATGATTATCAAGTACTGGCCTAGTTTGGTGAAATGTCCTGGGACTTCATACCGCGCCAATGTTTTTCGAATCTTTTAATTCTCGCTGGCAACACAAATTAGACGATCTTAAAGTTTAAAACATATTTGATCTATTTTCGCAATTCCGTTATTTCACCGAATAATCACTTCTGTTTCTTTGCACTAATGCGATCTTTACTATAATTTTTTCGAGACTTTTGAATTTTCGTACTTCCATTTTCTCTAACCTGCTCTGCATGTGTACCGCAGCAAAGTTTTTGGAATCTTTTAATTCTCACGGATAGGCCTCTTCATTGGGAAGAAACACTACTTTTTTTTTTCCCCTGATGGCAACACGAATTAGACGATCTACTAGTCTCAGACTTAAAGTTTAAATTCGAACAATATATTCGATCTCTTTTCGCTGTTCCGTTATTTCACCGAGTAATAATTTCCGTTTGTTTGGGCTAATGCGATCTTTCCTATACTTTTTTTTTTTTTGAAACTTTCGAATTTCCGTACTTCCATGATCTCTAACCTGCTCTGCATGTATACCACAACAACATTTTTGAATTTTTTACGACATTCTACTTTGTCATCTAATCTTTGTCTTTTATTTCTGGCCCCGGGCGTGGTTAAATCTCTTCGCACAAAGACTCGTGTAAGTGTCTGTCAGAGAAAATCACGTCTCGTCTCCTTTCAAGATTTTTTTTTTTATAAACACGTTTATGGTTTTTAGTGAAAATGTACAACTAGTTTATGTATATTATAACAATAAAGCACCTCAAAGCAGACAATTTTGTAAAGGAGAGAAAAGCACATTTTGTTTAGATGTGGATGTAACTGACTATAGTCAAACCAATATCAGCATTCTTTGGGGGTCTCCCAGAGTCATAGTCTTGGTACTACTTAAGTGTCTATTGTGTGGCCTAATGAAAGCCAATTACAACACTATTACATAAAGCTATCAGGTATTGGACAACTTATCCAAATAAGCAGAGGCGTTAAAAGTCTGGATCAATGCTGCTATTTCAAGACTTGTATATTCAGGTCACGTATGGTTTATTTAGACTGTGATGAAGTGTGACATGTAGAAAAATAAAAGTATACATATGAGGTCCATTTTTTAGACCGCTTCTCATCCATCATCATCATTCATTCATTTGTTTTCATCATCCTTCTCCTCATCATCATTCATTTCTGTTAAGTACAAAAATAAATTTAAAACAATCTGCTAACCTACGCCAAAACTGTTTTTAAGGCCATCCCATGTGAAATAAACAGTACCAGTATTTTTTAGGAACACGCTCAATTCTAAACAAGGCCGTGGAGGTAATAAGGGAGGCAGGCTGTATTTTCATAGGTGCAATGCTACCCGTGGCTAGACGAAGCAGGCCAGTAATTTTAATCAGAAAACACAGCATGGGGTAATTATAGAGGATCCCTCCATGAAGAAATCTGTTTCTACTTAGGACTTATAGTTCAGCTCACCATACAGTGAGTCTTTTGTGACTCTTTCAAGTTGGATGTTTAAGAAAGTAAATAAATACACAAAGTTTCAACTGTTGCCTTTTCATGTGACATAGCTATAAGGTTCACACATTGTAAATTACTAGCTTTCACTGTTCGTACATTTTACCTTGCAGACGCAGGAAAAGTGCTAATAAACTAAGCCTGAATTATACTTTTAAAATGTGTTGTTCCAGAACTCTAAAGCAGATAAAACTGCACTAAACCGGAATATTTCACAGCCAGTTTACACAAATCACGTGCATGTTAACAAACAGTTTAGCAGAGCTTTCCATATGAATTAAGCAGTGATAACAAAATGCATACAGTATATCTGTAAGAAAGGTTTGTTAGGGTATAACAAATAACCTCACTAATAATCATATTCACCCCACTAAAGAAGGTAGTAACGTTTATAATTCGCAGTTCAGGCCGTGTTAGGGTACAACAAATAGCCCCAGTAACATAATACTATTCATTGTACTAAAGGAAGTACAGTATTAACACTAATAACTCACGATTCAGGACATGCCAAACACAGTAAACATCATGCTTTGCTCCCCAGTTTTGAAAATACTGGCTCCGAAATGGGCCAATGTACAAGGGCAGAAGCTGCAAAGCTGCAAAGGAAAAAACTACTTTATCCTTATACATAATTTGATACTATCCGTATCTACGGTGTTCGTGTCAATACTCCATATGTATGGTGTTCGCGTCAATACCCCGTATGTATGGTGTTCGCGTCAATACCCTGTATGTATGATGTTCGTGTCAATACCCTGTATGTATGATGTTCGCGTCAATACCCCATATGTATGGTGTTCGTGTCAATACCTCGTATGTATGGTGTTCGCATCAATACCCCGTATGTATGGTGTTAGCGTCAATACCTCGCATGTATGGTGTTCGCGTCAATACCTCGTATATGCGGTGTTCGTGTCAATACCTCGTATGTATGGTGATTGCATCAATACCCGTATGTATGGTGTTCGTGTCAATACCTCGTATGTATGATGCTCGCGTCAATACCCGTATGTATGGTGTTAGCGTCAATACTTCCTATGTATGGTGATTGTGTCAATACCTTGTATGTATGGTGTTGGCGTCAATACCACGTATGTATGGTGTTTGTGTCAATACCCGTATGTATGGTGTTGGCGTCAATACCCGTATATATGGTGTTCACATCAGTACAAGTTAGAACCATGCAATGGGATTCTGCCTCTGTAGTTAGAACATAGCGTGGCAACGCGGACACAGTATTGCATGATTGGCTAAGAATGTTGAATGCTTCAGTGACGCCACTGGACGGCCGAGTATAGTAAGTCGGTGTTGGTTCGAGCAGATAACAGTAAATTCAGTTGGTTTTGGAGCGTTGGTATGGTGGGGCGTACTTTCCCGGACTAACATCGCCGACTGACTTCGACAGCCCGGAACCGTAAGTAATTTAGAGCGTATTGCCATTTGCTTGGTGCATCAAAATCTATCTTTGGGCAGTTCGGTTTTGGCATCCGTCCTTCTGACATCTATTGGCAAACTGAGTAATGAAGGCTGGGTATTAACAACGGTCATTGTTTAAATTTTAGCCAATCTCAGATCTAAAATGACCACGGCAACATAATTATTACTCCGACACTGATTAGAGTCGTAAAATACGGTTTGTTTTGAAATTTTGTTTGCGGAAAAATCAAATGAGGTGCGCCGACGAAGAGCTGAGCTCATGTCTCGCAGCCCGTTTAAACAGGAAGCTCTTCATGACATCGGCCGAAAAGGTCTATTTTAAGCACAAATCAATGCCATGATAGCAAAATCATTTCAAGGACTAATTCTTTGCAGAGAAAGTATGGATTTCACAAACACAGAATTTGTAGTCCGATTCGATCAGGCTCCCAGTCGCTAGTAAGGCATATAAAACTAATGACTGCTAAGTGAATCGTAAAGCGTATGAGAACATGAGGGCAACCATTAAGAAGGATATCAGGGAGGAGAGGAATAGAGCAGAAAAGGCGAAAGAAGACACCAAGAGATTCTTTCAGTATTTTACTAGTAAAAGAACAGTCAAGGAGGAGGTCAAGTGCATCAGGAATAATAAACGAGAATTAAAAATACAGACAGTGAAATAGCGGATGACCTAAACTTGCATTTTTCTGAGGTCTTCACAAGTAAGGAAGTGGATAAGCATCCAGCGGTAACAGGGACTACTAAGGAGGTACTGAGTAATACAGAAATTGTAAAGGGAGAAGAGCTGCTCAGTTTAAATAGACTGTAATTAAACAAATCACCAGGGACAGATAACATTTACCCTCGAGTTCTTAAGGTGGTTAGCAGTACAGATACAATACAATACAACATTTATTTATATAGCACATTTTCATACAAACAATGTAGCTCAAAGTGCTTTACATAATGAAGAATAGAAAATAAAAGACATAGTAAGAAATTAAAATAAGTCAACATTAAATAACATAGAATAAGAGTAAGGTCTGATGGCCAGGTGGACAGAAAAAACAAAAAAAAAAATTCCAGACGGCTGGAGAAAAAAAAATAAAATCTGTAGGGGTTCCAGACCATAAGACCACCCAGTCCCCTCTGGGCATTCTACCTCACATAAATGAAACAGTCCTCTTTATATTTGGGTTCTCACGGAAGGACTTGATGATGATGGTCATGCAGACTTCTGGTTTTAATCTATCAATGTTGGCGCATCATGATGCTTTGAGTAGATGGTGGATATTATCCCTTGACACATATTTTTAGGTAGTCACTGCGCACTGGAGAGATTCCAAAGCACTTGAAAATGGCAAATATCATCCTGTCATATAAAAGGGTGATCCAAGCAACTATAGGCCAGTAAGCTTAACATGCATCACAGGAAAATTAATGGAGTCAATTATTAAAAGAAGAGATTGAGGAACACTTGGCAAGGACAGGCGTGGGTTCAGAAGAGGAAGGTCGTGTTTTACTAACAAGATGGAATTCTATGAGGAGGTAACAAAAGGATATGAGCAGAATGGAGCAGATGATATTACTGATCGTGACTTTCAGAAAGCATTTGATAAGGTGCCACATGAGAGGTTGGCGTCAAACTAAAAGAAGTGGAAGTTCAGGGTGTGGTATGTCGATGGGTGCAGAATTGGCTCAGACTCACGAAGCAGAGGGTGATGGTGTGAGGAACCTCATCAGAATGAGGTGATGTTAAGAGTGGAGTCCAGCAGGGTAGTGCTAGGGCCACTGCTATTTTTAACATATATAAATGATTTAGATAGGAATATAAGTAACAAGCTGGTTAAGTTTGCTGATGATGGCAGAGTATCGGCAGAAAGAGACAGAAGTGAATGTGTTATGGTGGTTAGCACTAATATCACAAGAATGAGATGGAATGGATATTGTGAGGAATAAGAAGTAGCAAGTGAAACAAGATGCAATGATTTTGACGAGAAACGCCATTCAGCCCAACTCACCTTGTAATTGTCTACTTCCCATAGCCTTTACTAAATATCCATCCATCCATCCATCATCTTACCCGTTATATCCTAACTATAGGGTCTTGGGGTCTGCTGGAGCCAATCCCAGCCAACACAGTGCAGGCAGGAAGGCAGGAAACCAACCCGGCGCAGGGCACACACACACACACTAAGCACACACTAGGGACAATTTAGGATCGCCAATATATATATATATATATACACACACACACACAAAGTAAATCATAGGGTGCAAGTATACTCAAATGACCACGCACATCCAGGTAGCTCTCTCTTTCTATTATTACCATCAGAAGAATTTTACAAGTCATTGAAATCAAAAATGACTCAATATGTCAATTGTTTATTTCATATTGCTGTTGTTTAGGTCAATCACAATTTTAGTCTTCCCTTTCATCTCTAGATTTCCAACCCCCTATTTCCAACCAAATTTATTTTTAAATTTACAGATTAATATACAATGAGGTAAAAGGGCAATTCAGCACCTTCAGGTCTCCTTACTGAAGCACTACCACTGCGCCACTCGCGCCCCAGTCTGAAGGTATCGATTTTAAACAGTGAAGTTTTGAAAAGGATAAAAAACTGTAGGAGTCTTAGTTAGGATTGTGGAAAGCCAGCCAGCCTCCGGACACAGCCAGACAGACACCAGATTGTCCAAAAACACACACGTTTATTATTCACCATTACCACAATGCCTTATTACCAAAACTGCCTCTTTCTCTTTCTCTCCCTCTCCATTACCTCTACTCCCCTCCTCATAAGCTTTGTCTCCTTCCTCCCAACTCCGGCTCCTCTACTGGAGGGAGGCGACCCCTTTATAATTACCGGGAAGGGCTCTAGGTGCTCTGTCCAATGACACTTCCTGGTGTGGTGGAAGTGTCAGGTGAGCACCGGAAGCACTCCGGGTTCCCCTGGGATTTCTTCCGGCAGCATTTCCTGGTGTGGCGGAAGTACTGCCATCCAGGGTTCCAATAACGTCCAGGCGCCACCTGGCGGTGGCCCCGTCCTCCCACAGGGTTGACCTTCCCAGCTCCGTGAAACCCCATGCAGTCCAAGGGGCTGCTCTCCTGCGCTCTGGGGAAAGTATCCCAATGTCCCATTTCCAGTCCCATGCTTCTTCCAGCGTCCCGGTAGGGCAATGTCCCCAGGTGTCAGTGACAGGAGGAAGGGCAAACATTAAGCACTCTATGAGTCATTTTAAAAAGAAAAAGAAAAAGGTTTAAAAACATCACCAACAATCACAAGTCTGTTAAAAGTCCACTATTTGTTTCCAAAATACAACACATATTTTCTTGTCAAAGGTTAATATTTTTATATTTGTTTCATATTCATATTTCATATGAATTCACTTTCCTAGTTAAAGTGAACAAAAAGTATTTAATTATCAGAACTACTTATTGCAATTTCACATTATTATTATCTTCTTCTTCTTTCAGCTGCTCCCATTAGGGTTGCCACAGCGGATCATCTTCTTCCATATCTTTCTGTCCTCATCATCTTGCTCTGTCACCCCCATCACCTGCATGTCCTCTCTCACCACATCCATAAACCTTCTCTTAGGCCTTCCTCTTTTCCTCATCCCTGGCAGCTCTGTCCTTAGCACCCTTCTCCCAATATACCTCTCATCTCTCCTCAGCACATCTCCAAACCAACACAATCTCGCCTCGCTGACTTTGTCTCCCAAACGTCCCACCTGAGCTGACCCTCTAATGTCCTCATTCCTAATCCTGTCCATCCTCGTCACATATCTTAACATCTTTAACTCTGCCACCTCCAGCTCCGTCTCCTGTGCCACCGTCTCCAGCCCATATAACACAGCTGGTCTCACTTCCGTCTTGTAGACCTTCCCTTTCACTCTTGCTGATTTATTATTATTATTATTTACAGTGTGGTGCCCTGAAAAGGATGGACCATGTAGAAAAAGTGTTGTCATTTCTACATGTTGTGGCTGAAATGTCTACAAATCCCTTTACATGAAAGTCTGCAATGCACACTTCAATCATGTCAGAATTGTTTAATTTTTAATTTTAAACTGTGGAGCAGAGGGGTAAATTAAGAAAAAAAAATGGGTCTTTGTCCCAAATATTATGAATAATAATAATAATACATTTTATTTATAGGTGCCTTTCAAACACTCAAGGACACCGTACACTTTACACAACACCCAACACACAATACAGTACAGTGTTTACATAGAGAAGGCAAGTTTAAAAGATGAGTTTTAACTGAAGACTTAAACAGAGAGAATGAATTAATGTTTCTAATCTCAGGAGGCAGTGCATTCCAAAGTCGGGGGGCAGAACGACTGAAAGCTCTGTTCCCCATTGTGGAAAGACGAGCGGAAGGAACAGTCAATTTAATTGAGGAGGATGATCCAAGAGTACGGGAAGGGGTGACGATGTGGAGAAGGTTAGACAGGTATGGGGGGGCTAAATCATGAATAGCTTTAAAGGTTAGCAGAAGGATTTTAAACTCGATGCGGAACTTGACAGGGAGCCAGTGAAGTTGATGCAGAACAGGAGTGATGTGGTGAGTAGAAGGAGATCTCGTGATAATACGGGCGGCTGAGTTCTGGACTAATTGAAGTTTGTGAAGAGTTTTTGAGGAGACCAAAAGAAGAGAGTTACAATAGTCAAGGCGAGAGGTGACAAGGCTATGAACAAGAACTGCAGCAGAGTGAGGGGTAAGAGAGGGGCGGAGACGGTTGATATTACGTAGGTGGAAGTAGGCAGATCGTGTAATAGTATTGATGTGTGAAAGAAAGGAGAGGTTATTATCCAAGATGACACCAAGACTTTTGGCCTGAGAGGAGGGGATAGAGTACAGTTATCAATTATAATAGGGAAGTTATGGGATTTGGATAATGTGGATTTTGTACCAATAAGAAGGATCTCTGTTTTATCACTGTTGAGTTTAAGAAAATTAAATGTAAACCAGTTTTTGATTTCGCCAGACAGTCAGTAAGGGTGGTAGGTGGGAGGGTAATTGTGGGTGAAGTTGAAAAATAAAGCTGGGTGTCATCTGCATAACAGTGGAAATGGATATTATATTTCCTGAAAATATTGCCCAGAGGAAGGAGATAGATGGTGAACAGAAGGGGGCCCAGGACAGAGCCTTGAGGCACTCCTGAGGTAACGGATACAGAGTGAGATGAAAATGATTTGAGCTGTATGAATTGGGAGCGCCAGAAAGGTAGGATGTGAACCAGTTATAGACATTGTGGGTGACACCAATGGAGGATAGTCTATTAAGAAGAATGGAGCGAGAAATGGAGTCAAAAGCCGCATTATGGGAGGCACTGTATACAAATGTGACTTTCTCCATAATCTGGAAGTTTTCTTTTTCTGAAATGGTGAAGTACCTTAAGGTTAGCACATTTCTATAATGAAACTGTAATTTTAATATCACCTTCACTGGATATTTCTCACAGCTAAAGGACGATTGTCTTTCATGGAGTTCTCTGTTGGTCTAAAAATGACTGAAAGCAAGATACACAGACTTTGTTGCACATTTGGTTGTGCTGGAGTGGTGCAGGATAGTAGATGTGGCCCATATAGCTTTTAGTATTCAAGTACAGGGATCCACCCTACTCTTTCATAGTCCATCAGGTATGACACTGGACAACTGTCTCATAAGAGGAGCTGTATGAAGCACTTGCTCTGCCATCTTCTGAGTGTGACGCTCCTCCCTTTCTCTAGCATGACCTTAAGTTGATGTTATGTCTACACTGTCTCCTGAGCTGCCTCCTGCAAGATGCCAATGTTTCGTCTCACTATTCAAGACTGTAAGGCAAACCATAAGGTACTTTTCAATCCTCATGGCTACCTATGTGATCAAAAGCTGCACCTAATGTTAGATAATAGCAGGGTTTCAAATTGATAATAGTTGTCTGAGACATGTATTTAAACAAGAAATATGCATGGTGAAGATATACAGGTCAAATTCCGTTATAACGAATTCATTACAACAAAGTATTTTATGGTCCTGACAGCTTCCCCATGTGAAATCTTGTTACTATGAAGTACATTCAGCAGATATTTCATTACAACGAAGTGACCTTGAAATGCCTGAATGAATCATCCACACAGCAGTTAGTTCTGTGGTCGCAGCTCAGTTGTGCACGACAATCCCCCAAACAGAAACACTATAATTTTTTTTCTTTCTTTGAACTTTCCTCGTACTGTTTTTTTTTTTTTTTGCCCTTTTTGTATCCTGCGGTTTTCAGTGATACCTTTTGCTTATCACTCGTCAACATTTAAAAAACATCCATTGGAATTTAACTCACTGTCACCCTCCTATAGAAACGGCAGACACGAAAAAACGATAACAGTTCATATTAGAAAAAAAACTTCACATTTTTGCAGATCTCGATTGCGGCCAAAAAAAAGACGTTGCCAGTGATTTCCGAATTTCGCCATCGATGCTGTCAACTTTCTTGAAAGACCGAGCAAAAAAAAGGAAAAAAAAATCTCGGGTTGCAAACATATGTGAACTGCTGCATTTGAAGATGACGAAAAAGCCGTTTTTATGTGGTTTAGTGATGCTCGTTCAGAAACATTCCGATTAATGCGGCTCCCATTCAAGAAAATGTGAGGTTTGTAAACTCTCTTGGGACATCTGTCAATGGGACAACACACCGAAGAGCGTCGCGAAGTCCGATCTCCGCGTCTATGGAGGACTGTTTATCTGTTGCCGGGGCAACAGCTGGCTCAAAGAAATTCTGCGTCTCTCCACCAAAGCAAACAGAAAAGATATCGATGGGCGATGCAGCCTGACTGCTGTGTCTGTGTATAGCAGAGTGGCAGATCACACTACAATAAATAACTGTGCCGTTCCTGTTTCAAGCTGAATAAAGTTGTTTTTCCTAAAGTACCGAGACTCAGCCTCGTGTTTTGGGGTGCAAGACAGGGACTTATAGCACGACTCCGATGTTTTATGATTTGCTTCTGTGTCACTTCACTGAAGCACTGTGAGCCTGTTTTTAAACTGCTCCAGCAATGGACAATCAATCTTCTACAGACGCTGCAACCGGGCTTCGGGAAAGTGTATTATCGCAAGGAAATGCTGAGAAAAATTCTCGTCAGCATAACTTGTAGGCAGGAGGAGATTAAAAGTAACACAAAAGATTGAAATTAAAATGATTGCAAATGCCTGGGCACCAGTTAAAGAAAGCACTATAGTAACAAATACAGAATCTCATTACAACGAAATTTTTGTTATAAGGAAATATTTTTTAGGTCCCTGGGTTGTTCGTTGTAATGGAATTTTACCTGTAGTATAAATCGCCAAACTGCACAAAAAAAACGTCAGTGGATACAGATTTACCAAGAATTGTCATAAGCCTCTTTAATTAATATTAACGTAACAGAACTTATGATTTAATTTCAAGGAGGTACTATACTACTTTCCTTACTGAATTATTAAAATGAATTTCACAAGTAAGGACCTCCTTATTTTCTGTAAGGATTTCTGAACTGCAACATAAAACTAAAAGGCCACTTTGCTTCTTATAGGTCTTATCCTTTATCACACAGGAAGTGAAAAGCATCCTGCCTGTCTGGACCAGAGTGGAAAGATTTCATCCACTAGCCGTACAACTACTGAAAATAGGTGTGTGCTTTCATCAGATAAGCAGTGCCCTACAATATTTGATTCATCCTGCTCCTCAGCCCTGAAGCAGCTGTGACTAACTAGCGCCGTCGAGGAAACAGAAGAAAACAACGTCTAAACAAAAAGGTCCATCTTAAAAGGAAACTGATAACCAAACACATCTTAAGCATGTTCCTGTCAATTAAAGCCTATACATCTTAAGCTTTGGCTTCCTTTACTATAAATAATGTACACACAAGAAGTGTGCAGGTTACATCCCACTGTTTTGGGAGTTCTGTTCCCCCAAAAAATCAACAATAAACAAAATAAAACAACAAAAAAATGTTGTCCGAAAAATCAACATTGGTGCCACCTCCTTCCAGACAGACAGACAATCAGATAGATAATGAAAGGCGCCATATGATAGATAGATAGATAGATAGATAGATAGATAGATAGATAGATGGATGAAAGGCACTATATAATAGATAGATAGATAGTTTTTCACACCACTGTATCTATCTATCTATTTGCCCCCTTCCTGATTTCTTATTCTTTTGCATGTTTGTCACACAAAATGTTTCTGATCATCAAACACATTTAACCATTAGTCAAATATATCACAAGTAAACACAAAATGCAGTTTTTAAATGATGGTTTTTATTATTTAGGGAGAAAAAAAAATCCAAACCTACATGGCCCTGAGTGAAAAGTAATTGCCCCTTGTTAAAAGTATCACACCTGAGTTCAATTTCCGTAGCCACCCCCAGGCCTGATTACTGCCACACCTGTTTCAATCAAGAAATCACTTCAATAGGAGCTGCCTGACACAGAGAAGTAGACCAAAAGCACCTCAAAAGCTAGACATCATGCCAAGATCCAAAGAAATTCAGGAACAAATGAGAACAGAAGTAATTGAGATCTATCAGTCTGGTAAAGGTTATAAAGCCATTTCTAAAGCTTTGGGACTCCAGCGAACCACAGTGAGAGCCATTACTCACAAATGCCAAAAACATGGAACAGTGGTGAACCTTCCCAGGAGTGGCGGCCGACCAAAATTACCCCAAGAGCGCAGAGGCGACTCATCCGAGAGGTCACAAAAGACCCCAGGACAACGTCTATAGAACTGCAGGCCTCACTTGCCTCAATTAAGGTCAGTGTTCACGACTCCACCATAAGAAAGAGACTGGGCAAAACGGCCTGCATGGCAGATTTCCAAGGCGCAAACCACTGTTAAGCAAAAAGAACATTAGGGCTCGTCTCAATTTTGCTAAGAAACATCTCAATGATCTGCGGTGGGTTGGCACCCTGCCCAGGATTGGTTCCTGCCTTGTGCCCTGTGTTGGCTGGGATTGGCTCCAGCAGACCCCCGTGACCCTGTATTTGGATTCAGCAGGTTAGACAATGGATGGATGGATGGATGGACATCTCAATGATTGCCAAGACTTTTGGGAAAATACCTTGTGGACTGATGAGACAAAAGTTGAACTTTTGGAAGGCAAATGTCCGTTACATCTGGCGTAAAAGGAACACAGCATTTCAGAAAAAGAACATCATACCAACAGTAAAATATGGTGGTGGTAGTGTGATAGCCTGGGGTTGTTTTGCTGCTTCAGGACCTGAAAGGCTTGCTGTGATAGATGGAACCATGAATTCTACTGTCTACCAAAAATCCTGAAGGAGAAGGTCCGCCATCTGTTCGTCAACTCAAGCTGAAGCGATCTTGGGTGCTGCAACAGGACAATGACCCAAAACACACCAGCAAATCCACCTCTGAATGGCTGAAGAAAAACAAAATGAAGACTTTGGAGTGGCCTAGTCAAAGTCCTGACCTGAATCCAATTGAGATGCTATGGCATGACCTTAAAAAGGCGGTTCATGCTAGAAAACCCTCAAATAAAGCTGAATTACAACAATTCTGCAAAGATGAGTGGGCCAAAATTCCTCCAGAGCTGTAAAGACTCATTGCAAGTTATCGCAAACGCTTGATTGCAGTTATTGATGCTAAGGGTGGCCCAACCAGTTATTAGGTTCGGGGCAATTACTTTTTCACACAGGGCCATGTAGGTTTGGATTTTTTTCTCCCTAAATAATAAAACCATCATTTAAAACTGCATTTTGTGTTTACTTGTGTTATATTTGACTAATGGTTAAATGTGTTTGATGATCAGAAACATTTTGTGTGACAAACATGCAAAAGAATAAGAAATCAGGAAGGGGCAAATAGTTTTTCACACCACTGTAGATAGATAATTAAAGGCGTTATATAATAGATCAGAGTTAGATAAAGTCAATCCTAGAGAGCCGCAGGACAAGAAGTCACTCTTTGCTGATGAAGCACTTACTGCTCAAGTGACATTTTTCTGCTTCACTTTAGTGGTCTCGCTTGCTATGGTTCCCCACCCATAATTCCTTATTTCAGTCTTAAACAGCTGCATTCACCGTTTTAACGGCTTCTTATTAGCAATAAGATGTAAATGACAACGGAGCCAGCAGTTCTCCATCTAATTTGTTTCCATATACATACACCTGTGTGGATCCATCATACACTATTTGGTTTAACAAAACACTTAAGAGTAAAATGTGACAGATTGACAATGATCTCAGAAAGAACCATCTCCCCAAACATCTGCTCCTTGCCTTTGGTCACTGTTCCATTGTGAATGTGCTCAAGTACGGACTGTGTGTGTGGTACAGCAGATAGGAAATCACTCCACAGGGTCGTCAGGACAGCGGAGAGAACAATTGGCTACACCCTCCCCGATCTGGAACAAATTTACACCTCCTGATGCCACAAAAAAGCAAGAGACATTTCACAGGATTCATCACAACCCGGTCATTGCCTCTTCCAGCTTTTGCCATCGGGCAAGAGAGATACAGAGCAATGAAAACAACGACAAACCGCCTTAAAAACAGCTTTTATCCAAAAGCAATCATGGCCCTGAACTCAGAATAAAACTGCTCCATATCATTCTCTCTCAATGTGCAATACAGACCTTAAGTCAACTTAAGTGCAATTTGTATATTTTGTAAAGTACTTTCATTACTTACTATTCGGTTTATTATTATTTTCTCTCTTCTTGTCTTTTTAACTCTCACACTAAGTTGACTGCACCTTCAATTTCGTTGTTCCTTTGTAAAAGTGACAATGATAATAAAGATCTATCTATCTATCCATCTGTCTATCTATCTATCTATCCATCTGTCTATCTAAATGATCCATTGTCATGCTCTCATGTTTTTATAGCCTTGTAGCCCATGTTATTTGAATTTTATCAACTTTCACGTAGATTAGCATTTTGCTTTATTTTAATGATGCTGTTTCTTCCTTAGGGTGGCACTGTGGCACAGTGGGTAGCACTGCTGCCTCGCAGTTAGGACACCTGGGTTCACTTCCTGGGTCCTCCCTGCATGGAGTCTGCATGTTCTCCCCGTGTCTGCGTGGGTTTCCTCCGGGTATTCCAGTTTCCTCCCACAGTTAGGTGCATTGGTGATCCTAAATTGTCCCTAGTGTATGCTTGGTGTGTGTCTGTGTGTGCGTGTGTGCCCTGTGATGAGCTGGCGCCCTGCCCGGGGTTTGTTTCCTGCCTTGTGCCCTGTGTTGGCTGGGATTGGCTCCAGCAGACCCCCGTGATCCTGTAGTTAGGATATAGCGGGTTGGATAATGGATGGATGGATGGTTATTTAAAAAGTTTATGTAAAAAGCCAAATTTCCCCCTGGGGACAAATAAAGTTCTTTCTATCTGTCTCTTATAACCTTAATAAATTAATAGTGATGACTGAACACAAGATTTTATATTTCCATACATCCATCCATTATCTAACCTGCTATACCCTAACACAGGGTCACGGGGTCCACCCAGGCACACACACACACACACACACACACACACACACACACACACACACACACACACCAAGCACACACTAGGGACTATTTAGAATCAGCAATGCACCAAACCTGCATGTCTTTGGACTGTGAGAGGAAACCCAGGCAGACACGGGGAGAACATGCCAACCCAGGTCTCCTTATTGCAAGGCAGCGGCGCTACCACCCAAGATTTTATATCTGATTTTTAAAAACAAACCTACTATCTTTATAACCATTTCAAATTTTGTTGAAAACCTCCGCTGCAGTAATTTACCAAGCAACAGTAAATGTTATTGTCCCTAATCCCAGCACAGTAGCCACCAGTTTTAGACCTCCAGCTTAGTACTTCAATTATGTCATTAAGTAACCGCTTTAATCATGCCAGACTGTGGTAAACTGATAACTGTCTTGGCTTTAAATGTAAAAAATAAATAAACATAAGTTCTGTTAGTGAATCACAATTCTGAATGGCCCAGCAATAATTAAAGCATTGCATGCATTTCTGATTTACTGAATCTATACAGGAATTTGGTATTATTATATGGACTAGCAACTTGGCACGCGCTACGCTGCGCGTTGGATGACCACAGTTGAAGGACTCAATCGTAAGGACCTCTCGTCGGGTGTCTCATTGGCACGCTTTCGCGATCACGGCATAATCTGTCTTCTCTCTCTGTAGGGGCTTCATCAGTTGCCTTTCGTTGTGCGGCAGAGACGCGTCGTTGAGCTAATCTGTGTGAATGCTGAGTGTCCGTTTCTTGCGAGTGACTGTCACGCCTTTGCCTCTTTGCTTCGTGATCACGCTGTAATGTGTCCTCTCTCGCAGCTGCAGGTTCAGTTGCGTTTCGTTTCGGTAAGGTCTCCTCCGTACAAGTGCACATGGGTAGCTGAAGACAGAAAGGCATAGTGGGCATAGTGACACCCACAAATTGGTGACCAGGGGAAACATCCAACTCAGACGCGGGGCTCGAAATACTCAAGTGCACGTTATTTATAATTTAATTTTTTTTTTTGTTATGATCTTCCCCAAAAGAGTTGTCCCTTTAAATAATTAATAGTATATGAACAATATAATCTGTTGTAGTACGGGCGTTAATTAGCGTCGCACCTCATAACCTGCATACACCACGTGTTTGGCTGTAACGCCAGAAGCGCGGTGGACGCTGTAAGGGTAGGTTGTGGTTTCTGTTTCTTTCGTGATTTTTTTATTTCATTTTATTGATTATTTAATAGGCAGAGGGGAGAAGACGTTAATGTGACGCTCTGTCTATTTCTTTACTTTTGTTTAGAAAAGATTTTCGGGAACAGGAAAAATAAAAGCAAAGGGGAAAGAACGGAGGGGGGTAAGCAGGAATTCTGAGAGGGGACGGACTGGGGCTTTTCTACGGGGCGGCTATACAGCCAAAAGGAACGCGGACCCGGACACGGACACAGACACAGACACAGATAATGCGCTGGGCTTTTACAGTGGGACCTCGGTTTGCGAGTAACTTGGTTTACGAGTGTTTTGCAAGACGAGCTAAATCTTTTAAAAAATTTTGACTTGATAAACGAGCGATGTCTTGCAATACGAGTAGCATGAATACACTTTGTCTGCTGAGCGTCATGTGATTACAACTGAGCTGATGGTTCTCTCTCGCTCGTGCCTCTCTCTCTCTCTCTCTCTCCTTATCTCGTTCGCTCACACGCGCGTCTCTCTCTCCTTATCTCTTTCTTTCTTTCTTTCTTTCTTTCTTTCTTTCTTTCTTTCTTTCTTTCTTTCTTTCTTTCTTTCTTTCTTTCTTTCTTTCTTTCTTTCTTTCTTTCTTTCTTTCTTTCTTTCTTTCTTTCTTTCTTTCTTTCTTTCTTTCTTTCGCTTTCTTGTATGTATGCTCTCTGTCTCTGTCTCTGTCTCTGTGTCTCTCTCTCTCTCTCTCTCTCTCTCTCCTTGAGGACAATCGTCTCCTATTCTCCGTCTTAGTCTGCGTGCCTCACTCATATAGTAAACATCCGTACGAGCCTATACTGTTTACTACAGCATTGTGACTGTGTGTGTGTGTGTTGTGAAGTGCGAGTCCCCGTCCTGCAACACCAACTTAACAACATCAGCTTTATTCAGCTTGAAACAGCAACAGCGCTATTATTTATTGTAGTGGGATCTTTATAATGTTCCTTGTATCACCCATCGATGGCAGTTGCTGATAGCATGTCCGCGATCTTTTTGGATGCGCTCATACGGCAAACTGCTACAGAGCTGGGAGACTGCGATTGCTTTGGGACGCTCTTCCGCATGTCGTCCCGTTGGGTGAAATCTCACAAGAGTTTAGAAACTCACTCACACCAGCCATGATTCTTTTTAAAGGTAAAGTGCAGGTTAATTTGTTTTATGTATTTTTACTTTATATTTTGTATTAATCATTTTTATATGAATAGTTTTGGGTTGTGGAACGAGTCATCGGAGTTTCCATTATTTCTTATGGGGAAATTCACTTTGATATACGAGTGCTTTGGACTGCGAGCACGTTTCTGGAACAAATTATGCTCGCAAACCGAGGTTCCACTGTATTATATAGATTAACCCTTCAGTTCTGCAACACTTTTCTTTTCAATAAAACCAATTTCTACAGCGTAATAAAATTACAAAATGAAAGCACTTTCTTAATGTTTATAAGAAAAAATAATTAATTGAAGCCTAATTGTGCATTCTGATCAAGCGGCTTGAATCATGCAGAGCAGAAAGGATCATGACTGACTTAAAGCAAATGAAGTTTATCATTTTTTTTTCTTCTTTAATAATTAAAAACTTTCCCTGCTCCCTTATGGAGATTATTAATGCCTATATGCCTGGGAGTACTTTGCAATCTCAAAATAACAACTAGTAAAAAACCTCAAAGATAAAGAATGCTAGTGTAGGAGGAAGAGTCTTTATCTATTGGGCACCGAATCTATGAAGCCAAATTGGAAAAATCCAATCTGGGTATTTAAATCAAGCCTCAGGAAATATCTGACAATACTTTCATGTATTACTTTTTTACAGTTGACTGAAATTGCTGGAATTTTCCTGCCAAGTGATCTATTTCACAAAGTGACACACCTAGGAAAGTTGGAACCTGGATGGAGAAAATATGCTTACAATCTTGCAGCGCCCACATGGTCCTCCCTGCTCAGGAAGGCACATGTAGAGGCCTGTGATGATTCAGAGGTTCACTGGCAAACGTAAGACGGACCTGTACATGTGCCCTCTTGAGCAGGGGGACCTTGTGGGCGTTGCAAGATTTCAATCCATTACAGTCTAGTGTGTTACCAGTAGTGTTCTTGGTGACTGTGGTGGTCCCAACTGACTTCAGATCCTTATCAAGCTCCTCCCGTGTAGCTCTGGGCCATTCTCATGATCATTCTCACCCCCATGAGGCAAGATCTTGCATGGAGCTCCAGACCGAGAGCGATTGATGGTCATTTTATTTTTGAATAATTGCACCAACAGTCGAGACCTTCCCACCAAGCTTCTTGCTGATGGTCTTGCAGCCCATTCCACTCTTATCCTTGACGTCCTTTGACAGCTCTTTGCTCTTGCCCATGGTGGTAGAGAGGTTGGAATGGAAGAAATTGATTCTGTGGACAGGTGAGTTCTAAACATATCACGAGTTGAGATCAGGAGTATATCTGGAATTGATTGATCGATTGGAATCTGTGTGTCATGTGGGCACACAACCAATCTGTGGGAGCCAGAATTCTGGCTGAGTTGTAGGGAATGAAATACTTATTTTACTCAATAGCATGCAAATCAATGTATAACTTTGATGTAATGTGTTATTTCTGGATTTCTAGTTGATATTATGGTTTTTACCATTGTAGAGAAAAGCCAAGTAAAATGACACCTTTTATTAGCTAACTAAAAAGATTACAATATGCAAGCTTTCGAGGCAACTCAGGCCCCTTCTTCAGGTAAGATGTTTAATGCTATCTTTTACCATTAAAATGAAACTACCACAAAAATGAGAGACTATTCATTTCTTTGTAAGTGAACAAACTTACAAATTCAGCAGGGGTTCAAATACACTGTACAAGGGTGGGCAAAAGTAGATTTATGGCGCTTTTCCACTGCATAGTACGGCACGACACGGTTCAGTTCAGCTCACTTTTGGGGGGTTTTCCACTGGGAACAGTACCTGGTACCTGGTCCTTTTTTTAGTACCACCTCAGCCGAGGTGCCAAGCGCGCCGAACCGTTACTAAAACGTGACGTGTAAACTCTGCTGGTCACTGATTGGCCGGAGAAAATCGTCATTACTGCGTCACTGGATATTCTTTTCTTTAAAGGTACACACACGCGGAAGTTTGTGTCCCGTCTCTCCATCGCTGGACGCAGTTTTTTGCATAAGGGGATGAATGTTTCTTCAGACATTCGAAAGTTCTCCAGCCACTGAGTGTTTGTAAAACCGGGAACAATCACATCCCACCACTCTGAAGCACGGTTAAATGTCCAAATAGATGGTCTGTTGCGGCGACTTTTTTGCAAAATGTTGAAGATCTGTAATATACAGAATCAGCATTTTAATGTTACACTGGCAGTTAAGTTCATTTTATGCTTTGCAACAGTGATAAAAGTTAGCTAGTGACGTGCTTTTTTTAGATGCTTACCCTTGTGCGTCGTCGAGCTAAAGTGTTGTCGTTGTCTGCGTGTTGCTGTAAAAGTTCCACGGTGTCACGGCAGTAGAGGCGGCGCAACTCTAACGACACGTGAATAATCCCGCCCACTCTAAAGCGGTACTAAACTGCAGTCGAAAGCATAAACCGAGCCAAACTGAGCCGAACCAAGGTGAGCTGTACTGAACCGTGCTGTGCCGTACTATGCAGTGGAAAAGCGCCTTTATACTTATGTAACCCGTTATATCCTAACTACAGGGTCACAGGGATCTGCTGGAGCCAATCCCAGCCAAAACAGGGTGCAAGGCAGGAAACAAACCCTGGGCAGGGCGCCAGCCCACCACAGGGCACACACACAGACACATACCAAGCACACAATTTAGGATCGCCAATGCTCCTAACCTGCATGTCTTTGGACTGTGGGAGGAAACCCACGCAGATACGGGGAGAACATGCAAACTCCACGCAGGGAGGACCTGGGAAGCGAACCCAAGTCTCCTAACTGCGAGGCAAAAGCGCTACCCACTGCTCCACCGTGCCACCCTGTATTATTATTTATTTACCAATTATTGTATTATTTATTTGTATTATTTGTTACAATTTCATATCCTTACTTATGATTTATCTTTAGTGTAGCAAAAGACTACAAGAATGTGTAACAACAACAACAACATTTATTTATATAGCACATTTTCATACAAACAGCAGCTCAAAGTGCTTTACATATTAAAGAATAGAAAAATGAAAGACACAATAAGAAAATAAAATAAATCAACATTAATTAACATCGAATAAGAGTAAGGTTCAATGGCCAGGGGGGACAGAAAAAACAAAAAAACTCCAGATGGCTGGAGAAAAAATAAAATCTGTAGGGATTCCAGACCATGAGACCACCCAGTCCCCTCTGTGTAAGTAATGAAGGCCAGCATTGTGACATTCTTTAGAGTTAATAAAGTTAATAAAGCTACTGAGTTAAAAAATCTATTGTAATAATAATAACCCGCATGTCTTTTTCCATATGAACAACAGTAAACCTACTTTTACCCTCTCCCATATGCTTTACACCCTGTAAATAATATCAGACATGCAAGCACTGGTAGTGCTTTACAAGTTCTTGTTAGACAGGATATAAAGGAAGAATAAACTAGTGGCACAGTCAATACTTTATTTTCCTTTTTTCTCTCCAGAATGGAGGAGGACGTCCCATCCGAACACATTTCTCCAGTTTTGATGTCACTACACTGGTTGCCTGTGTCATTCAGGACTGACTTTAAAATACTGCTTATGGTTTATAAAGCCTTAAATAATCTCGCTCCATCTTATATATCGGAATGCCTGACACGTTATATTCCAAATCGTAACCTCAGATCTTCAAATGAGTGTCTGCTTAGAATTCCAAAAGCTAAACTTAAAAGAAGTGGTGAGGCGGGCAGCCTTCTGTTGTTATGCACCTCAAATCTGGAATAGCCTGCCAATAGGAATTCGCCAGGCTGATACAGTAGAGCACTTTAAAACACTGCTGAAAACACATTACTTTAACATGGCCTTTTTATAACTTCACTTTAACTTAATCCTGATACTCTGTATGTTCAATTCATCACAATAACTATTCATGGTGGCTCTAAAATCCGTACTGACCCCTACTCTCTCTTCTGTTTCTTTTTCCAGCCTGCGCCACCTCCACCTACTCAAAGCATCATGATGCACCAACATTGATGGACTGAAAGCCAGAAGTCTACGTGACCATCATCATCAGGTCCTTCCATGAAAACCCTAAATCCAAAGAGGACTGTTTGATTTATGTTAGGTAGATTGCCCAGAGGGGACTGGGCGGTCTCGTGGTCTGGAACCCCTACAGATTTTATTTTTTTTCTCCAGCCTTTGGAGTTTTTTTATTTGTTTTTTCTGTCCACCCTGGCCATCGGACCTTACTCTTATTCTATGTTAATTAATGTTGACTTATGTTTATTTTTTATTGTGTCTTCTATTTTTCGATTCATTTTGTAAAGCACTTTGAGCTACATTTTTTTGTATGAATATGTGCTATATAAATAAATGTTGATTGATTGATTGATTGATTGATTGATGAACAGTGAGGTCTGAGCACTCTGGGAGGCCTTCTTTACAAAGCTCCATTACCTGGAGCAGGAGTTGTACCAGCATCTACAGAGGATGGATCCTCCCGTGCAGAACCCTTTTCTTTTACATTTGTACAGGTGGCCAACTTGGAACATTTTTCGTTTGCCTTCACTTCAAATAGGGCATACTGTTGGGACCCCAACCCTCTGACTGTTCCCTTATATATATTATGGGGTTCCCCCCGCTCGCTTCACTCACCAGCCACTTTGCATCTCTGCTGCTCATGTTGTGAAGAGGAGGGCTGAATGCATCCCAAGGAGACGTGGTCGCTCCTCCGAAACCCCCTCTTAAACGGTGAGACAATAGGAAACAAATAGTTTTTTGTTTTTACCTCCTCTTTGCTTGATCTGCCGCCACCGCATGATCTGCATATTGGGCGTCGCTTTGAACATTTAAAAGCCTGTACAGCTGCTGTCTTACTCTTTGTCTTTTATTTCCAGCCCTCAAGTGTGGTTAATTCTATTGGCACAAAATCTCATCTTGTGGGACATGAGTTCTTGATATTTTTTAGTTTATAATTTAAAAACGAATAAGAATCTAAAACCCGGTGCCTCAGTTTCCTGCAGGGCTCCGTGGGAATTGGAGTTGGGGGCAGCCCTGTTGGGTCCCGCAGGCACCTCCATGGGTCTGCAGCTGGAACTCCTGAGCCCTTGTGGGCAGTGTTTTCACCACACCCGGAAGTACAGCAATCAAACATCTGGAACACTTCCTGGTGAACTATAAAAGGGGCCAGCAGCCACCACTCGAGAAGCCAGAATCGGGAGGAGGAGGAGGAGGAGGAGGACGACGACGACAACAGGGCTGCCAGGGAGGAATGGTGGAGGAAGAAAGAGTGCGTTATTGTGTGTGTTATTTGGTGTTTGTGCTTGGGACTGAGTACTGCCTGTGGGACACGGGGAAGACATGCACCCACAGGTGAAGAAAAAAATACAGTGGTACCTCGGTATACGTCTGCTTTAGAATAAGTCCAACTTGGTATACGTCATGTTTAGAGGCAAAATATTTTGCTTGGTATATGACCTTTGTTTGGAATACGACTCGTGTGCTAGAACAACACGTGTGGTATACCGGGCGCACGCCTTCAAAAAAAAAAAAGTTTTAACCTATACAGTAATCCCTAACTATATCGCGCTTCGACTTTCACAGCTTCACTCTATCGTGGATTTTATATGAAAGCATTACTAAATATATAACGCGGATTTTCCGCTGCTTCGCAGGTTCTGTGGACAATGTGTCTTTTTACTTCCTGTACATGCGTCCTCAGTTGGTTTGCCCAGTTGATTTCATACAAGGGACGCTATTGGCGGATGACTGAGAAGCTAACCAATCAGAGCACGCAGTTAAGTTCCTGCCTGCTGAATGTAGTGTTAACCAGGAAGTCTCGTCTCGCTCATTCAACATCAACGTGTTTCGCTGTGTAAAGAGTTGTGCTCTTTTGTGTTTATCTTTGTGCATAGTCAAGTCCTTCATTATGGCTCCAAAACGATCTGCTACTGCTTCAGGGGCCGTGCACAAGCGCCAACGGAAGATGTTAACGATTGCCGAAAAGGTAAACGTTTTGGATTTGTTGAAGGCTACTATTCTTTTTAATTAAAAATTAGGAAAGGAATATAAGATCTACGGCCGCAGTGTCCTTTTAACCAGGGTGCAAAACGAGTTGTTAGTGGATGTAATAAGGCAGTAGTCTGGATGGAATCTGCTTTAGGGATTTGGATTGAAGAAGAACAACGGCAGTGCTACACAATCGCCTGAAGTGGCTCCTTTAAGGGCTGTAACGCTCTCCTTTGTTGTGCAGTAAAATTAAACTCATTGTTATCGGACATTTTCATTTATTTCATCTAATTGCTTTTGTATTTATGTATTTTAGTATTAAGCAGTGTTTAAATTATTTTATACAACCCCATCAATGTATAATATGCCAATAACAATAGGATTTTTTTTCATGGGAACGAATTAATCATTTTCCCATTATTTCTTATGGGAAAAATTTGTTTGGTATAAGTCCAAGGATCTGGAACAGATTAAGGACGTATACCAAGGTACCACTGTAAATCTTTTTGTTTATTTTACGTGTGCCTCCGTGTCCAGTCTGTGTCGGCTCGGGCACCTATATAGTGCCTTTTCACTATATATATATATATATATATATATATATATATATATATATATATAGTGACAGTAGGGGGCGATGTTGCTCCTCCAAACCTGCAGACAACACGTCCAGAAACCAGGTAAAAAATATAACAAATAAATTTAATTTCTTTATAATGTGCACAAAGCACCTCCACCTCCACAATATTCAATAATAAATCAATAATAAACAATAATCAATCCTCCTCTTCATCCAGCAGCTTTGTCATACTCCCTCCCAGCTCCGGCTCTGTCTGCTGGGTTTCCCACAGTCCTTTATATAGTTCATGACCCGGAAGTACTTCAGTCCATGTGATCCATAGAACTTCCCGGTCAGCTAAAATCTTCTTCTTCTTTTTCTTCAGCCCAGAAGTACTTCGTTTCTTCGGTCTCCGTTACTAGGGAGTACATCTGGGCTATAATAGAAACAATCGTGCCTCCCTGCAGCGTCCCCTGGCGGCCCCCACAGCATCCAGCAGGGCTGTGAAGTCGAACTCAATTGTCCATAATGCCCTGCAGGAATTCGGGGTACTTCCATGTTGCAGGAAGGGCTCCATCTAGTGGCCTGGGGGTACTGGCCAGAATAAACTGCCGGCCATCCGTAACAATATATATATATACTACTATACTGTACACATGTCTTTATGAATATGCTATGATTTTTCTCTATCTGTGTTTCCAATCAATGTATTGTACTTATGGTGTATACAACTCTTAAGTGGAGCTTCAGTAAAAAGATCTACATTCATATATTAGGTCTGAATCAAAAGAGAACACTCTGTACTCCATTTTCTAACTTTAGAACAATTCAGAATGTCTAAAGAATAATTATATTTTTTCTGCTCAGGTTTTACCCGTTTTTCCAATCAACTATTAATGAAACAGTTACTCTTTGCCATTATTTAATACGATTAATATATATTTTTTTTATATCTCACCTTATTTAAAACTCTTTTTGACATTGTCTGCAGGATAAATACATAAGTCAAAACTGTAGTCTAAATATTGCTGTGGCTTGTGGAAATGGAAACTTCAGTTTGAACTCTTGTGTAACAGCTATGGAAATCCCATTACGGCTGTTTATGTTCTGTCTGGATAAAAAGAGATTTTGATTTGCTGAAGAAAATCTGGTAAAACGTAATGGAGGTGACCCACATCCCATAAAATACTACATTCATTTTTAACGTTTTTTTTTTTTTACTATAGCTTAACTTTTTGAGGGATGGTAAGAAGCAATTTTTCAAGCTAATTTTAATACATAATATGCAGAATAATTTGGCTCTGTTACTTTATTGTAAAATTCTGAAAGCCTGTCCCATTGTCTCCTTCTGTTCTTTCTCATTGGAAAAAATACAAAAGCTAGCCACAAACTGAATTCAACTTTTTGTTTCTGTTCAGTGAAAGCGCATAATCTAGATTACTTTCAAAGGTTTCGTTGCAAAAAGATGTATTTTTCTGAGGAGTTTCTAAAGTACAAAAACATATTTAACAGAAGAAGAATAGAACTGAACAAAGAGGTACATTCACCTCGTTAGACTAAAAGTGAAACACAAGCCTGAGTCTGATGGATTCAGTCCATCTGCTGTCTGAAGTGAGAAACCCATCATCTAATTTTACTATTTTTATAAAATATACAGACCTATCATATTCCAGTCCAAGCGTAAGATGCACACGGTATTCTCCTTAGTGGGAGCACAGGCTATACACAAGGAAGCACGCAGCATATCATGAAAGAATCCTTCTACTGTATAAATACAAGACAGTAAAATTGAGAAAATATAACCTTAGAATCACAAAGCACAAGCAATGGGATTGAATATTTAGGAAAATATTTTGCACAGCTATCTGTGTTAATTCAAAATGCAGAGAATATCATTATATATATATATATACTGCTCAAAAGAATTAAAGGAACACTTTTTAATCAGAGTATAGCATAAAGTCAATGAAACTTATGGGATATTAATCTGGCCAGTTAAGTAGCAGAGGGGGTTGTTAATCAGTTTCAGCTGCTGTGGTGTTAATGAAATTAACAACAGATGCACTAGAGGGGCAACAATGAGATGACCCCCAAAACAGGAATGGTTTAACAGGTGGAGGCCACTGACATTTTTCCCTCCTCATCTTTTCTGACTGTTTCTTCACTAGTTTTGCATTTGGCTACAGTCAGTGTCACTACTGGTAGCATGAGGCGATACCTGGACCCTACAGAGGTTGCACAGGTAGTCCAACTTCTCCAGGATGGCACATCAATACGTGTCATTGCCAGAAGGTTTGCTGTGTCTCCCTGCACAGTCTCAAGGGCATGGAGGAGATTCTAGGAGACAAGCAGTTACTCTAGGAGAGCTGGAGAGGGCCATAGAAGGTCCATAACCCATCAGCAGGACCAGTATCTGCTCCTTTGGGCAGGAGGAACAGGATGAGCACTGCCAGAGCCCTACAAAATGACCTCCAGCAGGCCACTGGTGTGAATGTCTCTGACCAAACAACCAGAAAGACTTCATGAGGGTGACCCAAGGGCCCCATGTCCTCTAATGGGCCCTGAGCTCACTGCCCAGCAGCATGCAGCTCGATTGGCATTCGCCATAGAATACCAGAATTGGCAGATGCACCACTGGTGCCCTGTGCTTTACAGATGAGAGCAGGTTCACCCTGAGCACGTGACAGAAGTGAAAGGGTCTGGAGAAGCCATGGAGAACATTATGCTGCCTGTAACATCATTCAGCATGAGCAGTTTGGTGGTGGGTCAATGATTGTCTGGGGAGGCATATCCATGGAGGGTCACACAGACCGCTACAGGCTTGACAAAGGCACCTTGGCTGCCATTAGGTATCAGGATGAAATCCTTGGACCCATTGTCAGACCCTATGCTGGTACAGTGGCTCCTGGTGCACGACAATTCCTGGCCTCATGTGGTGAGAGTATGCAGGCAGTTCCTGGAGGATGAAGGAATTGATACCATTGACTGGCCACCACACTTTCCTGACCTAAATCCAATAGAACACCTCTGGGACATTATGTTTTGGTCCATCCAATGCCACCAGGTTGCACCTCAGACTGTCCAGGAGCTCAGTGATGCCCTGGTCCAGATCTGGGAGGAGATCCCCCACAACACCATCTGTCATCTCATTAGAAGCATGCACCGATGTTGTCAGGCATGTATACAAGGACACAGGGGCCATACAAAGTGCTGCGTACAATTTTGAGTTGCTGCAATTACATTTTGGCAAAATGGACTAGCCTGCCACATAATGTTTTCACTCTGATTTTTGGGGCGTCTTTGAATTCAGGGCTCTGTAGGTTGATCATTTTCATTTCCATCAAACGATGTGGCATCCTTTCGTTCCTAACACATTACCCAGTCTATATCAGTATAGATATCCTGGAGGATTTCTTGTTCCCATTGAGATCTGATGTGTTTTCAAAGTGTTCCTTTAATTTTTTTGAGCAGTTTAGTTCAATAAGCTGCAGCCATCCATTTTCCTGTAAAAAATTACAAAAGAACATTTTGCCAGAAAAACAAAAAAAAAACGTTTAAACAACAATCTACAAAAAGAGGTGAAGGAACATAAAAGGTGATTTTCAAAGTGGTTATTATTTTTAAGTTGTGACTTATTTTCCCTGCACAGGCTCACTTTTATTACTAGAATGTTCAGAAAAAATACACTTGATATTCCTCCATCGTTTTTACTGTGGTTTGCTTTCTTTGGCGTTGCCAGGTTTTATTTTTTTCATTTTGACAGGATTTTAGCTCCTTCAATACCAAAATAAATATCTCTTTAATCCCCAAGACCATAAAGGGTATTGTTTTTTTTTTTTTTTTAATGAAAAATCTGCAATTGCAGACAAAATTCTTACACACAGATTAACATACATTCGAATCGATTTCCATTTGCTTTAACACTTATCTTGCCTGAAGAAGGGGCCCGAGTTGCCTCGAAAGCTTGCATATTGTAATCCTTTCAGTTAGCCAATAAAAGGGGTCATTTTGCTTGGCTTTTCTCTTTAACACTTAACAATAATAATACATTTTATTTGTTTGTAGGCGCCTTTCTAAAGACTCAAGGACACCGAACAATAGATAAAACACACATCATGAACAAAACTAAAATACAAAATTTAAAATCAAATAGAGCAATTGTAATCAAAGCAGTCTTAAACAAATGACTTTTAAGTTTAGATTTGAAAAGTGAGAATGATTCAATGTTTCTAAGCTCGAATGGTCGTGAGTTCCAGAGCTGGGAAGCAGAGCAACTGCAACAAAGGGGACAATCAAGTGCAGGGGTGCCCAATGCGTCGATCGCGATCGACCGGTAGATCGCAAAGAAGGTGCAGCCCGATCGCATTGCGTTCAAAATTTTTTTTTAAATATTAGTCTATCATATATCCTCCCTATGGCATTTGCCACTTGATTGACATGCAGGGCGGCCAGTCTGAGATCTCTTCTCTTCTAACACACTGGTCATCCCACACGCACGAGCAAACGCGCGAGCTACTGCAAAACTCCGGCTGTGATCTAGTTAGCCTTCCAATTTATATCGATTAAAGAAGGGATTTAAAAAAAAAAAAATTGTTTGTGGAGGGTATGGGCTGGATGTGGAATTGGAAGAGGAATTTTTTCTCACAATGTCACAATCGAAGTGCGTTTGTCTGATCTGTCAATCTATCATTGCTATTCCAAAGAAGGAAAATGTGGAAAGGCACTTTCGAACTGTTGATAAAAACTACGAAACTGACTTCCTTCTGAAAAGCGATCTGAGAAAGAGAAAGGAGAGGGAACTAAAATCGCAGTTAATCGGACAGCCGTCATTTTTCACTCGGCTGAATTCAAAAGCTCCTTGACTGCATTATTCGGCTCTACTTATTTATGCGAGTCAGCCTTTTCCCACATGAAGATTATTAAATCCAAATACTGTAGTGACCATAAATGTATTGAAATGTTATTGTGCCATAAAGGTTATTCAGTTATGCAAGGTACGACAACATATATCTTATTCATAAAGTATACTCATATATATATATATATATATATACAGTAATCCCTCGCTATATCGCGCATCGACTTTCGTGGCTTCACTCTATCGTGGATTTTATATGAAAGCATAAATAAATATATAAGGCGGATTTTTCGCTGCTTCACGGGTTCTGCGGACAATGTGTCTTTTTACTTCCTGTACGTGCTTCCTCAGTTGGTTTGCCCAGTTGATTTCATACAAGGGACGCTATTGGCGGATAACTGAGAAGCTAACCAATCAGAGCACGCAGTTAAGTTCCTGTGTGCTGAATGCGGTGTTAACCAGGAAGTCTCGTCTTGCTCATTCCGCCATCAACGTGTTTCACTGTGTAAAGTGTTAACTTTTGTGCTCTTTTGTGTTTATCTTTGTGTATAGTCAAGCCCTTCGTTATGGCTCCAAAACTATCTGCTCCTGCTACTGCTTCAGGGGCCGTGCCCAAGCGCCAATGGAAGATGTTAACGATTGCCGAAAAGGTAAACGTTTTAGATTTGTTGAAGGAAGGGAAAAGCTACACCGCTGTAGGACGCCATTACAGCATCAATGAGGATACGATTCTTTTTATTTAAAAAGTAGGAAAGGAATATAGATCTACGGCCGCAGAGTCCTTTTAACCAGGGTGCAAAACAAGTTGTAAGTGAATGTAATAAGGCAGTAGTCTGGATGGAATCTGCTTTAGGGATTTGGATTGAAGAAGAATAACGGCAGTGCTACACAGTCGCCTGAAGTGGCTCCTTTAAGGGCTGTAACGCTCTCCTTTGTTGTGCAGTAAAATTAAACTCATTGTTATCGGACAAGTCATCGTGTCATTGTTGGTGAGTAACCATAATTAATTTTCTACTTACAGTACTTAGTACATGTACGCACGCGTTTAGTGTCACTGTACACACATTTACTGTATACAATTTTTCTTGCATTGTACGCATTTATTGCTGGTGGCCTATCTATCGTAATGGCTGTAACATATGTGATATCGGAGACACTCAATATCTTTAAAATAATATTTGGGTTTTACTGTATATAAACAGTGTGTTTACATACATAATTTCAATGAATTTTACCTAATATCTAAGAGAATACAAAGGGTTTATGCTGTATAACTGTGCGGGGAATATTTATAAACAGTGTGGGAGAGTTTATAAGGGCTTAAAATATATAAAAATAACCATAGAAACATATAATTTGCGGATTTTCACCTATTTCATTTGCACACCCCGATCGAGGAGGGAATACAGTATATATATATATATATATATATATATATATATATACACACACACACATACACAGGGGGTCCTCGGGTTACAACGTCTCGACATACGATGTTTCAAGTTTACAACGCTCACTCCCTTAAAAACGTAAAAAAATTTGGACGTGAGAAGGAATAAAGGTGAGGATTTTTTTTTTATACTAATTTCTTCTGTTAATACAGTACAGTATATTTATGTCTTTTTCCTTTTTCTGTGGCGTAGTTGTATTTTTATGTTCTAGATCATGATTTTGCAAATGTGTTAGGATAGGTAAGTGACTAAGGCTAGGCTGTGTTTTGACTTACACCAAAATTCGTGTTACATCACTGTTGTAGGAACGGAACTGTGTCGTAAACCGAGGACCCCCTGTGTGTATATATATCATTTTTAATGTAGGTAGATCATTTCGACCTGGTCATTTTAAAAGTAGCTCGCAAGCCGAAAAAGTGTGGACACCCCTGGTTAAGTGGATGGAGGGAGAGGATCTGAGGGTGCGGGAGGGAATGGCAACATGGAGGAGGTCAGACAGATATGGAGGCGGCGAGGTTGTGGAGAGCCTTAAAAGTTAACAGGAGAATTTTGAACTGAATTCAGAACTGAACTGGAAGCCAATGAAGCTGCTGCAAGACGAGAGTGATGTGGTGAACAGAGCGGTTGTTCCAGTAATGATGCGGGTGGGCAGCTGAATTCTGGACCAGTTGAAGCTTATAAAGAGATTTATGAGAAAGACCAAAGAAAAGGGAATTGCAATAATCCAGATGAGAGGTGATGAGGCTATAAACAAGGGTAGCAGTGATGTCGGGCGAATGTGATTCATGTTACGCAGGTGGAAATATGCAGACCGGGAGATGTTACTGATGTGGGACTGAAAGGGTAAAGTACTGTCAAGGATGACACCTGTGGAGAAGGCGAGACAGAAGAATTAGAAATAACAAAGGAAAAGTGATCAGTTTGGATAATTTTGATTTTGTACCAATGAGGAGAACCTCAGTTTTGTCACTTGTTATTTAATTTAAGAAAATTTGAAGAAAACCAGGATTTGATTTCTGCTATGCAATCAATAAGCGAGGAGGGTGGAAAGGAAGCAGTAGGTTTGCTAGTGAGATAGAGCTGGGGGTCATCGGCATAACAGTGGAAGATAATGTTATATTTAGGAAAGATATTACCAAAGGGAATGAGGTGAATAATGAAGAGGGGGGCCCAGGATAGAGTACACCTGATGTAGCAGCGCTGGGTTAGGATGTGAAAGTTTTAAGCTGAACAAACTGAGTGCGGCCTGAGAGGTAGGATCTGAACCAGTCTAGTGGAGTGTGGGTAACGCCAAACGAAGATAATCTATTGAGGAGAGTAGTGTGACAAATAGTGACAATAGTGGCTGCACTCACATCAAGGAGGATGAGAATAGAAATTAAACCAGAATCAGCGGCCATAAGGAGGTCGTTAGTCATTTTGATAAGTGCCGCTTCTGTACTGTTGAGGGGCTGAAAACCAGACTGGAACTGTTCATACAGATTATTTTGAGATAAATGAGAAGGTAGTTGAATAGCCACTATTTTTTCAAGAATTTTGGAAATTTAAGCTGGCATAAAAGCAATATTTTAAAATTATTTTTAACTTGCTGACAAACTATTTAATGTAAAACACTAATGGTGGAAACATTCCTGATAAACTATATTCAAACACAGGTATTGTCACACACTTTAGTGAATTTTAGGTAAAAACAAAATGTGGCCTCTGCATACTTATTCAAGTCAAAATACATTTTGGGATCATTATGAAAATTGGGTAACACGTTAGTCTAGCTGACGCAAAAATCCATCTATTTCATTTACTTTTTTTGCAACATGACCATAACATACTATTCATTTGTGGGGGTAAAAAAGAACTAAATACATTTAATTAGTTTTAGCAAACAATGAGGAAAGAACCATTTTCAAACATATACAGTATTTTGGGATGAAACCACCCAAGAATGAAACTTCATAAACCACATCTCACAAAATAAGTATATTTAAACAAAACTCTTTACTCAAAAAACAAAAAGAAGAACCCCCAAAGCCAAACCCTCAACAAGCACAATATTTCTTTTAAATACAAAAATGAAAATAACAGCAAGATGTCCTGCTACTAACTAAAGTGGAACATGAAACAGGGAAGGGGAGCAAAAGTCAAAAGAATAAACTCGATGGCCCAGCAGTCAGACAGCGGCTTAAGCAGCTCTTATTGATAGATAGATAGATAGATAGATAGATAGATAGATAGATAGATAGATAGATAGATAGATAGATAGAAAAGGCACTATATAATAGATAGATAGATAGATAGATAATAGATAGATAGATAGATAAATAGATAGATATGAAAGGCACTATATAGGACAGATAGATAGATAGATATGAAAGGCACTATATAAGAGATAGATAGATAGATATGAAAGGCACTATATAGGATAGATAGATAGATAGATAGATAGATATGAAAGGCACTATATAAGAGATAGATAGATAGATAGATAGATAGATAGATAGATATGAAAGGCACTATATAAGAGATAGATAGAAAAGGCACTATATAAGAGACAGATAGATAGACAGAGAGATAGATATGAAAGGCACTATATAAGAGATAGATAGATAGATAGATAGATAGATAGATAGATAGATAGATAGATAGATAGATAGATAGATAGATAGATAGATACTTTATTAATCCCAAGGGGAAATTCACATACTCCAGCAGCAGCATACTGATAAAGTACAATATTAAATTAAAGAGTGATAACAATGCAGGTATAACAGACAATAACTTTGTATAATGTTAACGTTTACTCCCCCGGGTGGAAATGAAGAGTCGCATAGTGTGGGGTCTCCTCAGTCTGTCAGTGAGCAGGACGGTGACAGCAGTCTGTCTCTGAAGCTGCTCCTCTGTCTGGAGATGATCCTGTTCAGTGGATGCAGTGGATTCTCCATGATTGATAGGAGCCTGCTTAGCGCCCGTCGCTCTGCCACGGATGTCAAACTGTCCAGCTCCATGCCTACAATAGAGCCTGCCTTCCTCACCAGTTTGTCCAGCGTTGCGGCGTCCCTCTTCTTTATGCTGCCTCCCCAACACACCACCACGTAGAACAGAGCACTTGCCACAACCGTCAGATAGAACATCTGCAGCATCTTATCACAGAAGTTGAAGGACGCCAGACTTCTAAGGAAGTACATCTAGTACATGCTATTCAATACACTGATGAAATTTAGATCATAAAGTATTACAAGTAAACCTAAACACATGAATGAAAAATTCAGCTAATCAGAGATATTACATCAGCCATGACCCTGTCGAAATGTTTGTTAACTAAAACTACACCATTGCGCATTCATCACATCTTAACAAAGCTGGCATAAGTATGCACAGGGCATGAAGCATAAAGATAGTTAAAATAAATATAGATATGCCAGCCATACATGACAAATGATAATGTCTGTGTTAATATTTTGGAAAAAGCAATGATTCGTGCCTGTGTTAGACTGGGCAAATCTGTAGATCAGCTTAGGTGGAGACGCCTTATTTTGATAGAATCAGTTTCCGACCATTAGAAGAAGCATTCCATCCTTTTAAATAGGCTGCACTGTTTATTTTGAATCTTAAAAATGTCTGACGGATTATTAGTAAGCATGTCTCTGGAGATGTAACTGACTTCTGTTATTGCACAGCTAGGACTACCAATCAGGACTGCTGCCAAGACCCTGCGGCAACTCCTAACAACTGAGCCAGGATTATCCATAATGTTTCAAACTGAAAACCGTTTTTAAATTTTCCTAAATATTCTAAAGTGTGATTATACAAATGAACATTTTTCTGCACAAAACTGAGTTTGAAAAATCTCACTTGTTTTCAAAGTTTTCACGCCTAAAGTCAACAAATCATCAAATCCAACGTCAGCTGCTCAAGCCAGCTGCTACTCTGCTCTTTAGCAATTTAACCAAATGCTCAACAGTGCCCGCCTCACCATTTATATTCCATTCATTCACTTCCCTTATCCACTTTGCCTGGTAAAATATGCAGTGCTTACAACATGAGCCAAACATCTACTGTATTTTTTAGCAACAGTCTCTAGCTTCGCCAGGGGAATAAAATCACTCTCGGCCCATCTGAGAGATCTAATCCTTCCGCTGTGTCCTGGGTATGCCCCGGGCTCTCCTCCTTGTGGTCCACACCCTGCCGATATCTGGCACAAAGGGCACTCTCAGTAGATAGCCAAACCTCATTACAGTAACTGGCTCCTCTTGATCTGGAGCAGCTCTGCGTCAAAGTCTTCTAGTGCTGCTGCCACTGTGACAAAGAATGAGCAAAATAACCTCACAGAAGGAGCCGGCTTTCGTTCACAAATGCAACACCGCTGCAACATCAAGGTGGTAACTCTGCATCAAAATGTGTAGACATTTTGAGAAAGTCAAACATAATTATGAAAAACAATATGGGTCAGCTGACATGAGGAGAGACAAGTCAGCGGATTTCAGCAATGGGATTGGGAGAATTAAATAAGGTAGGAATACGATGCTGCTCTTTCAAGACAAGGCCAGAGTGTGATGATGTGACCAATCAGAGAGCTTCAAGTAGTAACGGTCTTAAGTTTTACTTTTCTGCAGTGGGCAAAGCACCTTACAGTTGGCAAGGACAGACGGAAAAAAGAAAAAACGCACTACAATATGTACGTCTCCTATGAAAACATAGAGTCTTGGTGTTTGTCAATTATTTGGGTTTACAGTGGCACACGTTAAATCTGAGCAGGATTTCAACTCATTTTTTTATCGTGGCTCCGAAATCCGTACTAACCCCTACTTTCTCTGCTGTTCTTTTTCCAGTTTTCTGTGGTGGTGATCTGCGCCGCCCCCCCAAAAAAACCTGATCAAAGCACCGTGCAGTCCCTACAATGTTGGATGGAAAGCCGGAGGTCCAAATGACCATCTTCATCTAATTCTTCCACATGAAGCCTGAAAACCATGAGGACTGATTGCAATCATTAATGTTAGGGGGCCTGGATGGTCACGTGGCTTTGGAACCCCTGCAGATTGTTTTTATTTTTTTTTTTCCTATCCTCCCTGGCCATCGGACCTTACTTTATTCTTTGTTAATTAGTATTGCCTAGTTTTATTTTTATATTTTTTCTTTTTCCTTTCTTCATCCTGTAAAGTCATTCAGGATTGACTTTAAAATACTGCTTATAGTTTATAAATAAAATCTCGCTCCATCTTATATATCGGAATGCCCGACACGTTATATTCCAAATCGTAACCTTAGATCTTCAAATGAGTGTCTCCTTAGAATTCCAAAAGCTAAACTTAAAAGAAGTGGTGAGGCGGGCGTCCTTCTGCTGTTATGCACCTAAAATCTGGAATAGCCTGCCAATAGGAATTCGCCAGGCTAATACAGTGGAGCACTTTAAACAATGGCTAAAAACACATTACTTTAACATGGCCTTCTCATAACTTCACTTTAACTTAATCCTGATACTCTGTATGTTCAATTCATCATAATAACTATTCATGGTGGCTCCAAAATCCATACTGACCACCAACTCTCTCTTCTGTTTCTTTTTCCGGCCTGCGCCACCACCACCTACTCAAAGCATCCTGATGCACCAACATTGATGGACTGAAAGCCAGAAGTCTACGTGACCATCATCATCAGGTCCTTCCATGAAAACCCTAAATACAAAGAGGACTGTTTGACTTATGTTAGGTAGATTGCCCAGAGGGGACTGGGCGGTCTCGTGGTCTGGAACCCCTACAGATTTTATTTTTTTCTCCAGCCTTTGGAGTTTTTTTTTGTTTTTTCTGTCCACCCTGGCCATCGGACTTTACTCTTATTCTATGTTAATTAATATTGACTTATGTTTATCTTTTATTGTGTCTTCTATTTTTCTATTCTTCATTTTGTAAAGCACTTTGAGCTACATTTTTTTGTATGAATATGTGCTATATAAATAAATGTTGATTGATTGAAGTACTTTGAGCTCCATCATTTGTATGAAAATGTGCTATAGATATAAATGTTGCTGTTACACATAGCCAGCACACAGTTCAGGATTTTACAGTATACACTGGCAACATGAGCTGCTAGACGTGTCATTTTCATTCCAAAATAAAATTTCAACACTAGCTAAATATTCACGTCGCTCAGCTCATAACGCTGCTTTGAAACCGGAGCGTAAGCCACAATGGTCTACTGATACTACATCTATTGCTATGGTGGCAGTGGAATCATCGGGTAGAAGCGTCTTTTCATCCAATTGGCCGGCTCAGTATTTAACTCAGCTGTTGAATGGCCAGTAAGAGTGAGGCGGCTGTTCGGTCACAGCCCACAGGAACTCTGCCCGAGTCTGGCTTGTCTACCCCTTCTCTTCAATCTGGTGACACTTCTACAATCAGCTGATGGACAGATGCTGTTGTTTTTCATTTATGTTAGTTTTTGATATTTTTGAACAAATCTGTACCCTCATTTTTGATAGTTCTGTATTTAGTGAGCGGTGTCCTCGATTCTTGAGTTGTCTCAGTTCTCCAGCCTGCACTTGATGAGCAGCGCCGTGCTGAAAACTGTACTTTGTACTGTCGTGTTGTATTCCTGAGGTGGCCACGGTCATCGAGCTCTTTGAAGACGATTACTTGCGTTATGTTTTGTGTGTTGTATTTACTCCATTTTTATTTAGACACCCATTGCACACCCCAACCTGCCTGGAAAGGGGGTGTCTCTCTGAACTGCCTTTCCTATGATGGCTTCCATTTTCTGGGAGTTCTGTTCTTCTTTAGGGAGTCAAGGATGGGATGCTGTTAAAATACAGGGCCTGGTAAAGCATTCCTTGTGCGATTTTGGGCTATGCAAGAAATAAATTGTCATTGCTGGTGGTAGTGGCAGCTTTACCTCAGACAGTCATGAAGTTATTGGGACACTAAAAACAAAATACTTTCTTGCTAAAATGAATTAACAAACATGATATTTGTTCTGGGTTTTTTTTTTTCGATTTTTGAAGATAATGGGGCGTTCATCAATGTTACAACTAAAACATAATAAAATCAGAGAACACACAAGACAAATTTCAGTAATACAGAAGTGACAAAGAATCAGAACGCAACTGCAAGTACACTGATGGGTAAATTCTTCTTCTTCTGTCGGCTGCTCCCGTTAGGGGTTGCCACAGTGGATCATCTTCTTCCATTTCTCTCTGTCCTCGTCATCTTCTTCTGTTATATCCATCACCTGCATGTCCTCTCTCACCACATCCATAAACCTTCTCTTAGGCCTTCCTCTTTTCCTCTTCCCTGGCAGCTCTATCCTTAGTACCCTTCTCTCAGTATACCCAGCATCTCTCTTCTGCACATGTCCAAACCAGTCTGGCCTCTCTAACTTTGTCTCCTAACCGTCCAACCTGAGCTGACCCTCTAATGTCCTCATTTCTGACCCTGTCCTTCCTCGTCACACCCAATGTAAATCCCTAACCCTAACCCTAACCCAATGCAAATCTTAGCATCTTTAACTCTGCTACCTCCAGCTCTGTCTCCAGCCAGGATTTTTCATTTTGGACTAATTCTAGATGAGTCCTCAGAGATAGACAATAGCAAAGGCCTGATCAGTTATATGAAACATCTTGAAAATAAGTAAAGTCAAGTGGATTTATTGTCCTGCCATCCATACACCGTATTGCCGCATACAGTGGCATATAATAACATTCCCCAGGACTGCAATGCAAAATATACATCAACAGAGGACAAGTGCAAGACAGGGAAAGAGCTATGATATACTACACTATACTATGATTGACAGATAATTAAAAAATAGCTAAGTGAATAGATAGTAATAATTTCAGATTGATAGTAATAAATAAATAAATAAATAAATAAATAGTAACATCCATCCATCCATCCATTTTCCAACCCGCTGAATCCGAATACAGGGTCACGGGGGTCTGCTGGAGCCAATCCCAGTAAATCTAATAATAAAAAATAACAGTAGTGACAAGTGTTACAAAAGTACTGCATATAAATTCACTACTAAGGACAGATGTGAGCAGCACAGAGTTCAGAGTCTGGATTGCCGAAGGGTAGAAGCTGCTGAAGTACTTGGCAGAACTGGTTCAGATGGTACGGCACCTTCTGCCAGATGGAAATTTGAAAAAGAGAGGTGGGAGTGGACCTTCACAACGCTGTCATCGTTGCGGATACAATACTCTACAAAGATGACTTCAATAAAGGGCGGATAAGACCCAACAATTTTTTTTTGCAGTTTGCACTATCTGTCGTAGGACTTTACAGTCAGAGACGCTGCTGTTCCCAAACCAGACGGTGATGCAGCTGCTCAGAACACGCTGGATGGTACAACCACTGTTTTTACAGAATTTCTGAAATAATACAGTGGTGTGAAAAACTATTTGCCCCCTTCCTGATTTCTTATTCTTTTGCATGTTTGTCACACAGAATGTTTCTGATCATCAAACACATTTAACCATTAGTCAAATATAACACAAGTAAACACAAAATGCAGTTTTTAAATGATGGTTTTTATTATTTAGGGAGAAAAAAAAAATCCAAACCTACATGGCCCTGTGTGAAAAGTAATTGCCCCTTGTTCAAAAATCACCTAGCTGTGGTGTATCACACCTGAGTTCAATTTGCATAGCCACCCCAGGCCTGATTACTGCCACACCTGTTTCATTCAAGAAATCACTTAAATAGGAGCTGCCTGACACAGAGAAGTAGACCAAAAGCACTTCAAAAGCTAGACATCATGCCAAGATCCAAAGAAATTCAGGAACAAATGAGAACAGAAGTAATTGAGATCTATCAGTCTGGTAAAGGTTATAAAGCCATTTCTAAAGCTTTGGGACTCCAGTGAACCACAGTGAGAGGCATTATCCACAAATGGCAAAAACATGGAACAGTGGTGAACCTTCCCAGGAGTGGCTGGCCGACCAAAATTACCCCAAGAGCGCAGAGACGACTCATCCGAGAGGTCACAAAAGACCCCAGGACAACGTCTAAAGAACTGCAGGCCTCACTTGCCTCAATTAAGGTCAGTGTTCACGACTCCACCATAAGAAAGAGACTGGGCAAAAACGGCCTTCATGGCAGATTTCCAAGACGCAAACCACTGTTAAGCAAAAAGAACATTAGGGCTCGTCTCAATTTTGCTAAGAAACATCTCAATGATTGCCAAGACTTTTGGGAAAATACCTTGTGGACTGATGAGACAAAAGTTGAACTTTTGGAAGGCAAATGTCCCGTTACATCTGGCGTAAAAGGAACACAGCATTTCAGAAAAGAACATCATATCAACAGTAAAATATGGTGGTGGTAGTGTGATGGTCTGGGGTTGTTTTGCTGCTTCAGGACCTGGAAGGCTTGCTGTGATAGATGGAACCATGAATTCTACTGTCTACCAAAAAATCCTGAAGGAGAATGTCCGGCCATCTGTTCGTCAACTCAAGCTGAAGCGATCTTGGGTGCTGCAACAGGACAATGACCCAAAACACACCAGCAAATCCACCTCTGAATGGCTGAAGAAAAACAAAATGAAGACTTTAGAGTGGCCTAGTCAAAGTCCTGACCTGAATCCAATTGAGATGCTATGGCATGACCTTAAAAAGGCGGTTCATGCTAGAAAACCCTCAAATAAAGCTGAATTACAACAATTCTGCAAAGATGAGTGGGCCAAAATTCCTCCAGAGCGCTGTAAAAGACTCATTGCAAGTTATCGCAAACGCTTGATTGCAGTTATTGCTGCTAAGGTTGGCCCAACCAGTTATTAGGTTCAGGGGGCAATTACTTTTTCACACAGGGCCATGTAGGTTTGGATTTTTTCTCCTAAATAATAAAAACCATCATTTAAAAACTGCATTTTGTGTTTACTTGTGTTATATTTGACTAATGGTTAAATGTGTTTGATGATCAGAAACATTTTGTGTGACAAACATGCAAAAGAATAAGAAATCAGGAAGGGGGCAAATAGTTTTTCACACCACTGTAGATGGGAAAGATGGCTTATTATTAAATGCTGTTTTTGAATAACGCGTTAATAATGAGCTAATGTTGTGTCAATGCACTGTACAAATGAAAATGGTCAGTCAGTCATTTTCCAACCCGCTATATTCTAACACAGGGTAATGGGGGTCTGCTAGAGCCAATCCCAGGCAGCACAGGGCTCAAGGCAGGAACAAATCTCGGGCAGGGTGCCAGCCCACCGCAGGGCCCACACACACACACCAAGGACAATTTTTTCGGACCGCCAATGCACTTAACCTGCATGTCTTTGGACTGTGGGAGGACGCAGACACGGGGGAGAACATGCAAACTCCACGCAGGGAGGACCCGGGAAGCGAACACTCAGTCTGTGAGGCAGCATCGTTACCATGGCGCCACCGTGCTGCCCGATGGAAACAGTACTGCGTAAAAAAGTATCTTCTAAATAAATAAATGTAACTTTAGAAAGAGAAAAATGCAGACACCTGACAAGAAAGTGACTTGTTGAGAAACTTGGAATGGAAATGTCCTGCGCCAAAAGCAGATGTAAGGAGGTGTGAATGAGATATGTATACGAAATTATCCGATACAATCACGGTGTTTAGTGGTTCATGTGGCACTGCTATTATTAGCGAATAAATAATTTGATAATTCCAATCATGTACTATTTATGTTAGGAAGGCAGGCTGTATTGTAGGCACGGAGCTGGACAGTTTGACATCCGTGGCAGAGCGACGGGCGCTGAGCAGACTCCTGTCAATCATGAAGAATCCACTGAACAGGATCATCTCCAGACAGAGGAGCAGCTTCAGAGACAGACTGCTGTCACCATCCTGCTCCACCGACAGACTGAGGAGATCGTTCCTCCGCCACACTTTGTGACTCTTCAATTCCACCAGGGGGGTAAACGTTAACATTATACAAAGTTATTGTCCGTTATACCTGCATTGTTATCACTCTTTAATTAAATATTGTTCTTTATCAGTATGCTGCTGCTGGATTATGTGAATTTCCCCTTCGGATTAAAAAAGTATCTATATGTCTGTCTGTCTGTCTTTTGATTACATAGTGCCTTTCATCTATCTGTCCATCTATCTATCTATCATATAGTGCCTTTCACATCTATCTATCTATCATATAGTGCCTATTACATCTATCTATGAATAGAAAATGACAATGAATAAATGTAGTACTGTATATGTGTGCATGTTACATCATTTATGATGATCACATATATCCATAGTAAGATGAGCTTTCCGTTTGCAACAGCATGGATGAATAAAAAAATCAAAATTCACCTCCACATGACACTAATAAATCATCTTCAGGTGCCACTGGCCTTGCCAAATGAAGTTTAGAGATTTCAGAGTTATACATGCATGGGTTCCTTGAATTGAAACATAAGCTCCGCAGATCAGACTGCAAATAAAAACAGAAAAGGCTGTTCTTTCTTTTTGGACTGAATGTTGTTTCATTGATTCAATGTAACACAATGCAGTCTATTTTTGTAAAGCGCTCTTCGCTGGGTTATTAATGCCAATAGAATCCATCCAGTCAAAAACATGAATAGGCTGTTCCTGCTAGTAATGTGCAAACACGCAGATGGTGGCCAAAAAAAATCCTGCAAGGCTGCAGAATTATGGAAATACTCAAATTAGCACCAGGTGAAGCAAACCACAGCTCATATACTGTACCATTCAGCTTTCTTTAATTTCCTTGAATAGGATTTTGTAATGCGTCTGAATTGAACTCAACCAGCGAAATGTCTTCAGCCCGTCCGATAGAAGTTAAAGTGACCAAAGCAGTTCTCCCATGATTATAAAAGTTTAAGTAAGTACAACATAACTTTCTGCGTTCCCCATTATAAAATTCCAATGAAACAAGCAGCAAAACCATAGAAAAAAAAAAAATGTTATTGGATCCAAACACATGTTAAAGATTTCCAGATGTCTCCTAGACTTATAAAGGTACCATTTTGCATCAGACAGAATGACTTCCAACTTTTCAGACCAATTTAGCTGAAGGTCACTGGAAAGACCATAAAAGATTTATGAGGATATTCTGAATGTCACAGCATTCTTCAAGGCAAATTAATAATAATAAAATATTGTCTACTCTAACGAGCATCTTCAATTAAGTGAAGGGAATGAAAATGCACTTGAAGTGAAAAACCACTCCTGAAAACTGGCCACGGCTTTGGAATAACAAAATACTGTCTGATACTTTTGAATAATAAAATACTGTTTGATGCATTTAAAAAAAAAAAAAACACACAATCTTACAATTGCAGCAATGTCAAAGCAATAAATTAAATGTTTTATTTGTTTAAAATATGATTACAAGCTTCTGATGCCTGTATTAGTAGATTCAAAACAAAATGTACACCATATGCTCGATTAGCAAATACATATGGATTAAAGCTCTGGTTCCCTTCAATCTTAAGAGAGAATATGGGTGGCTGGATTGATAACACCCACATAAAATGTTTCCGTTTTAATGAAAGAGATATGTGAAAAAAAATAAAACAAGAGCACCACACAGTTTGGACTCATATTGTTTCAGTATGACCAAGGGTAGAATTTACAAGCCATACGTTTTTGGGCTGCTTTATTAGAATCACCGGCCCTTCCCACATCAGCCACTGCTCAGTCACTTATTCCATGAAACGTGTGCACATCTGTAAGGAAGGCATCAACAGACTGTGTGTGTGTGTGTGTGTGTAATTAAGGAGAAAACTTTCAAGACTAGGCCAGCCATAAATTTAACAATAGTAACATTTAATAAAAACTTCAGTATACAATATATAACATCACCACAGCATCTTATCTTAAACAGTAGCTGCACATTTCCCAATACTTACATAAAGAAATACGAAGGTGCTGAATTGCCCTGTTACCTCATAGTAAATTAATCTTTAAATTTAAAAATAAATTTGGTTGGATACATGGGGTTGAAAATCTGGAGATGAAAGGAAAGACTAAAATTGTGATTGACCTAAAGAACAGCAATATCAAATAAACAATTGACATATTGAGTGATTTTTGATTTCAGTTACTTGGAAAGTTCATTTGATGGTAATAATAGAAAGTGATAGCTACCTGGATGTGTGTGGTCATTTAAGCATATTTCTACCTATGATGTACTGTGTGTGTGTATATATATATATATATAGTCCCAGGAGGCTTGGGGTGGTATCCAGCCAGGACGCCCAAGTGGACCAGAGGAGAACTGAGCTTAAAAGCTCAATCCTATATGGGACTGTGGTCACTGCCAGGGGTGCCTCAATGCCTTCAGAGCCCTGGCCCTCAGCACTTCCACCACACCCAGAAGTGCTATGGGGAAGACGACTAGGGACATCCGGAGAGCTTCTGGGTGTGCACCCGGTACTTCCGCCACACTGGGGAGTGCTGGCGGGAGCTAATCGGGAGGCACCTGGAGCACGTCCGGGTGTGCATAAAAGGGGGCCGCCTCCCTCCATTCGATGGCTGGAGTTGGGAGTGAAGAGGAGAAGGTCTTGGTGGAGAGGAGTGGAGGTGGCCTGAAGCAAGACGAGGCATTGTATGAGGGCCTGGACTTTTGGGGAGTTTGGGGGTTGTGTGCACTTGTAAATAGGGACTATGTATGATAAACGTGTGTGGGTGTTTGAACCATCGGTGTCCACCTGTCTGTGTCCGGGCCATCTACCACAAAATATATATATATATATCCTAACTACATGGTCACTGGGGTCTACTGGAGGCAATCCCAGCCAACACAGGGTGCAAGGCAGGGAACAAACACCGGGCAGGACGCCAGCCCACCACAGATATACAGTATACTAGGCTGACCCGCCTTTTAAGGCGACCGACTTTTAAGCTGACCACTTCTTAAGGCAATTCAATATGTAGATCAATTTGATATTTTATACAAACTCATTCATTTGGTTATATTGCATTTGAGCGGTTTTACTTTAACACTCGTAGTTTCTGTTATTTTTGTGATGAAATTGAAACTTTTTTTCTATATTGAGGTCGCCCTTTTGAACCCCCCTGATATTTACTACACGGTGAGGCATTTGTACCCCATCAACATTAATTATTTCCAGAGACATCATTTTGTCCATTTTTCCCAGCGTATCGCGCACAAAAGCAAGGGAACGATGGGAGCACCAGAACTCTGCTCACATCATGTCGCTTCGTGCCGCAAGCTGCAAGTAGTAAGTCTGTGATAAGCGGAATACCGCTACGCTTTCCACTCACGGGACGGAAGGACAATCCAGACCACTTTTATATAGAAGGATATACATAATTTAAGATCGAAAAAAATTATTTTCCTGTCTATCATGTCTTAAAATCAAGTCCTCCCTCACACCATTCATGTCCAATTTGGGTTCTTCCTCCAGATCAGAAAAGCTGCCCACCTCTTCCTCCTCCATCTTTGGATGCACTGAAGTCGAGTTCCCCTGATTTTCTTTTAGCCTGATGAAGTCTTTTGCCATAAAGGATGATAGATAATTGATCGTTCTTACTGATCGAATGCCCAGCCTTGAAACCAACGCAGTGTCATCTCTAAAGTTCTTCTTGTCTTCCTCCAATAACTAAGAAAAAACCACAATGCCACTTTTGATCAAAGTCTTTACAAAACTAATTTTAAAAAGTAGTTAACGTGTGAATAAAGAATTAAAAATGAGGGATTCATTGAAAAGCGAAGGGGATTTGGATGGCACTCTCTGAAGAAAGGAGCTCCAATTATGTAAAACTCCCTTGTAAAATTTGGGTAACGGAGTGAGATCAAACCTGCTCAACTCCATTAGCAATAACTGCACATCAAAACCCAAATTTTCAATCTTATGGAAAAACGAAAGAGCCATTTTTTTCCAAATTAGGGGTTCCAAAGAGAAAAAAAAGGCGCTGTAAAACTATCAACCTGAAACTAGCGGCCTTACAGCAGACATCAATCAGCCCTTGTCCTCCTTCCTCCACCAGTAAACAGATGAGCCCTGTCTTGAGCCAATGCATGCCATTCCAAAAAAAGTTAACTAATAATTTTTGTATGGAGTTTAAGAGTCCTGAAGGCGGGTCAACACTCATCAGTCTGTGCCACAACATGGAGGTAACAAGATTGTTGATATCGAGAACTCTTCCTCTAACAGAGACCTTAGGTGCAATCCACTGCCATTTCTTTAACTGCAAGTCAATCCGTTGTAAAAAGCCCTCCCAGTTGTCCTTTTCAGTGTCCTCACCACCCAGCACAACCCCGAGGTAACGGAAAGCTTTCCTATTCCAGCACAGCCCTGATGTAAAGACTGGCGGAGGACGATGTGCCCAGTCCCCTGATAAATACGCATTTCCCTTCTCCCAGTTAACTTTAGCAGAAGATGCTCCTTCAAAAAGTGCTAAACATTTACACACAGCAGAGACGTCTTCATCAGAATTCACAAACACCACAACGTCATCTGCATGGGCCAGAAATTTAAAAGTTTGATTTTTAGACAAAAGAATTGTGAATCCCTACCGGTGTTTATCAAGCTGCCTAAGAAAAGGTTCAATGGAGATGGCGTATAACATCGCTGACAAAGGACACCCCTGACGAATGGCCCCGGTCACAGCGAATGGCCGGCTTAACACCCCATTGATTTTCAACACTCCAAACACGTTGGAATACAACAATTTGATGTACTTTACAAAATGTAAACCAAAACCAAACGGCCTTAAAATTGTAAACAAATATTTGTGGTTGACCCGATCAAAAGCCTTTTCTTGGTCTAACGATAGAATGCTAACATCAAGACTGAAAGCTTTTGAGGCAGAAGTTAGGGTTAGGGTTAGATAGATAGATAGATAGATAGATAGACAGATAGATAGATAGATAGATAGATAGATAGATAGATAGATAGATAGATAGATAGATAGATAAGGCACTATATAATAGATAGATAGATAGATAGATAGATAGATAGATAGATAGATAGATAGATAGATAGATAGATAAGGCACTATATTATAGATAGATAGATAGATAGATAGATAGATAGATAGATAGATAAGGCACTGTATAATAGATAGATACGAAAGGCACTATATAAATGATAGATAGATAGATAGATAGATAGATAGATAGATAGATAGATAGATAGATAGATAGATAGATAAGGCACTATATAATAGATAGATAGATAGATAGATAAATAGATAGATAGATAGATAGATAGATAGATAGATAGATAGATACAAAAGGCACTATATAATAGATAGACAGATAGATAGATAGATAGATAGATAGATAGAGAGTGAAAGACATGATAGATAGTGAGTGAAAGACATGATAGATAGATAGATAGATAGATAGATAGATAGATAGATAGATAGATAGATAGATAAGGCACTATATTATAGATAGATACGAAAGGCACTATATAAATGATAGATAGATAGATAGATAGATAGATAGATAGATAGATAGATAGATAGATAAGGCACTGTATAATAGATAGATACGAAAGGCACTATATAAATGATAGATAGATAGATAGATAGATAGATAGATAGATAGATATGAAAGGCACTATATAACAGATAGATAGATAGATAGATAGATAGATAGATAGATAGATAGATAGATAGATACGAAAGGCACTATATAACAGATAGATAGATAGATAGATATATAGATAGATAGATAGATAGATAGATAGATAGATAGATAGATAGATAGATATGAAAAGCACTATATGACAAATAGTTAATAGTTAATTTTTCGCCACAGGTAAATCTAGGAATATTATTATAAAAATATAAACAAACAATAACCTCCCCCCCACCCCCACCCAGAGAGCATAAGAACTACTGCCCTGGACAACAGAGAGCTGCTACTCTCTATAATAGGATTATACTACTATATTATTATGATTAAGCAGATTTAAAAACTGATGAATTACTAATATGTTTACACTATGTATTACAGTTCAGGAGGATATAATATTAGTATTAAAATGCATGCCTTGTGCTACTACATATTCACTCCATCCATTTCCTGAACCTGCTTTCCTCATATCAGAATTTCAGAAAGCTGGAGATAATGGGGCCGCTTCAGACCCCGGGCTGTAACGCTCTAGGAGTGACCCTAGTTTACAAGAGAATACAATAGCCAACCCTCACACCTGACTAGCCCACAGTTGTGCTAATTAACCTAAAACATGTGTCTTTTAGATGCAATAGGAAACCAGGCCATCTGGGGAAAGCCCTTGTGGACACAAGGAAAACATTAAAACGTGACACACACACAGACTGGCACTCAATTCACTGAAGCTTTGAGGCAGCAGCATTACCACTGTGCAAATAATGACATCCAAAATGTAGTACTTCTAGTTTAAAAAAAAAAAACTTGCAAATGTGAAAAAGTAATAATTAAAGAAGAAGTTAAATGGTTCACTTCAAGCTGCATGGCACTTATGACACAAGAAGAACCCTGGCACCAGTTCAACAGCATTGTTTTGCGAGTGCCTAAGAAGTTTTATTATTTTTTTCTCACATTGCCCTGCTTGATGACTAAACAAAAAAAAAACAAAACTAAAATCAACACAAAGAAGCAATACATATTTTTTGCTGACACAAGTACAGTGTTCCCAAACAGGATGATTTTTCCTGTGTAACCCTTTTTCGTGAAGTCTAGAATATTCTTCAGCATGATCTCTCCGTTGATGTCAGGTTACTTATGGGTTAGTTTGCTGAAGATACAGAGCACACTTTGTAGCTCCTGTGTGAAAACTTGAAGTTACCCCAACATCTGTGTCTCAGTCAAACAAACAAAATCAAGTTCCCAAAGAGCCAATGAGAGTCGAGAATCATTTGTATAAGGGTAGGATTTACAGAAATTAAAAAAAAAAAAAAAGTGACCAACACTGAATCAATACATGCTAATGGCTAAAATATTGAAACATAATAAGCACCAGTTTCTATTTCTGGGTAAATTATAAGAGTTAAGCTGTCGAGCAAAATGACGCCTTTTATCGGCAAAGTAAAAAGATTACAATAAGATTGACATCCTGCCTGAAGAAGGGGCCTGAGTTGCCTTGCATATTGTAATCGTTCTGGTTAGCCAATAAAAGGTGTCACTTTCCTTGATTAATAAGGGCTAACATGATACAACACCCTAGTACTAAGAACTAAGCTGAAAAACTAAAAATCAAATTCCCTATAAAATACTGTGGATCATCACTAACAGAAAAGTTTACTAATAAACTTGATGGACAGTATTGCAGCAAAATATGCCTGTGTAAATTATAACACTTTCATTTTTAAGAAAGACCCAAACTGAAATCCTCTTTAAAGATGATCATTTCTAACATGGGCATTTTCTCACCTCTATAAAAATCCATGCTCCCATTTCACCCCTACATTTTCCAAATGTTAATATTTTATTAAATCTCAGCTGTTGTTGGCTTTTCATTATGATGCCATCGACAGAAAGATAGGAAAAACAAAGGCGGCACCTGAAGAGGTTACTCAGTAAATTCAAATTCCCTAATCTGGTGAGCGTATGCCAGATGCAGGACATCTCTATCTAGAAACAGAGCAAACAGCAAATTTTAAATCAGCGTATCCAGACCTTACTGAAGCCTCCTGAGAATTTAAAGAATTCAAAGGCAAAGCCGGTATTGTCATGGTGAGTGGGATACTAAATCCATCTGTTTTTTTCAAACACATATGTTTGCATTACGGCTTTAGGAGCAAATAGCTATTAAGGACTTCAGAGTTTACAAACACCAAAGATAAAACATTCTGTAATGAGTCATAAATGAGGTGGTTGGCACTTTTAGACATCCATTGTTTATCGACCCTTCCACAAATTATTAAAAGTCTATACAGTGTATAGTGTTTTGGTACTGGTAACCAAGTATAAAGGTGAAATGAAACTAAATAAAAGTATGCCACCCAAACTGGCACAATAAGACACAATGGGGATCTAGACAAGCGAACCGGTGGCTTGAAAGCCTGGTAATGTTCAACATTATACAAAACAAAATGCCACTCACTATGCCACCTCCGTTGCATGCAAAATTTCAAGTTGGTTCTTACCATTGGCATTCTTCCCACAGATGAGGTGCTCATATGTTTGTAGGACCCCCCAAAGTTCCGCGTCGTTGTTGATGACCCCCTCCAATGCCTCTGCTGTGATCCCATTACCCCCACCACCACTCCAGTCAGGGTTTTCTTGCTGTGCTCCACGAACACGCGCTCCAATCTCCTCCACCAGTCCCTCCATGCACGCTGTCAGGCAGATAGCTGCATACTCATGGATGCGTACTGAAATGCGGGTGTCCACCATCCAGCGGAAAAAATGTCCAACCGAAAATCTTAGCCCACAGAGTTCCGATTTGCCCTTGCGCAACCACTCTCCGGCACTCATGCTGTAAAGGGAAATGGCTTTCACTGTAGCTGCGATACAGTTTTCGGACAAGGCCCAGCTGAGCACCAGGCGGATGGCACTTTGCACCTCGAAGCGTGTGCATCTGGAATGCATGACACTGAGTCTCTGTGCCTCCCTGGAGATGCGGATGAGGGCTCTCCGTAAGAGTATTGACAACCTGCGGACAGCATCTTGAGAAAACACATGCCCTTTTCCAGCTCCTTTGCAAAGGACCCTGCCCACCTCTTCATCGTTCCATGGAAACTCCTCTAACTCTGGAAGCTTTGAGCACTTAGAAAAGATGTCTTCTGGATCTTCTGGCAAGACTGTGTTGACAGTATCCCAGCTATTGTTTCTGCTATTCATTGAGCCAGAATAATACCACCAGTTACCACGATGGCTAGCACTCATAAAGGCCTGGGAATTAGATTTAGATGATGACAGGCTCAGAGACTTGCAAGAATCACCTGCTCCATACCCAGAGTCCAGGGTCAGATCTTCCAAAGTCTTCATGGTGGAGCTGTAAGTCCCTGTCATGGTTCTCAGCATCACAAGATCTTCTCTACAGCTGAAACTGGTAATTGCTGCCAAGTGGAGTTCAGGAGATGAGATTATTCAGGAAAGCATAAGTAATATTAACATTATTCAAAATAAAGTTGTTCTGCCATCGTTTACTGGATATACACAACAGAACAAAAGCTAGGAAAAGTTCTTCTGAACTTTAAAAAGTATAAACTATCCCGTGTGAACAATGTCACTCTTCTTCTTAAAGGCTACCTAACGCATTCCCAGTTTCTGACTTGGAAGTGGGTCATATGTTGCATTTCATTTGCTCCCCAACTGCATTCCCACAACCCTTGCTTTTCAATAAGCTTAGGAGTTTGGAAATCCAAAAATGCCTCTGTAATTACTTCCACACGGCCACAAAAAAAAAAAAAAACTATCTGAAAGTAATTAATAAAGCCACTGCTTCCTGCTCCCACGGATCCATAGTGTGTTAGTTTGGCTTCTTCTTCTTCTTCTCGTTCTTTTTTTTTTGCGGAGGAGATGAAGAAAAACAGAAGAGGAGCCTCGAGAAGCGCAGCCCCGTTCACACAGCTCTCCAACCACTGCCGCCCAGCCTGAGTGAGCCGCGCGTTCACCGCGAGCTGACTACTACAAGGTCGGGCGCGTGCAGGGCACCAATCACAGGCGAGCACCGAAAACCTCTAGCCAATCAGGAGTGAGAAGGCCGGCGGCTTTAAACAAGCATGCTTCCGCTGTTGTGGTCCTGCTACCTGAAGCCCATTGATCAAGTTGGGCGTCCGGTTGAAGAGGGCTTAAAAAAGGGTACAGTATCTAACTAAAAATAGAAAAGCGGATGTATTTAGAAAAGCAGACAACAATAGGAAAAGGCGATGAGTTTAAAGTAAGAGAAGCGGATATGTCCCGTGGTTCCCACGAAGCGTCTCAGTGCCGCAGCGAAGCTCGCGGGTGGGGGACACGGAACGGCAGATTTATTTTTGGTAAACTAGTTAAATACGGGGCACTTGGAATGCTTTCAGTAGTTAGAAGTGGCTGATTTTGTTTTTTCAAGTGCCGACGACCTCCTACATTCAAAACGGAGTTTTACTTAGCGCCTTCTAATAGTGCGTCAAGCGCTTTACTCCTCTCTTTAGTATATCTGGACACGGAGTACGTGTTTAGTCAGATTCCTTCCAAACACTGGCTTCATTCTTTTTTATTCCCAGTATCACCGAAACAGTACGTCTACAGTCCATGGATCAGTGTGTATGTATAAGATTGGATTTCATTAGATACATTTTATGAATCCCAAAGGGAAATTCAGCAGAAACAAATAAAAGGATACAGACTCACAGGACAGGTAATGCTGCCAATCAATAAGTAAAAGTATATTATGCAGAAAAATCAAAATGAACTGAAATTGTACATCTGGAGGAAGCAATGAATTGAATGACAGCAACAGGAAGACGTTTCTTAGCACACCGTACTGGAATGAGCCTGTGGCTAAAAGTGCTCCAATACAGAGCGCCCCCTGGAGGGGGTTTTTCATTATGACATTCAATTTTGCCGTCATCCTCATTTCAGAGGTCGTCCTGTGATGGAACTTATGGAGGAATATTTCGGACAAAATGAAATAAATAAATAAATGCATAAATAAATAAAAATACTGTGAAATGTGAGCATAAATAAATAAATGTGTCATGAAATGAGAGCCTTAATAAATAAATATGTCATGAAATGACAGCATAAATAAATAAATGTGTCGTTGCTTATTTATTTATTTCATTTTGTCCGTAACATTCCTGCAAACCGTCATGAAATACGGCTTGAAATAAAACTGTCACTTTCACTCGTCAAAGTTGAGAGGGTGGGCTCTAACACGCCCTCTAGTTACTGATTGGTGAATCGATAGCACAAGAATTAATTAGAAAAATGCTTACTACTGCCGATGAAATGGATTCTGCCGAAGATATTACGTATTTCAGAGAGAGAATTGAAGATTTATCGGAAGAAATTACAATGTTGGCGGCCCATTTAGATTCCGATATAGATGAAACTATTTTTGAAATTATTGAAGAACAGGTGGAACGGACTCGACTACACTCCAGTTCAGGTGACTCAGTTCCCTGCTCTGGACGTCCATCCTTTGACATTCCAGCTGAGTCAATAGAACACCTTTTATTATGCGGTTTAAAAGTACGACAGCTTGCAGATCTATATGGTGTATCGGAGAAGACGATCACAAGGCAAATGAGCCAGTTTGATATACGGTAAGCTGCAACGGCTGTATTAGTTTAGGTACTTTGACATGGAATGCCCAAAGCAGCTCCACCTAATATTTTGAACTGAACAACTTTACCACTGATCAGAGCTGTACAGTTGTTTGAAAAAGTAGCTGCGAATATGCAACTGACTTTATACTCGTAAAACAAGGGTCAAATACTCAGTTCTTAAAGGGCCGCCAACATTGTAATTTCTTCCGATAAATCTTCAATTCTCTCTCTGAAATACGTAATATCTTCGGCAGAATCCATTTCATCGGCAGTAGTAAGCATTTTTCTAATTAATTCTTGTGCTATCGATTCACCAATCAGTAACTAGAGGGCGTGTTAGAGCCCACCCTCTAAACTTTGACAAGTAAAAGTGACAGTTTTATTTCAAGCCGTATTTCTTGACGTTTTGGAGGAATGTTACGGACAAAATGAAATAAATAAATAAATAAATAAGCAACAAAAAACATTTCGTGACACATTTATTTATTTATGCTCTCATTTCATGACACATTTATTTATTTATGCTCACATTTCACAGTACTTTTATTTATTTACGCATTTATTTATTTATTTCATTTTGTCCGAAATATTCCTCCATAGGAACTTACTTTCATGGTCATTTTCTTCAGGCATTGCGCATCTTCTAAGTTCAAGTTAAGATAATGATGCCATCACTCTTAATATTTTTTAATGGCACTTTATGGTTTTTCACTGGGTTGCGTGGTTCCCTGTAGCACTGTTGTTTGACAAAGCAGCATTTCATTCCGGGAAGGATTCTTTACGTATGAAGTTGGGTTGTTTGTGCTTTGAAAAACTTTGTCATATGTAGGAAAAAAAAAACCTGAAATGTTTGTTAGGCAACCTAGTAGACTAACTAACAAATTAAAAACTGGACTTAGCCTGTGCTGTTGTAGCAAGAGTGCTTTTAAAATCAGGAACTCATTAAGATTTCACAAATCTCTTAATATCTGTTCCTGGTTATTTACTGTATGGAGCAAGTTACAGATCTAAATAAATAAAAGGTTCTTTCTGGAAGGTCTTTCAGGAACCAGAAATGGTTCCCCTGTGGCATTGCTCTGAACAACCAGTCTGGCACCTTTATTTTTAGAGTGATATGTACATTTCCTGGACCATCTTTGCTATGGGATGAAAAAATACTATAATAAATGTTTTAGATGAAAAAAAAAAATAGTGCAATAGTTCTCAATGAGTTTGGCAATGTCTGCTAAAATGATCAAAGTGGATTAACTCTTCCTTTATATTTAAAAATATTTTATTACTGTGTAATTAATAATTAGTTGTATAAAAAAAAATTTAAGTTGGCTACACATAAAGTGTTCAAAAGTACTTTTGTTCTCAATATGTAAAGGCATCATCCATCCATCCATTTTCTAAACCCACTACTAAAGGGCATTAAAGAGTCATGGGGCAGCTGAAGCCCATGCCAGCAAGCATCAGGGCACAGGGCAGGAAAAATACCTCAGGGTAAACACACACACACACACACACACACACTAGGGCCAAATTAGCAGCACCACTTCACTAAGTTGGATGTGTTTGGATTGTGGGAAGAAATCCACATGAACAGGGAAGAAAAACAAGCAAAGGCCACACAGGGAGCCCTTGGGATGTGAACACCGGTCTCCTTGTTAAGAGCAGTGACACCCCTTTATGTATCATCCATCCATCATCCAACCCGTAAATATCCTAATTACAGGGTCACGTGGTCTGCTGGAGCCAATGCCCGCCAACACAGGGAGCAAGGCAGGTAACAAACCCCGGGCAGGGCGCCAACCCACCGCAGCTTTATGTATCATGCACTCAGTAAATGTAAGTAGGAACATTTGTTTTTAAACTGTCAACATTTTTCAAATTTTGTGGTGGGTGGGCACCAGTGGGGGGAGTTGTATTATTTTTCATTTTGCATAGGCCAAAAATTAGTTACTATTGGTTTACCTTTTACTGTACTAAAAAAATTAATTGAAAAAAACAACATTTCACACATTTAAATTATTCAGATAGTTTTCTGTCATTATTTGTTAGCATTAATTTACTTATACTAGGCTGACCCGCCTTTTAAGGCCACTTGACCACTTCTTAAGGCAATTCAATATGTAGATCAATCTGATATTTTATACAAACTCATTCATTTGGTTATATTGCATTTGAGCGGTATTACTTTAATACTCGTAGTTTCTGTTATTTTTGTGATGAAATTGAAACTTTTTTTCTATATTGAGGTCGCCCTTTTGAACCCCCCTGATATTTATTTTGTACTCCATCAACATTAATTATTTCCACAGACATAATTTTGTCTATTTTTCCAGCGCATCGCGCAAAAGCAAAGGGAACGATGGGAGCACCAGAGCTCCGCTCACATCATGTCGCTTCGTACCGCAAGCTGCAAGTAGTAAGTCTGTGATAAGCGGAATACCACTACGCTTTCCACTCACGGGACGGAAGGACAATCCCGACCGCTTTTATATAGTAAGGAAGAAGAAGAAGATACCGCACAGTCTGGAGTAGAAAATCATCTTTTACCTGGAAAAACGAAACCACAAATCCCATCGTGCGTTGCAAAATGGACGGGGCGTGTGTGAAACTCTGCGCCTGCGTAGCACTCACGGGACGGAAGGACAATCCTGACCGCTTTTATATAGAAGGATTTGACATCAGTGTACATATTATTTGTTATATATGCCTATGTACAGACATCATTTTGCTCATGAGAAAGTCAAAGTTACTCTAAGTGAGTGTTTCTGCACTACAGACGTACAGGTGAGGTGCCATGAACATCTGCAGACATGTAAAGTGGCCCGTTATAAATGAATGTGCGAGAAATCACAGCCACTAACTGACTTGATTAAGTTACCACAATGTCATTTTTGTTTTTTTATCAGTAAATTAATGAAATGGCTCCCCTCAGGGCTGTGTGCTGAGCCCCTGCTCTTCACGCTGTGACACACATGACTGCGCCTCCCCGCCCGCCACAGCAACGCCATCGTCAAATCTGCAGACGACACCACTGTGGTGCGGCTCATCTCTGGGGAGGATGAGCCTATCTACAGCAGGGGTGTCGAACTCCAGGCCCGGAGGGCCGCAGTGGCTGCAGGTTTTCATTCTAACCCTTTTCCTAATCAGTGATCAGTTTTCACTGCTAATTAACTCCTGTCCCCTCATTTTAATAGCCCTGTTTTTAAGGATTCAGTCCTCTGAATTGATTCCTTTCTTCATTAAATGACAGCCAAACAGAAATCCATCCATCCATTTTCCAACCCGCTGAATTCGAACACAGGGTCACGGGGGTCTGCTCGAGCCAATCCCAGCCAACACAGAGCAGGAACCAATCCCGGGCAGGGTGCCAACCCACCGCAGGCCAAACAGAAATAAGACATGAAACGAGCCAACAGTTGAACAGCTAAACTGGGATTTCAAACTCCAACCAATTTTCACTCCAACCAGTCTCTTAATGAGAAGCCAATTTTTGGTGTTAATTAAACTCGTTATTTAATGCCACAGCTTGTTGCTGCTCTCATTCTGCCACAGCAGGCATTTCCAAAACTGTTGAAGTTTTGGTGACCTGAGAGATCAACCTGAATGAGACCTTCACCTTTCTTTATTTTCAGATAGTGTGAGATGGGCACAGGTGAGCTGGTCATGTGGCGGCTCGTTTTATGTCTCATTTTTATTTGCTTGGCACAAAGAGTCCTGAGTCAAGTTAATTCAAATTAAAGCAAAAAGAAGTTCATTAGCAGCTAAAACGGGTCACCAATGAAGAAGATGGTTTGAATGAAAACCTGCATCTACTGCGGCCCACCAGGACTGGAGTTTGACACCCGTGGCCTACAGGGACGAAGTGGAGCGGCGGACAGCGTGGTGCACTGACAACAACCTGCTCCTGAACACAATTAAGACCAACTTCAGGAAAAAGAAAATGGACATCCAACCACTCTACATCAGAGGGGACTGTGTGGAGAGGGTGTCAGACTTCCACTTCCTGGGAGCCCATGGAAGACCTGTCCTGGGGTGTAAGCACAGCTGAGCTGGCGATGAAGACTCAGCAGAGACTCCTCAGGAAAAATAACATCGCCCAAAAACTGCTGGTGTCCTTCTATCGCTGCTCCATTGACAGTATCCTGTGCTAACTGCCTCTGCGTGGGCTTTTCCAGCCGCACAACAGCGCAGAGGAAGACACTTCAGCGCATCGTAAAGACTGCCCAGCAGATCATCGGCTGTTTTTTACCCTCTCTGGATGAACTGCACAGCTCTCGCTGCATAAGGAAAGTAGAAAATATCTTAAAAAACTCCTCACACCCCGCTTATGACATCAGGCAAAAGATAGAGGAGCATCCAAACAAAGACTAATAGACTGAATAGCAGTTTGTACCCTGTTGCTATTAGGGCACTGAATGCCACCTGATCACCACCAAGGCAGCAGTGCAATAGATGACATCTTGTGCAATTAAGGTCTTATGTTGAATGTTTGGTTTCTACCTCATTTCTTCTTATCCTTTTGTAATTATATTTATTTATATTTTGACACCGCAGGGACTGCACCTAATTTCATTGTACTTGTTACAATGACAATAAAGATATTCTGACTCTGAAATTGAGTTCAGATTACTTACAACAGTAATTTAGTGCAATTACTATTATTATTATGTCAGTGGGGCAGCACAGTGGCGCAGTGGGTAGCACTGCTGCCTCGCAGTTAAGAGACTCGGGTTCGCTTCCTGTGTCCTCCCTGCGTGGAGTCTGCATGTTCTCCCCGTGTCTGCGTGGGTTTCCTCCCACAGTCCAAAGACATGCAGGTTAGGTGGATTGGCAATTTCTAAATTGTCCCGTGTGTGTGTGTGCCCTGCGGTAGGTTGGCGCCCTGCCCAGGGTTTGTTTCCTGCCTTGCACCCTGTGTTGGCTGGGATTGGCTGCAGCAGACCCCCGTGACCCTGTAGTTAGGATATAGCGGGTTGGATAATGGATGGATGGATGGATGATGTCCGCACAACTTCTTAAAAATTGGTATTAGTGTAAGCTGTCCTAATTCAGGGTGTACATAAGAAATGTAATGATTTACTTTGTGAGGTGAGGTACAAGTCTATAATAAACAAGAATAATTGCATCAAATATTAAATTGTGTTGTCACAATAAGACACAGGAAACGTCAAAGGTTTGGTGCAGTCACCCATATAATATCCCTGGCTGCAAAATGGGTATTTTTTCCAAGAGTTGTGCATGGTACAATGTCCAAAACAGAACTGATTTGACTTTTTTAAAATGGCGGCTTTAAAGGCCGCAACCGGAAGTGACGTCATCTGGACTGGTACTGGAAGTGATGTTTTTGAGACTGGAAGTGACATCGTCCTGAACCAGAAGTGACACCATCAATGGCACCGGTGCCGGAAGTGATGTCATCAATGGCGCTGGCACCTAGTGGGATTTCCCGAGGATAGTCTGCAGAGGACGGAGAGAGAGAGAGAGTTAGTGCAGCTCGCCACCCCCTGGTCTGACGTGGTACTACTCTAATTTAAGCCCTCTAACTGCCTCCCATGCGTACGTGTGTGACAGTGTAAATGGTTAAATTCTAAATATTCTCGATTGTAACAGAAATTTGTCATTTGTCACCATCTGGTTCATAGAGGGCTTGATCCCTAGTTGTCGTCTTCTTCCTTTTCATTCTTTTCCCAGTTCTAGGCTGGGTCAATATGCCTGATCAGCCTTCTCCACCACAGCTTGGTTCTGGACCCCCTACTCAGTCAAGCCCTCTTCCTTCAGGTCCTCTTTTACTTTATCCACTCGTCTCTGCTTTGGCCTCCCTCACTTTCTCTTCCCCTCGAATTCGATTCCCATCACTCTTTTGCCCACATATTCATTGTCTGTCTTCCTGACATGTCCATACCACTTCAATCTCCTTCTCTCTACGGCGTCTCTTCCACTTTTGTTGTACGTCTCATTTCTTGTGCTCATCTCAATTTTCTCATTTCTGCCACATCCACCTTCTTCGCTTGTGCTCCCTTGATTGCCCACATCTCAGCTCCAGACACCAATGCTGGTCTTACTATTGTCACAAAAACCTGACCTTTAACCTTCTCTGGTCCATTCTCTGATCACGCAACACTCCTGATACCTTCTTACAATTGTTCCATCCACACTACACTCTATGGGTTATCTCTTCATGTAGTTTTCCATCTCTCACCACCACTGATCCTTGATATATATATATATATATATATAGTATACTGTATATATAAAATTCAATGTCTGTATTTTAGTGATCAGCAATAATGGATACAATGAGGCTATTAGAAATAAACTGGATACATTAGGATTAAAAGTCAAGACGGAGGTAAAAAGCTTAGGGGTGATTGTTGAATGTAATCTGAATTTTAAATCACATATTAATCAGATCATTAGGACAGCATTTTTCACTTAAGAAACATAAGTAAAGTTAGACCTCTTTTATCACTGAAAGATGCTGAGAAATTACTTCAGCGTTTGTTTTCAGTCGACTAGATTACTGTAACGCACTCCTCTCAGGACTACCCAAAAAAGATATAAATCGTTTGCAACTAGTGCAGAATGCAGCTGCTAGAATCCTAACTAGGAGAAGAAAATCAGAACACATTACTCCAGTTTTGATGTCACTACACTGGTTACCTGTGTCATTCAGAATTGACTTTAAAATTCTGCTTATGGTTTATAAAGCCTTAAATAATCTGCTCCATCTTATATATCGGAATGTCTGACACGTTATATTCCAAATCGTAACCTCAGATCCTCAAATGAGTGTCTCCTTAGAATTCCAAGAACAAAACTTAAAAGAAGTGGTGAGGCGGCCTTCTGCTGTTATGCACCTAAAATCTGGAATAGCCTGCCAATAGGAATTCGCCAGGCTGATACAGTAGAGCAGTTTAAAACACTGCTGAAAACACATTACTTTAACATGGCCTTTTTATAACTTCATTTTAATCATAATTTAACTTAATCCTGATACTCTGTATCTTCAATTCATCATAACAACTATTCATGGTGGCTCTAAAATCGGTACTGACCCCTACTCTCTTTTCTGTTTCTTTTTCCGGTTTCTTTGTGGTGGTGGCCTGCGCCACCTCCACCTACTCAAAGCTTCATGATGCTCCAACAATGATGGGCGGATTAAAAGGAAGAAGTCTACGTGACCATCATCATCATCAAGCCCTTCCGTGAGAACCCTAAATCCAAAGAGGACTGTTTCATTTATGTTAGGTAGAATGCCCAGAGGGGACTGGGTGGTCTCATGGTCTGGAATCCCTACAGATTTTATTTTTCTCCAGCCGTCTGGAGTTTTTTGTTTTTCTGTCCCCTGGCCATTGAACCTTACTCTTATTCGATGTTAATGTTGATTTATTTTTTATAATTATGTCTTTCATTTTTCTATTCTTTAATATGTAAAGCACTTTGAGCTACTGTTTGTATGAAAATGTGCTATAGAAATAAATGTTGTTGTTGTTGTTGTTGTTGCATGTTTGTCAACTTATAGATAGATAGATAGATGTAAAAGGCACTATATAATAGATAGATAGATAGATAGATAGAAAGGCACTATATAATAGATAGATAGATAGATAGATAGATAGATAGATAGATAGATAGATAGATAGATATGAAAAGCACTATATGACAAATAGTTAATAGTTAATTTTTCGCCACAGGTAAATATAGGAATGTTATTATAAAAATATAAACAAACAATAACCTCCCCCAGAGAGCATAAGAACTTCTGCCCTGGACAACAGAGAGCTGCTACTCTCTATAATAGGATTATACTACTGTATTATTATGATTAAGCAGATTTAAAAACTGATGAATTACTAATATGTTTACACTATGTATTACAGTTCAGGAGGATATAATATTAGTATTAAAATGCATGCCTTGTGCTACTACATATTCATTCCATCCGTTTCCTGAACCTGCTTTCCTCATATCAGAATTTCAGAAAGCTGGAGATAATGGGGCCGCTTCAGACCCCGGGCTGTAACGCTAATTATTAATCCCAAAGTGAAATTCACATACTTCAGCAGCAGCATACTGATAAAAACAATATTAAATTAAAGAGTGATAACAATGCAGGTATAACAGACAATAACTTTGTATAATGTTAACATTTACCCCCCCAGGTGGAACTGAAGAGTCACAAAGTGTGGCGGAGGAGCGATCTCCTCAGTCTGTCAGTGGAGCAGGATGGTGACAGCAGTCTGTCTCTGAAGCTGCTCCTCTGTCTGGAGATGATCCTGTTCAGTGGATGCAGTGGACTCTCCATGACTGACAGGAGTCTGCTCAGCGCCCGTCGCTCTGCCATTGATGTCAAACTGTCCAGCTCTGTGCCTACAATAGAGTCTTCCTTCTTCACCAGTTTGTCCAGGCATGAGGCGTCCCTCTTCTTTATGCTGCCTCCCCAACACACCACCGCTTAGAAGAGGGCACTCGCCACAACCATCTGATAGAACATCTGCAGCATCTTATTGCAGATGTTGAAGGACACCAGACTTCTAAGGAAGTATAGTCTGCTCTGACCTTTCTTACACAGAGCATCAGTATTGGCAGTCCAGTCCAATTTATCATCCAGCAGCACTCCCAGGTATTTATATGTTATTATTATTATTATTATTATTATTATTATTATTATTATTATTATTATTATAGTGATGTCCACATTTTCAAAATCTTGTGAAAAGGAGTATCTTGGACCCCTTATAGCCCTGGGGTTAGGGTTAGGGTTAGATTTTATTTTTTCTCCAGCCGTCTGGAGTTTTTTTGTTTTTCTGTCCCCCCTGGCCATTGAACCTTACTCTTATTCGATGTTAATGTTGATTTATTTTTTATAATTATGTCTTTCATTTTTCTATTCTTTAATATGTAAAGCACTTTGAGCTACTGTTTGTATGAAAATGTGCTATATAAATAAATGTTGTTGTTGTTGTTGTTGGGGTTGGTACAAATTTAACCCCCATAAATCATTGTTCTTGACACCTATTGGTTTACTCTTTTATCATAAAGGTGTAATTTCCTGTACATATTTAGGGTTCAAAATGGCTTAAATCGACAGCTTTTTGAATGTAGAGGGCCCAAAAATGGAGGGGGGCCCAAAAAGCTCAATATCTTGCTTAACTAGTATAAGACGCTAGGGGTTGTTGTTGCCCCTTTAAACCCAACAGACAGACATGCAGACACAGGGTAAAAGCACAAAGAAGTTCTTTTAATTATTTATCTCTTCAAACACCATAGCCACCATAAACAATTAAATAAACAATTACAATTTTCTTTCTCTTTTCCTCCACACCTCCCAGCAAGCTCTGTCTTCTACCTCCACCCGACTCCAACTGGCTTGCTGGGTCTTCCATAGTCCTTTATATAGTCCTTGACCTGGAAGTGCTTCTGTCCTTCCATCCCAGTGACTTTGGAGGACTTCTGGGCTATGCAGACAGTAAAAACCCCCAGGACCCCCTGCAGCATCTCCTGGCAGCAACCCACTGTACCCAGCAGGGCTCCCATGGTGTGCTGCGGGAATCAGGGGCGCGACGCTATGCTGCAGGAAAGTCACCATCTAGCGTCTTGGGGGAGGCAGTGTCCCAAAGTAGCTGCCTTCTCCCCATCCTTCCATTCTTTGGGCGTCCCGTCTGGATTGAGCCGCCAGCCAGCCATCACACTACTGAGACACGTCGAATGGTATGTCACATGTGGAGGATTTCTTCACTGTAAAAAATGGCTTGTCAGATTAAAATAAAAAATATATACATTGGTGGCACATAATAAAATTGTTTTTATCAAAAATAATTTAATTATGCTTAATACACTAAATTATTATATTCTGAAACAACATGATATTTTTATATAAAATGAACTAAGAAAATCCCCGCGCTTCGCAGTGGAGAAGTAGTGTGCTAAAGAAGTTATGAAAAAGAAAAGGAAACATTTTAAAAATAACGTAACCTGATTGTCAATATACAGTAATTGTTTTGTGACTGTTATGAGTGTCGCTGTCATCAAGGATTTGATTATCATTATTTCTTTCAATCAGGTTCGTATATGGAGGACGTGTTGTGTTCAAGTTACATTCCGTGTTTGTGAACCGTTGTAAAGATGACAGGTTTCATTCATCGAAGTGTTCACTACGCAAATCGCTACTCGTGAATCTCAGATGTTTAACAGGCATTCCCGGTATTAACTTGTGGATTTTTCTGCGAGTAGTTGGTGGCAGCGTCACGAAGTTGTTTCCGTCTAGCTGCATCAGAAAATGTACCACGACGTCTGACACGCCTCCCATTTACTGTTTTCTCACAGCTTGGATTGCGGCTGTCATAATCAGTTTGAGTTTCATGGTTTGTTTCAATTATGTTAGTATTTGCAGGACTTGTTTTGAAGTGACATTCGGCATCTGTCAAGCGTTGTAAGCATACAACCGGCTTCATCGATAACTTTTCATCGTAATAAACGAACAATAAAACAGCTGAGAAGCCGTGGATTAAATAAAAAGGCTGCAGTTATCAGCAGGGAGACGTGAATCCCGTGGCGAAGCAAAGAAGGGAAAGAGACCGGAGCGACGGACGGCCTTATATGGACAGGCAGTCAATTACGTGGGAGGCGTGGTGATGGGGGACGCAACTCCGCCTCATACGTCGACCGAGCTGCAGGCTATGGACGTATATATGTATGTAAGAAGAAGGTTCCAGTTATGACCGTTATGCGTAGAATGTCGAAATGAAACCTGCCTAACTTTACCAAGTAAGCTGTAAGGAATGAGCCTGCCAAATTTCAGCCTTCTACCTACACGGGAAGTTGGAGAATTAGTGACGAGTGAGTGAGTGAGGGCTTTGCCTTTTATTAGTACAGATGCAACTTTTTCATTCTCTGTTAAATTAATTATGTTAAATAAACATGGCTCATGTCAATAAAATAACTCCATGCAGGGAGAACGCGGGAAGCAAACCTGGGTCTCCGAACTGCGAGGCAGCAGCGCTACCACTGCGCCACTGTGCCGCACAATTCATACTCATTCAATACAAATGAAAGTGTAGATAGAGTGATGTACAAAAAAAAAAAATGGTTTTCAATTTTGACCTTATAATTGAAAAATTTTGTTGTTTTTAAAAAGCTTTTAATTCTGATGGTTTAGTAAAACATTAAAAGAGAATGCAAAAACATTAAAAGGGAATGCAAAAAACTGTGTGATTAAGTATTTTAAATGAATATCTGAATTTTTCTCATTGTGTGTGTTTTTATTTTTTTTTTTACTTTTATTTCATTAACCTTTTGCTATTAACCAGCGACGATAACTCAAACGAACAACCTATTGCGTCGTTGAAAGTCACGTGACTTTACCGCCAAGTTATCCAACCTCTGCTGATGATAAATCCGCTTGGCGCCTATTCATTTCCGGTGAGGACTAAATAGAACTATTTTGACTTCTACCTAAATGACTAAAATGAGTATATTGCACATCGCACAAGATTCAATAAATCAAACACGATCGAGTTATGTTCAAAAGTGGAGCATAAACAATGCATGTAATATAAAGTAAATACATTCTTGTAAATGTAACAACCTGCCATTTCCCTTTTTTTCAGTAGCGGTGAGTCAGGAGGTGCCAAACAAAGTCAAGTGATTTCAAACCGTTCATAAGAAATTCTTTTAAACTCAATAATGTTTGCGATTCTGAGCGTTTAATGAAATCACTAAATCTGTCATTTTTACGTTGTAACCATGCATTTATTGAAGTACCAGTAACGGCGCTCTGTCCGATAACATGCACTGAATACACTTGACTTATAGTTTTCATCCTGAGCTGAGTCAGTGCTGGGCCAGCCAATCGATTGAAAGGACCCTACCTGACAATTCCTGTGATCCTCCATCAGAGCTGACTTTATCTTTACAACTTGGCAGGTGGGCAGTGGCACCAAGTGTCACATTTGAGTACCGAGAAGAGAAACAGAACAGGTGAGGGTTAGTAACAAATTATAACTATCATGTTACTTATGCTTTAGTGCTAACGACTAACAACAGAGACGTGCAGCGAACACACTTGACTTGAGCATTCCTAGTTTTCCTCCTCTTTCTCTATACGTTTACCATTCGTTTGCTCAGAGGTTGATGCGCTTGCTGATTCCTGAGCAGCTCTTCATTTCTCCTCCCTATCAGCCCGCTTCTTCTCTTCTTCCGTTGGCATCTTTTCGCGTTAAAACTGATCAAGTCAGAGTTTGTGTTGCAATTACTTAGTACGTTTTCTTTAATTTTTCACTTAAGCTGGCATATAAATCTTCAATCTGCGTCAAGAATGGTTTAAGATGTGAAGAAGTAGGGGAAGTGACAGCGAAGGTGGTAGGGAATGAGAACGCCGCCCGTACACATGTGCCAAATGGCCGCCCTGCTGGCCACTGCCGAGAGTGGATTCTAAATAAAACAAAATAAAAATAAAAAGAGGAATAACTTGGAGGTCAATCATCACGCTGAAAGGGGACAGTAGACGTCACATAGTATACGTGTACTCAAGTTCAGGTCAATCGGTCAAACGGTTTGCGAGCGACAGGTGATTTAAAATCCTGGACAGACAAACGGACAGCACATTATATAAGAAGATTAGCTAAAAGGTCCCTTAAATAAAGTTTCAGAGTGCACGTGATGCTAGCTCGGAACCGTCACTGGGTGGGAAGCCAGCACGTGCCTTTAGAGAGGTCTTTTATGACTGACTCTAGAATAACTGGTGCAAGGCAGGTGTTAACGATGAAGGATGTTCAGGAAGCAGGAATATCATGAAATGAATGTATTTTGTGTGGTGATCGCTGCGTGCGCCTCCTCTTAGTTCAAGATGAAGTCCGTTTAAGAAGCACATAGCGATTAACAACTGGGTCGGGGAACACAACACAAAGCATTTAATGTGCTATATTAACTTATGACGGCGTTTGAGAGAATCCAGTAGATTAAGTATTCATTGTATGATGAAGTTTAGTTTACGATGTTCTACTTTAATGACAAATTACGAGAATAAAGTCAACAAGCATCGAGATTAAAGTGGATATGTCGAGAATAAAGTGTCAATATATATATTTTTTTTCTTCTCCTTGGCCCTAATACACTTCTGTATTCTGATGTGTGTTTATATTGTTATGTATTTATTATTGAAATAGCTCCTGTTAAAAGCCAAATTTCCACCTGGGGACAAATAAAATTCTGTCTATCTATTACATTGTAGCGACGGATGGCACTAACTTCCCAAGAGGCTCTGCGTCGCTGCTGCTAAATTAAACATTTAATTAAGAATTTAATTTATGTTGTATTTTAAAATAGTTCTTGTGTTTAATGTTGGGTTATAGCTTTTGGTAACGGGAGTGTTTTATTAAAGTTTAAAGGGGAGGTTACAGTTTGCCTACCACTACTAACTGATGCTGCCTGGTGTGTGAGTCCGGGTATCGGGACTATAACGGTGGTGCTGAAGTTGAGTATTGCCGTTTTTGAAGCGATCATATTACTTGAATGTACAACTCTACTAGAAATTAAAATGAGAAAGTGTTTTTCATAGAGTGTGTCTATTTGTCACAATATAGTGTTCTATCTATATCTATCTATCTATCTATCTATCTATCTATCTATCTATCTATCTATCTATCTATCTATCTATATGGTGCCTTTCTTATCTATCTATCTATCTATCTATTTTATAGTGCCTTTTATATCTATTAGATAGTGTTTTGCATATCTATCTATCTATCTATCATATAGTTATCTATCTATCTATTTTATAGTGCCTTTTATATCTATTAGATAGTGTTTTGCATATCTATCTATCTATCATATAGTGCCTTTCCTATATATCTATTATATGGTGCCTTTCTTATCTATCTATCTATTTTATAGTGCTTTTTATATTTATTAGATAGTGTTTTGCATATCTATCTATCTATCTATTATATAGTGCCTTTCTGTTTCTCTACATTGGAGATGAGAGTGTAAGTCTGCATCACCCACTCACGGCAGTTGTTTATTTCAGAACATTTTAAACTGAGCCTGAGTGAGTTGGAACCCTTAGCCATACTCCAATTTACTCCGTTTGGTCCGAACTGGCCCTCATTTCTATAATTTTCTCAAAAAAGCAGCAATACAAAATTAATGATTGGAAGAATAACGCTATTGTTTTTATATAGTACCTTATACAGCATGTCACTCGCGTTACAAACAATTAAAACAATTTGCAAACCATCACTAGTCTCATAAAGTTTTTTTTTCTATTTTGTCATGTTGCAGGAAAAGCTAAGCACCAACCATCGACTAAAACACAGGAGACACTGCAAGTGTCGTGTAACTTGCGGTCAGTGACTCATAACATCCCACATAATCGCCAGCTCTCCGCTCCAAAATGTTTCTGCTGTCGGCACCCCAGCGACGGCAAATAATCGTCTTATTATTATTACTATTAATTTATCTTGAGGATGAAGAGCTCCAGCCTTCAGGTCACTAACGAAAGGAACGACCATCTCCCCGCCTCTCTGCAATCTTACTTTTTTAAACCCAGGATGTCAGCACACAATCAGTTTTTTCTAAGAGTCAGACTTCGCCTTTTCGTTTATCCGCTATACGCCTCCAAGAAAATAAATAAACACATTGCTTGCATGTCTCAGAAGTGATTGCGGGTGGGCGCCGACTTTTAACGGACCCTCGTGAGCTGCGCTTGGTTTATTTCGCTCCACCCACCTCCTCCCCCCGGTGAAGCACCTGGGATGGCCTGACTCACGTGATCTGCACAGCTGAAGAAATAGTGAAAGAAATGGACGGATTCAACATTCAGTTCATGTGTTATGTAGCGCCTCCCACAGTACAGCCTGTAAATAACGAACACCTAAAGAAATAAGCTGCGATCTACTGATCTCGTACTGACGGTACTGTCTTTGATTTTTAACAACATTCAGGCACCTAAAAAGCCAATAAAATTCACCCGTTATTAGCGATGTACAATCGAGTAGCGCTACGTCTTTTTATTGTCGATAAAAAAGCATTTTGGAAAGAATGTGGAAAGCGAAACGTTGAAAATTACGGGGTCCGCTAGACATCCGTAAATCTCATTCATTAGATATGGAAGTGTGCGAAGTCTGCCAGTCAGTTTGACCGATGTACCCTCGTTGGGCCGGCCAAAACTCAATTGCAGCTTGACAAAGGCATTGTCACAAAACTTGGAAAATTAAATTCTCCCAACATGATGCAACTACTGTAATTTGTTCCTGTGAAGATCCAAAAATGTCAAATACTGTATTAATTTTTTCAAATAATAGATTCATTTTAGACAGAAAAAAGGCACTTCCTGCATATCAGACACAATTACAATTACAATTATAACTTACATCCCATGTTGCACTTAAAGATAAAGATAGATACATGACACCATATGAGAGAGATAGATAGATAGATAGATATGAAAGTCACTATATAACATAGATAGATAGATAGATAGATAGATAGATAGATAGATAGATAGATATGGAAGGCACTATATAACATAGATAGATGTGAAAGGCACTATATAATAAATAGATATGGAATGCACTATATAACATAGATAGATAGACAGATAGATATCTCACCCCATCTTATATATCGGAATGCCTGACGCGTTATATTCCAAATCGTAACCTCAGATCTTCAAATGAGTGTCTCCTTACAATTCCAAAAGCTAAACTTAAAAGAAGTGGTGAGGCGGCCTTCTGCTGTTATGCACCTAAAATCTGGAATAGCCTGCCAATAGGAATTCGCCAGGCTGATACAGTGGAGCACTTTAAAACACTGCTGAAAACACATTACTTTAACATGGCCTTCTCATAAGTTCACTTTAACTTAATCCTGATACTCTGTGTGTTCAATTCTTCATAATAACTATTCATGGTGGCTCTAAAATCCATACTGACCCCAACTCTCTCTTCTGTTTCTTTTTCCAGCCTGCGCCACCTCCACCTACTCAAAGCATCATGATGCACCAACATTGATGGACTGAAAGCCAGAAGTCTACGTGACCATCATCATCAGGTCCTTCCATGAAAACCCTAAATACAAAGAGGACTGTTTGACTTATGTTAGGTAGATTGCCCAGAGGGGACTGGGTGGTCTCTTGGTCTGGAACCCCTACAGATTTTATTTTTTTCTCCAACCTTTGGAGTTTTTTTGTTTTTTCTGTCCACCCTGGCCATCTGACCTTACTTATTCTATGTTAATTAATGTTGACTTATGTTTATTTTTTATTGTGTCTTCTATTTTTCTATTCATTTTGTAAAGCACTTTGAGCTACATTTTTTTTGTATGAATATGTGCTATATAAATAAATGTTGATTGATTGATGATTGATAGATAGATAGATAGATAGATAGATAGATAGATAGATAGATAGATAGATGTGAAAGGCACTATATAATAAATAGACAGATATGGAAGGCACTTAATAATAGGTAGATAGATAGATAGATAGATAGATAGATAGATATGGAAGGCACTATATAACATAGATATGGAAGGCACTATATAACATAGATAGATAGATAAATAGATATGGAAGGCACTATATAACATGATAGATAGATAAATAGATATGGAAGGCACTATATAACAGATAGATAGATAGATAGATAGATAGATAGATAGATAGATAGATAGATATAATACAATTTAATTTTGTATAGCCCAAAATCACCCAAGAAGTGCCACAATGAGCTTTAACATGCTCTGTTTTTTGACAGCCCTCCCACCTAAGCAGGGAAGGGAAAACTCCCCGAAAAACACTTGTAGGGAAAAAAGGGAAGAAACCTCGGGAGAGGCAGTTCATAAAGAGAAGGAGGCCAATACAACACAATACACAGAAGTCATCCTCAATACAACATAATAGTGCAATATAAATATTACAAGTACAGAGCAGAATTTCACAGTAGATGATATCCCATAATAGGATTTGGAGTTGCTCAGAGTCCCTGGAGACCTCAGCCATCAAGCTGCCTCCCCCATTTGGCCATTCCACAGCTGAGTCAGTGCTGGGCCAGCCAATCCATTGAAAGGACCCTACCTGACAATTCCTGTGATCCTCCATCAGAGCTGACTTTATCTTTACAACTTGGCAGGTGGGCAGTGGCACCAAGTGTCACATTTGAATACCGAGAAGAGAAACAGAACAGGTGAGGGTTAGTAACAAATTATAACTATCATGTTACTTATGCTTTAGTGCTAATGACTAACAACAGAGACGTGCAGCGAACACACTTGACTTGAGCATTCCTAGTTTTCCTCCTCTTTCTCTGTACGTTTACCATTCGTTTGCTCAGAGGTTGATGTGCTTGCTGATTCCTGAGCAGCTCTTCTTTTCTCCTCCCTATCAGCCCGCTTCTTCTCTTCTTCCGTTGGCATCTTTTCGCGTTAAAACTGATCAAGTTAGAGTTTGTGTTGCAATTACTTAGTACGTTTTCCTTAATGTTTCACTTAAGAATGCACTTTAGTCTTCAATCTGCCTCAAGAATGATTTAAGATATGAAGAGGTAGGGGAAGTGACAGCGAAGGTGCTAGAGATGAGAACGGTGCCCGTACACATGTGCCACAAGGCCGCCCTGCAGGCTGCTGCAGAGAGTTGATTCTACAATAAAATAAAATAAAAAGAGGAATAACCTTGGAGGTCAATCATCACTCCGGAAGCGGACCGTAGACGTCACGTAGTATATGTGTACCAAATTTCAGGTCAATAGTTCAAACGGTTTGCGAGCTACAGGTGATTTAAAATCCTGGACAGACAAACAGACATTCATGGTAGCGCATTATATAAGAAGATATGGAGTATCCCCTAATAATGTTCTTCCTTTTTTCCCCATTTCTGTCAGGCAGCTCTCAAATTCTCCTAATTCTAACAGACTAAAGTCCAAAGGGGCAGCCAGCAGCCTCACACACTCCTGTTGAAGGAAGGGCAGCAGCTGCGTTCTGAGTGCAGGTCACGAGAGCCAAAGTGCTGATTGTAAGCAGGTCGACATTCCAAACCGCTCACTTTGAAAGGCCTGCCACAGGAACGACGACTGGGAAGAGCTCAGCTTATTGGAACAGGGTGTGTGTCGGGGGGGTGTGGAGGTGTTGGATTAGCAGAACAAAAAGTCCTTTATTGTTAACACATGGACAATGTTTAGAAGTCGCAGATGTGGACAGTGTGCTTCTGCACATGCAGTCAGCTAATAACACGTCGCGTGGGCTTTGATCCGGCGCCCGGTTAGAGCTGGCAGACATATTGCACAAATAGTGGTGAGGAGGTGGCAAGTGTAAGAAACTATTATAGTAAATGTGCAACAGAATAAATGGTATCCTTTTTTTTTTTTTTCAACTGACAGAAAGCTAAGATGGGATGTCACCTCTTTATGGCGCATTCCGGTCATTTGTGTCACGTGTGCCGGTACTTCCTTCCTAACTCAAATCTTTGGGAAAATGTGTACGCATGTACATTTTCTGGGCTTATCAATGATATTGTGAATGCAGACACAGACAGACTCGGAGTATAACGTCTTGCCCAGGCCAGGACACCGTGATGGAAAGATCAGGTGCGTGGAGGGGCAGCCCGGCCAGGGTGGTTCCCTGCTTTTGTCCAAGGTGGGCAGAAAGAGTGAATGGATGGGCTGGAAGAGGCCGCGCTTCAATTGTTCAATAATGTGATAGGTGGCTTCAAGAATCAAGAGTATTTATTGTCATTTCATCCAAATACAGTAGTGCAGCAAACAGTGAAACGAAAACAACGTTCCTCCAGGACCCTGGTGCTATATAGAACACAGGACAACGGAGAATCCATGACACATAATATATAACAAGGTGCATGTGAGACATATGTGCGAACCATTACAGAGCAGAACACATCTATCAGATATCAGACCGGTCCATGAGTGTTCAGGGGTCTGACTGCTTGGGGGAAGAAACTGTTCCACATTCTGGTGGTGAGGGCCCAAATGCTTTGGTACCTTTTCCCAATGGCAGAGGTGTAAACAGTGAGTGTGCAGGGTGTATTGGGTCAATCACAATGCTGGTGGCTTTGCGGATGCAGCGTGTGGTGTGGTGGAAGGAAGATGGAAGATGGTGATGGAAGGAAGAGAGACACAGATGATCTTCTCAGCTGTCTTCTCTATCTGTTGTAGGGCTTTGCCATCCCTGAACGTGCAATTTCCAAACCAGACAGTGATGCAGTTGCTCAGGATGCTCTCTATGGTTCCTCTGTAGAATGTTGTTAGAATAGCTGGTGGACGATGGGCTTTTCTCAGCCTATGCAGGAAGTAGAGCCGCTGCTGGGCTTTCTTGGTGTTGTAGGACCAGGTGAGGTTCTCTGCCAGGTGGACACCCAGGAATTTGGTGCTATTGACGACCTCCACAGCTGAGCCGTCAATGTTCAGCGGCAGATGGTCCACCTGATCCCAGTTTGAACACCTGTAGGGTCCCATGGGACTTGAAGTTCAAAAGAGTAGCCCTGTTGGGGTCCTTGGGTGCCACTACGGGGTTACTGCTGGAGGAAGACCTCTCTGTTTTGTGGAACGTCCACCTGGCCCAGCGTTTCTCTACCTTTACGTATTTGCGACCCGAGTTTTTATAACAGTTTTAATTGCGCCCCCCTAACGTTTTTTTGAAATGTAGATGCATATTTTATTATACCTACTTAACTTTTACCGACATTTATCTAGATCTATATTTATTGTTCTAGTATCAGAATGTAGTTTAAGTTCATTTGTTTTGGTTTCAATAGATGTTTTTTTTTTTCATATTTTTGATTCTTGTTTTCTTTTTTTCACATCTTCGTGCTCCCCGCTAGGGGGGCCCGCCCCACAGGTTGAGAACCACTGACCTGTCCCATGAAGTGCTTCCGACGTCCCATGCTATGGCGCCAGATGTGCTCCCAGGTCCGGCCTGAAATCGCGCCGTCTGTGTTGTTTCTGTCAGGTTTCAGCCAGCATTTCTTCCTTGGCTGAGGTTCAAATTTGGGTTTCCTTTGTCTAATTTTGTGAATTTATTTGTATTATGTACATTTTTCTTTGTGTTTATCTGTTGTGAAATAATTCAGCCTTGAACACACAGAAAGGTTTGGGGCAGCCACTAATATATTATACCTGGCTGCAATGGTTTTTAAATAAGCACTGACGTGCACAGGTCGACTTTGCAAGTTGAACTGAATCATTTAGTTCAAATGGCGTCTTGATAGACCAGGTCCCGGAAATGATGTCATCTTGGATGCTGGGGCTGGAAGTGGTGTTTCAAGATGGCACTGGAACCCCGAAGTGATGTCTTTCTGGGCGCCGGAACTGGAAGTGACATCTGTGACTCTATAGCCTGACCGTGACGCTAATACACTATAATACAGATAGATACTGGGGCAGGACTCCCAATTGAGTGTTAGGTATGAACCGCAATGAGCAAAATACCAGCGAGTTTACAACGGGAACAAAAAAAGAAAAAAATATATTTTTTTTTGGACTTACCTTCAGGTCATTTGTTTCGTTTTATTTTTTTTTTTGTTTGTTTGGACGTTCCACCGTTGGTTTTGGGTGCAAGCCTCGTGCGTAACATACAACTTTTACCGACCGGTGTTTTAAAGGTGGCGCCAAAGCTAAACACAGTCACAGCTGCCTGGGAAGGTACAAACACATAACTCCAGTTCTAAAATTCTTACACTGGCTCCCGGTTAAGTTTAGGGCAGATTTCAAAATCCTCCTTTTAACATATAAAGCATTAAATGGCCGAAGTCCGGCTTACTTGTCTGAACTCATCATGACTTACAAACCTGAGCGCACATTAAGATCTCAAGATGCCGGTCTGCTTAGGATTCCAAGGATTTATAAAATAACAGCAGGAGGTCGAGCTTTTAGTTACAGGGCCCCTAAACTGTGGAATGGTCTTCCTGCTTCTATAAGAGATGCCCCTTCGGTCTCAGCTTTTAAATCCCGGTTGAAGACTCACAACTTCAGTTTAGTACACCCTGACTAGAGCTGCTGATTTACTGTACAGACTACATCTCTGTTGTCAGTCATTAGCACTAAAACATAAGTAACATGATAGTTAGAATTTGTTACTAACCCTCACCTATTGTTTCTGTTCTTGGTACTCAAATGTAGCACTTGGTGCCACGGCCCACCTGCCAAGTTGTTTTGCCTGCCTAAGATAAAGTCATCCCTGATGGAGGATCGCAGGAATCATGGGAAAGAGGGGTTCGTTCATTGGATTAGCGCTATATCAGCTGTGGAATGGCCAAATGGGTTGAGGCAGCTTGATGACCGAGGTCTCCAGGACTCTAAAAAAATCCAAATCCTATTATGTGATATCATCTACTGTTAAACTCTACTCCGTACTTTTTTATTTTTATACTGTATTGAGGATTTGTTCTGTTCTGTGTATTGTATTGTATTGACACCCTCTACACACCCAACCTACCTGGAAAGGGGTCTCTCCTTGAACTGCCTTTCCTGAGGTTTCTTCCATTTTTTCCCTACAAGGGCTTTTTGGGAGTTTTTTCTTATCTTCTTAGAGAGTCAAAGCTGGGGGGCTGTCAAGAGGCAGGGTCTGTTAAAGCCCGTTGTAGTGATTTGTGATTTTGGGCTTTACAAAAAAATAAATTGTATTGTATTGTATTGTCCAAAGACAGCTATAGGAGGAGTCCAAGTTGGATTAGTAATGTACGTAGAACTGTAGAAATCTGTTTGTTCACCTATTGTAGTTCTGGGAGAGGAGGTAGAAGTAGTGACTGAATATAAATACGTAGCGACTTACTTAGATAACAATCTTAACTGGAATGCAAATACAAAAACATTATTCTCTAAATGCAACCAGCGCTTATTTCTCCTCCATAAAGTCAAACTATTTAAAGTAGACAAGGACCTCATGTTGTCCTTTTACCGCAGTCTGATCCAGTCTGTGATCACTTTTTAGTTTAATAGTCTGACAAACTAAAACTCAAAAAAAGCTCCAGCAGATTACGAAGTATGCAGTTAAAGTTATTGGGGCTGATGGAGATGATTTGACAAGTGTGTGTGTGTCAGAGGGCAACGTTAAAGAAACTGGAAATCATCTCAACTGATGACAGACACCCATTACATGTATGACTAACGTTCAGTAAATCAGGAAGGAGAGTCGCTTTGAAAACCCACACAAATCGCTCCAGAAACTCCTTTCTTCCTAGTGACATACGACTTTTCAATAAGAAATATTGGAGATAATGATTAAGGTTTGGATATATATCCTGTAACCATTTTTATTGTTTGTGTAAATATGTATTATCTAACTGCCTTACCTTAAGCTTTCTTGTTTCTATTTGTCTGTTTTATTTCATGCTCTCTGTTATTAGATTGAACTGAGAAGGCAAATTTCATGTTTTCTTGTGTAAACCTGACTAAATAAAGAAACCTTAAACCTTACGTGTATCATATTGTTTACGTTTGTATCTTAGTAACATCGAGGTTAAGTATACATTTTTTTTGTTGTTTTGTGTTTTATATGTAGATTTTATTGTTGGATATTCTGATTTATACTTGAAGTGTAGGATTTCGCCAGCAGGCCTGTAATGGTATCTCCCTATGTTTTGAAGGAAAGCCGACCTTGGTAATAGAAAAGGCTTTATAAGTACAGTTGTGGCCACAAGAGAGGGCGGCGATCGTTTAGGGTTAGGGTTAGGGTTAGGTAGTGCGAGGCACGCCAGACTTAATAGGTGCCTGGTAATTGACATAAAGGAGTGTGTTAGGCTCCTGAGGTTTTTATTTTTTTTGAGGAGTTGTATTTTAGTCCTGGACTGAAACAGTCCAGTTTTGTTTTATTTGAAGGCTGCCAATGCCCTTACATGGACTGGAATTGACTGTATACTGTATATTGTCACGCATGAGCGCATGGGGAGCAGCTTAAAGACCCGACGCGTGTAACGGCAAGTCATGCCAGGGGACAATGGCGGGGTACTAACCTCTATCTCTCTCTCTCTCTTCCCGTAGAAAAGACGAAGCGCCGTCGCCATTATCCTACCCGGACAAGCAAGAGAACAACACTTCCGGGTTCCTTTCTTCCCTCTGGTCCCCCACTGATGACGTCCGTTACCCATCCACCATCACGCCTTCCCAGCATTCCACGTTCCTAATTTCCAGTCCGCCTCTTTAAATTGTCCGCCCACCCACTCTGATTTTGTGGAAATTTATTGACCATTTTTGTTTACAGTATCCGGGGCTCAAAACCCCAAACCTTGATCCGTTTTCTTGTGCTTATCACAATGTATATATAGCGGGGTAAGAGCCTCTGTGTTTTCCAATTTTTCATCTTTCCTTTTTTTTTTCCTTCATAATTAAATTTTGTCTTGTCACAGGATTATTTACACGTTTTTTGTGCATCCTTTTACATCATCAACTGTTTTTTTTTTCTCTACTCTATTGTGGAATAATAAAATGACCTTTTTTTTTGAACATTTGCTTCTCTTGTGCTTCTCTTATTACCCTTTCAGTCCTGGTTGGTCCCAAACTACTAGCAGGCCATCTGCTTTAGTAGACGGCTTGTGACAACGTCTTTGCAGAGAAATCAGGCAGGTTTTCCCGTATCCTGGTCTGCAGAGGAAACAGAAGAGAGTTTAGTGCATCCTGCCACCCCCTGGCCTGGGGTGGAATTACCTTCTTTCACTCCTCTCAGCGTCCTCCTATTCGCACGTGTGTGACACTGTAGACAGAACAGGCCTACAGTATGTCACATGTATTCTGTGGGTGGTTCCCCAAGAGGCGGAGTCACCGCCAGGAACCTCCCACCACCCTATATATCGGAGGGGCTTCCATGGTTCCTGGCAGTTCATTTTGAATGCGCTAGGGAGTGGAGTGGAGTGGAGTGTCCTTTGTGTTTTGCTGCGCCTTGTTGTTTTTCATCATTTCTTGGATTTTTTGAACCTGTATTCTGTTTTTGAGTTCGCCATTGGATTCTCAACTGGGTCTTGCTTTGCCTTCTCAGGAAATTCTTGTGCTCTAAGGAGCTTCTTGAATACTGAGCCTTTGTTTAAAATAAACCTTTCATTTTATAAAGATTTTTCTTTAGTATCTGGTCGGGGTTTGGATGGAGATTTTCCCACAAGAGGATGATTTCGGAAAGTAATTTGGGACTTCTGTGCTTTTGGGACTCCCGAGTCATGACAGCCTGGAAGAGAGTGGAGGAAACATAATACAGAGATCCCTCACTATATCACGCTTCGACTTTCGCAGCTTCACTCTATCGCGATTTTTTTTCTCATACACGCTTACGTCACGACGCATGCGCTTTCTGAGAACTTTTATCTAAGCCCCACGATGGCTCCTAAACGTGCTGCTTTTTCTAAGCCTTCTGACAATACAACTAAGCGCCGGAGGAAGATGCTTACTATCCAGGAGAAGGTGAAACTCTTGGATATGATCAAAGATGGCAATACCCTACAAAAGCCTCCTCACGCATATGAAAAGACAGCGTCAGCTACTGCCTATCAAGATGTTCTTCAGCCGCGCACCCAGACACCCACTGCCTACTCCTAGTACTTCTTCAGCGGAAGAAGACAACAACGCACCTGCTGAAGATACTGCACCACCACCTGAAGACTCTCCTACTGAGGTCGTGCCTTCATAGGTTAGTGGTTGTGTGTAATTAAATGTACAGTACATATAATAATCTACTATATAAAATCGTTCGGGATTGTTTTTCCGTCCCGTGAGTGCAAAGCGTAGCGGTATTCCGCTTATCACAGACTTACTACTTGCGGCTTGAGGTACGAAGCGACGCGATGTGAGCAGAGTTCTGGTGCTGTCATCGTTCTCTTGCTTTTGTGCGCGATTCGCTGGAAAAATAGACAAAATTATGTCTCTGGAAATAAATAATGTTGATGGAGTACAAATGCCTCACCGCGTAGTAAATATCAGGGGAGATGGTGCTTGCTTATTCTCATCTATAGCTTATTTAGTGCATGAAACTCCGTCTTTAGCGGTACAGATTCGGGCTGACATTGTACGACTTTGGACAGGCACTCAAGGGGATAAAAAAACTAAAGTTTTTGGGAAATGTTATAAATGGGCACTTTGATGTTCTCATTCCCTACACTTACATGCCTGATGAAGCGCACAAAAATTGAGGATAAAAGTCGGTCGCCTTAAAAGGCAAGTGCGCCTAGTAATATGATATTTGTAACGTCTAATATGTCTTATTTTCTCTTATTTTGTCTAATATATTGGGTAATATGAGTGTAATGGTGACTAAAGGGTGTTATTTCATGTCTAGAGGGCTCTAATAATGTTAAAAAACGTATTTAGAAGGTAAACAGGTTTTCTATACTCTAATTGCGAAAATATTTGATTTCATCCATCCATCCATCCATTCTCTTCCGCTTATCCGAGGTCGGGTCGCGGGGGCAGCAGCTTAAGCAGAGAGGCCCAGACTTCCCTCTCCCCGGCCACTTCTTCCAGCTCTTCCGGGAGAATCCCAAGGCGTTCCCAGGCCAGCCGGAGACATAGTCCCTCCAGCGTGTCCTGGGTCTTCCCCGGGCCTCCTCCCGTTGGACGTGCCGAACACCTCACCAGGGAGGCGCCCAGGAGGCATCCTGATCAGATGCCCGAGCCACCTCATCTGACTCCTCTCGATGTGGAGGAGCAGCGGCTCTACTCTGAGCCCCTCCCGGATGACTGAGCTTCTCACCCTATCTTTAAGGGAAAGCCCAGACACCCTGCGGAGGAAACTCATTTCAGCCGCTTGTATTCGCGATCTCGTTCTTTCGGTCACTACCCATAGCTCATGACCATAGGTGAGGGTAGGAAGGTAGATCGACTGGTAAATTGAGAGCTTTGCCTTACGGCTCAGCTCCTTTTCACCACGACAGACCGATGCAGAGCCCGCATCACTGCGGATGCCGCCCCGATCCGCCTGTCGATCTCACGCTCCATTCTTCCCTCACTCGTGAACAAGACCCCGAGATACTTGAACTCCTCCACTTGGGGCAGGATCTCTCCCCCAACCCTGAGAGGGCACTCCACCCTTTTCCGGCTGAGGACCATGCTCTCGGATTTGGAGGTGCTGATTCTCATCCCAGCCGCTTCACACTCAGCTGCGAACCGATCCAGAGAGAGCTGAAGATCACGGCCTGATGAAGCAAACAGGACAACATCATCTGCAAAAGCAGTGACCCAATCCTGAGTCCACCAAACCGACCCCTTCAACACCCTGGTTGCGCCTAGAAATGCTGTCCATAAAAGTTATGAACAGAATCGGTGACAAAGGGCAGCCCTGGCGGAGTCCAACTCTCACTGGAAACGGGCTCGACTTACTGCCGCAATGCGGACCAAGCTCTGACACCGGTTGTACAGAGACCGAACAGCTCTTATCAGGGGTCCGTACCCCATACTCCCGAGCACCCCCACAGGATTCCCGAGGGACACGGTCGAATGCCTTTCCAAGTCCACAAAACACATGTAGACCGGTCGGGCAAACTCCCATGCACCCTCCAGGACTCTGCTAAGGGTGAAGAGCTGGTCCACTGTTCGCGCACCAGGACTAAAACCACACTGTTCCTCCTGAATCCGAGGTTCGACTATCCGACGGACCCTCCTCTCCAGAACCCCGAATAGACTTTTCCAGGGAGGCTGAGGAGTGTGATCCCTCTATAGTTGGAACACACCCTCCGTCCCCTTTTAAAGAGGGGACCACCACCCCGGTCTGCCAATCCAGAGGCACTGTCCCGATGTCCATGCGATGTTGCAGAGACGTGTCAACCAAGACAGTCCTACAACATCCAGAGCCTTAAGGAACTCCGGCGATCTCATCCACCCCGGGCCCTGCCACCAAGGAGTTTTTGACCACCTCGGTGACTTCAGTCCCAGAGATGGGAGAGCCCACCTCAGAGTCCCCAGGCTCTGCTTCCTCATTGGAAGGCATGTTAGTGGGATTGAGGAGGTCTTGAAGTACTCCTCCCACCGACCCTAACGCCCGAAGTCGAGGTCAGCAGCGCACCATCCCCACCATATACGGTGTTGACACTGCACTGCTTCCCTCCTGAGACGCGGACGGTGGACCAGAATCTCCTCGAAGCCGTCCAAAGTCGCTCTCCATGGCCTCTCCAAACTCCTCCCATGCCCGAAGTTTTGCCTCAGCAACAACGAAGCCGCGTTCGCTTGGCCTGCCGGTACCTATCAGCTGCCTCCAGAGACCCACAGGACAAAAAGTCCTATAGGACTCCTTCTTCAGCTTGACGGCATCCCTCACGCCGTGTCCACCAACGGGTTCGGGATTGCCGCCACGACAGGCACCGACCACCTTGCGGCCACAGCTCCGGTCAGCCGCCTCAACAATAGAGGCACGGAACATGGCCCATTCGACTCAATGTCCCCACCTCCCTCGGGACGTGGTTGAAGTTCTGCCGGAGGTGGGAGTTGAAGCTACTTCTGACAGGGGACTCTGCCAGCCGTTCCCAGCAGACCCTCACAACACGCTTGGGCCTACCAGGTCTGACCGGCATCTTCCCCACCATCGAAGCCAACTCACCACCAGGTGGTGATCAGTTGACAGCTCCCCCTCTCTTCACCCGAGTGTCCAAGACATATGGCCGCAAGTCAACGACACGACCACAAAGTCGATCATCGACCTGAGGCCTAGGGTGTCCTGGTGCCAAGTGCACATATGAACACCCTTATGCTTGAACATGGTGTTCGTTATGGACAATCCGTGACGAGCACAGAAGTCCAATAACAAAACACCGCTCGGGTTCAGATCGGGGGGGCCATTCCTCCCAATCACGCCCTTCCAGGTCTCACTGTCATTGCCCACGTGAGCATTGAAGTCTCCCAGCAAAACGAGGGAATCCCCAGAAGGTATGCCCTCTAGCAACCCTCCAGAGACTCCAAAAGGGTGGATACTCCAAACTGCTGTTGGCGATACGCACAAACAACAGTCAGGACCCTTCCCCACCCGGCGGAGGGAGGCCACCCTCTCGCCACCGGGTAAACCCCAATGCACAGGCTCCAAGTCGGGGCAATAAGTATGCCCACACCTGCTCGGCGCCTCTCACCGGGCAACTCCAGAGTGGTAGAGAGTCCAGCCCCTCTCAAGGAGATTGGTTCCAGAGTCCAAGCTGTGCGTCGAGGTGAGTCCAACTATATCTAACCGGAACCTCTCGACCTCGCAAGCACTAGCTCAGGCTCCTTCCCTTCAGAGAGGTGACATTCCACGCCCCAAGAGCCAGTTTCTGTAGCCAGGATCAGACCGCCAAGGTCCCCGCCTTCGGCCACCACCCAACTCACATTGCACCCAACCTCCATGGCCCCTCCCATAGGTGGTGAGCCCATGGGGAGATATTTGATTTATAAATAAAGAATCCTACTTCGCGAAAATTCGTTTATCACGGTAGAGTCTGGAGCGGATTAACCGTGATAAACGAGGGTTCACTGTATTGGATTGTGGTTGGGATTGCTGGTGTGGTGGAGGAAGAATCTGCCAAAGGGATTTTGTGAAATGAAAGACGCTTCATTTGAACACCGCAAAGTGTTTGTGTACTTGTGTCTGGAGTCTGGGGAGCCCCCTTTTGTTAACTCTATTTACAGTGGAACATCGGGTCACGAACGTCTCTGAACACGTACAAATCGGGTTACGACCAAAAAGTTCAGCACACTTTTGCATCTGTTCACGACCACAGACTCGGATGACGAACAAGCTGGTTTCCCTTCCGGTTCGTACGCGCCGGTGATTTCCGCACGTGTTCAGTCTCTCCCTGTACAGTACATTGTTCTCGGTCAGACGTGCATCACGCAGAGGGACTTTACCTCAAAACTGTAATCTCCTCTCCACCCAATTCCTCCTCACTTCCTTCATGCCAGAACTCGACTCATTGCAAGGTTAGTTTTCTTGGTTAGTTTTTGTATAAATTGCAGATTTTTCAAATGTTCATTATTTTCCCTGTTCTTAAAACTCATTAAAAAAAGTGTTTACAGCAAGCGGATTGTAAGGCTGTAGCGTGAATTCTTGCAATGGTAGTTTTCTCCGTTCAAGGTTGTCTCAGTGTTATTCAATGTTTTTACATTTAGTTTACTATTACGCTGTGCATTCTATGGTTTAATTAACTATTTGTGCTTAAAAACTAAAAAAAATATATTTACATGCAGTTCGTACGGTCAGGAATGGATTAATTGTATTTACATACAATCCTACGGGAGAAATTACTTCGGGTCACGACCAAATCGTGTTATGACCAGAGTTTTGGAACGAATTATGGTCGTGAGCCGAGGTTCCACTGTATGTACTGTGATGGGACGCCAGCTGAATAGAAGGAAAGGGGGAGAGAGGACCCGTATGGCACTGGTCTCTCTGGGACACTAGAGGACAGCACTCATGGGCGGCTCTGGCACCACAGATTCCCACAGGGCACGCTGGGAGCTGGAGTTTAGTAAAGCCCTGTTGGGTTCCATGGGGTCCGCCAGGTGGAGCTGCAGAGCCATACATTGGACCACCACCACACCTAGAAGTGATTAACGAGCCACCTGGAACACTCCTGGGACCAGCTTAAAAGGAGCCGCCTTGCTCCATTCAGGGGGCCAAAGTCAGGAGGAAGAGGGACGAAGGTTGCTGTGGTGGAGTGGACACAGACGACAAAGAGAGAAGAAGAAGGACTATGTATTTGGTGCTGCTTTGTATTGTGCTGCTGTGGGGAGCGAGACAAGTGCACTTCCTTCTTGTAGATAAATGTGTACTGTGTGGGAACTCGTGACTCTGCTGGTCTGCGTTGGGGTTGGGGCAGCTGGAGTGTCCCTGGTTTTCACAAATATATAAATAAACTGCTCAAAAAATTAAAGGAACCCTTTTTAATGAGAGTATTACATCAAGTCAGTCAAACTTGTGGGCTATTCATCTGGGGCCTCATGTAGAAACAGTGCGTACGCACAGAAATGTTGCGTAAGAACTTTTCCACGTTCAAATCGCGATGTATAAAACCTACACTTGGCGTAAAGCCACGCACTTTTCCACGGTACCTCATGTCTTGTCGTACGCAAGTTCTCCGCTCGGTTTTGCAGACTGTCGGCACCCAGCATCAAAGCAGTGCTACTGTTCTTGTGTGATTACTCTTTTATTTTCCTGACGCGGCTTTATAAATACACAGAAACTAACTGCATATTGTTTATTAGTGTAATACATTTGATTGTAATTAACTCGTAACAATATAATGGTCCAGGGAACAGCCATAGTATTCCAAATACCATAACTGCTTTAGCGTTGTTACTCTCACTTCTCCTTCTTCTTCTTCTTCTTCTTTCAGCTCCTCTTGTTAGGAGTTGCCACAGCGGATCATCTTTTTTCATATTTCTCTCACTGCACGACTCGGAGTATTTATATCGCTGTATCTGAGTGTGAATCACAGCAGCAGCTGATCGGAAAGAGAATTATCGGTATACAGCTTTAAGGACACGCTGTCTCAGCCACGGCAAAATGTTTTAAAGCCTTTCCTGTACGGACCTCGCGGTTCAGAAACAGAAACGATATCATTTATAAGGTGAAATTCAGCAAAATATGTTTATTAAATTATACAGATAAAACTTTAACTTCATTTAAATAATGTATTTTCTTCACTGGGAGTGTCGTTAAGGATAGAATAATTAAACATGTACTACGAAGATATTTCAATGTTCTTTAAACGTTTTGAAGAATCGACGCTAAGCTTACAGATGGCTTAACGTCTATTACAGAGCTGATTGTATGGCGATCGGTTACTTGGGAAAAGAAAAGCAAGGACTCTTGGGCGCACGCAATATATATTAAATATAAAACAGAAAGAGAAAATAACAACACAGCTAAAAACGCAGCGACAAATTTCGGCAAAAGTTAAATGCTTGTGTCATGAGCACGAGGCGGCTATGCAGTGTCTGCAACGGACGAGGCCATCCACCGTGCATAAGATACTTTACTGACATTGGCGGGCGAAGGAGCCACCGATTCTTCCTCTGCCCAGTGCCACCACAAGCCCCTGATTGTACTGCTGCAAAAAATCATTTCATCGAAGTGAAACACATGTTTAATAACGTGCTTTAGCTCCTATCATCATGAAAATGACATCACGTATACATCTCAGTATTTTAGTTATTCAGAGAGCTGTAATATCACAAATGTAATGGACTCTGTGTCCAGTTGGAGGAAGAGAGCCAGTTTAAGAAGCAAGTAGTGATTCACACACATAGAGCACATACGAGTAGAAGATCAAATACAAAACAAAGCATTTAACGTGCTACTTTAATTACGATGTGATTTGAGAAACTGGTTAATTAAACGATTTTAAGATGAAGTTTATGATGTTCTACTAAATCACAAAATAAACTACGTGATTAAAGTGGAAATGTCGAGATTGAAGTGGACATTTCGTGCTTTTTCCCCACCGTGTGCCTTTTATTTCTCTGTACCCTAATAAACTTTCATATGACACTCAGACAGTGGGCTACAACTGTTCTTTTCACGGCGACTTTGATATGTGACTTCTTTTTATTTCCGGCACTGTGCGATTTTGTGGATGTGAGCTTTCAAGTTTCTCCAACACGCTATGCCACTCGATCAACTTCCTTTTGTTGATTACTCCACAGTTTATTTGAACAAATAGTATATTTTTCCTTTGCCTCCACTTGGTATTCGCTGAAATTCTTATATTTTCCCCGTGCTTTTCCCATTGTCTTTTCACAGAAGGCTGCGCTTAAGGGCGATTTATATTGATTTGCATATTCAAATAGGCTTAATTCTGGGAGGAGTTGGGGCGTTACATAAAGCGCGTGCACGAGCGTTAGTTTTCACGCTGGTCGGTATTTATGTAGTGGAAGAACGTGGAATTTGGAGTACGCACAGATTCCTGCATCTGGATTTTTCTGTGCGTAAGCACATTTCGGCTTTTGTGCTTACGCCATGTTATAGTGCGAGTTCTACGCACGGCGTTATACATGAGGCCCCTGGTCAGTTAAATAGCAGAGGGTCTTGTTAATCAGTTTCAGCTGCTTTGGTGCACTGGAGGGGCAACACTGAGATGACCCCCAAAACAGGAATGAATGGTTTAACAGGTGAAGGCCACTGACATTTTTCCCTCCTCATCTTTTCTGACTGTTTCTTCACTAGTTTTGCATTTGGCTACGCTCAGTGTCACTACTGGTAACATGAGGTAATACCTGGACCCTAGAGAGGTGGCACAGGTAGTCCAACTTCTATAGGATGGCACATCAATATGTGGCATTGCCAGAAGGTTTGCTGTGTCTCCCAGTACAGTCTCAAGGGCATGGAGGAGATTCCAGGAGACAGGCACTTACTGTACTCTAGGAGAGCTGGACCAGGCCCCTCGTAGAAGGTCCTTAACCCATCAGCAGGACCCACCGTTATCTGCTCCTTTGGGCAAAGAGGAACAGGATGAGCACTTTCAGAGCCTACAAAATGACCTCCAGCAAGCAGGCAGGCCACTGGTGTGAATGTCTGTGGCCAAACAATCAGAAACAGACTTCATGAGGGTGGCCTGAGGGCCCAACGTCTTCTAGTAGACCCTGTGCTCACTGCCTGGCACCATGGAGCTCGATTGGCATTTGCCATAGAATACCAGAATTGGCAGGTCCAACACTGGCACCTTGTGCTTTTCACGGATGAGAACAGGTTCATCCTGAGCACATGTGACAGACGTGAAAGCATCTGGAGATGCCGTGGAGAACATTATGCTGCCTGTAACATCGTTTGGCATGACCGGTTTGGTGGTGGGTCAGTGATGGTCTGGGGAGGCATATCCATGGAGGGACGCACAGACCTCTACAGGCTTGACAACGGCACTGCAGGACTGCCATTATCTATCGGGATGAAATCCTTAGCCCATTGTCAGACCCTGTGCTGGTGCAGTGGTCCTGGGCTCCTCCTGGTGCACAACTATGCCCGGCCTCATGTGGCGAGAAGATGAAGGAATTGATCCCATTGACTGGCCCCCACACTCACTCGTCTGACCTCAATCCAATAGAACACCTCTGGGTGGGACATTAATATTTTGGTCCATCCGATGTCACCTGTTTGCACTGTTCAGGAGCTCAGTGATGCCCTGGTCCAGATCTGGGAGGAGATCCCTCAGGACACCATTCATCGTCTAATAAGGACGTTGTCATACAAACTACTGAGTACGATTTGGAGTTGCTACAATGAAATTTCAGCAAAATGGACTTGCCTTCCTGCCGCATCATTTTTTTCCCTATGATTTTCGGGGTGTTTTTGAATTCAGCCCTCTGTAGGTCGATCATTTTCATTTCCATCAATTTCCATGTGCCATCATTTCGTTCCTAACACATTACCAGTCCATATCAGTAGAGATAGTCTGCAGGATTTTTTTTTTCCCATTGCGATCTGATGTGTTTTCAAAGTGTTCCCTTAATTTTTTTGAACTGTTTATATTACTCAAAAATGAAAAAAGAACATGCAATATTGTCAAAACCGCTTTTATCTGTGGCACCTCTGCACGAGAACCACCTTTTTCCACCCTTGCAAACATATGCAGTTTTTAATATCTGGAAACATTTGGGATTAAATCACTTAGAGATCTGTACATAGAAAACGTCTTTGCATCCTACGAACAATTACATTCCACATTTAACTTTCCAGCAACACATTTCTTTCACTATCTTCAAATCAGAAACTTTGTTAAACAGAACCTGCCCAATTTTCCTCACCTCCCACCTTCCTCTATGCCGGAAAAAATATTCATCAGTCTTGAGGACTCAAACAGCATTTCTGCAACTTATAAAACCATTTTACAGTCCCTCCCTTTCAAAGATCCAAGAGGACAATGGAAAAAGGATCTCTTACTCAACATATCAGAAAAGGAGTTTAAGGTAGCAATGCAGAGAATTCACTCGAGCTCCACATGTGCAAAGCATACAATTATTCAACTTAAAATTATATATCGAGCTCGTTTAAAATTGTCCAAAATATTTCCAGGGTGAGAGACAACCTGTGAACGTTGCATTCGAGCTCCAGCCTCATTCGGCCACATGTTCTGGGTCTGCACCAAATTAACATCATTCTGGACCAAAATCTTTAAATGCCTTTCAGACAGCCTTGGGGTCCCAATCCCTCCTAACCCACTAACAGCTGTGTTTGGGGGGCTCACAGAGAGGCTTAAAGTGGAGAAGAACAAACAAACTGTGACTGCCTTCACTACACTATTGGCACGCAGACTTATTTTGCTAAACTGGAAGAATCCTATCTCTCCCCTTTTAAGTCAGTGGGAACCTGATGTTTTATATTATTTGAAATTGGAAAAAATCAAATTCTCACTTAGAGGATCTGTGCAGAACTTTTTTAAAACCTGGCAGGATCAGAGGAAGCAGATTCCTTTTCTTCTCCATTTATCTTTATCTGCCTATTAAACTCCTCAATTTATTTATTTTTACTAGCTTTAAGATTTACTTCACTGGCTATGCTCTTTTTCTCAGGAATGGGGGTTGATTTGTTTTTTCGATCTTATTTTTGTAAAAATTGATCTATTTGTATGGAATGTTGTGTGATTTCAATAAAATCAATAAAATTAAAAAAAAGAGAATGACTTTCATTATTCTCGTTCATTCAGATAGCAAACTGAATCATTACTCAAGAATGAGGCATCCAATTCTCATTCAATTTATAACACAGTCATTACCCAAGAACGACTTGCGCGATTCTCATTTATTCAGTTAGCAAACTGAATCATTACTCAAGAATGAGGTGACCAATTCTCATTCATTTATGACTGAATCATTACCTGAGAACAACTCTCACGACTCTCATTTATTCAATTATCAAATTGAATCATTACTCCAAAATGAGGTGACCAATTCTTATTCATTTAATTTATAATACAATCATTACCCAAGAACGACTTGCACGATTCTCATTTATTCAATTAGCAAACTGAACCATTACTTAAGAATGAGGTGACCAATTCTCGTTCATTAAATTTATAACTGAATCATTACCTGAGAACGACTCACACATTTCTCGTTCATTCGGATAGCAAATTGAATCATTACTCAAGTAAAAGGCGCATAATTCTCACTAGTTACAGTTATGAATTGAGTCTTTCCTGAGGACGAGGCCCACAATTTTTGAAGGAGCACGATACTCCTTCATCTGATTAGTGAACTGAATCATTATTCACGAATGAGGTTGTACAGTCCTTGTTTTTATATGAGCTGAACCATTATCTAAGAATGAGTTTGAATGATTTTTACGCATTTGATCAGTGAACCAAAGAACCTAAGAACGAGGAGCATAATTCTCCTTCATTTAATTTATAACACAGTCATTACCCAAGAACGACTCATTCATTCATTTAATTTATGAACTAATGACTGTTGACTCTCCAAGGGGGATCCCGACTGATCTTATGGTCGTCTCTAAAACACTAAGAAGGGCAAAACTGGGTCATAAAAAAGAAAAAAAAAAATCAAGAAACCCTGGCTTAGACAATGAGAACGTCACTTCAACACAAACCCCCAGATCCTTTTCAGAGGTCATTTCCTGTTGGTCGGTGCTTCCCAACTTGTATTTATAGTTGACGTTCCTGTTGTCCACATGTAGACTTTTACATTTTTGTATATTAAACTCCATTTTCCAGGTGACCGCCCCGTCCTGAAGGTTGTCCTGGTATTTCTGAGCTGTTTTTGCTGCCTCCTCAGTGTCTACCATTCCTCCAATTTTGGTATCATCTGCAGATTTCACAAGTTTACTACCTATACCAGAAACAATATCATTAACATAAATCCTGAATAGTAATGAAGGTCCGAGGACAGACTCATTACCTGAGAATGAGAACCACCAAATTTTGGTTCATTTGATTATTAATGTAATGTTATTAACATAACTCAGTGGTACAGGATATGTACGAGGGAAGTGTGACAGTGGTGAGGTCTGCGGTAGGAGTGACGGAGGTGGGATTACATCAGGGATCGGCTCTGAGCCTTTTCTTATTTGTAATGGTGATGGACAGGCTGACAGACGAGATTAGTCAGGAGTCCCTGTGGACTGTGATGTTTGCTGATGACATTGTGATCTGTAGCGAGAGTAGGGAGCAGGTTGAGGAGACCCTGGAGAGGTGGAGATAAGAGAGGAGAGGAATGAGGTCAGTAGGAACAAGACAGAATACATGTGTGTGAATGAGAGGGAGGTCAGTGGAATGGTGATAAGATGAGGTGAGGAGTAGAGTTGGTGAAGGTGGAGGAGTTTAAATACTTGGGATCAACAGTACAGAGTAATGGGGATTGTGGAAGAGAGGTGAAGAAGAGAGTGCAGGCAGGGTGGAATGGGTGGTGAAGAGTGTCAGGAGTGATTTGTGGCAGATGGGTATCAGCAAGAGTGAAAGGGAAGGTCTACAGGACGGTAGTGAGACCAGCTATGTTATATGGGTTGGAGACGATGGCACAGGAGACAGAGCTGGAAGAGGCAGAGTTAAAGATGTTAAGATTTGCATTGAGTGTGTCGAGGATGAACAGGATTAGAAATGAGGACATTAGAGGGTCAGCTCAGGTTGGATGGTTGGGAGACAAAGTCAGAGAGATGAGTTTGCGTTGGTTTGGACATGAGCAGAGGAGAGATGCTGAGTATATTGGGAGAAGGATGTTAAGGATAGAGCTGCCAGGGAAGAGGAAAAGAGGGAGGCCTAAGAGAAGGTTTATGGATGTGGTGAGAGAGGACATGAAGGTGGTGGCTGTGACAAAGCAAGATGTAGAGGACAGGAAGAGATGGATCAAGATGATCCGCTGTGGCCACCCCTAATGGGAGCAGACGAAAGAAGTAGAAGGTTACCATAACTCAGAAGTAGTAGCAGTCCACGGACAGACCCCTGAGCGACTTCACTGATGACCTCACTTCCACTCACCTCTTATCTGTACTCTTTGTCTCCTGCTGGTTAACCAACTTGACATCCAGTTTTGCAGGTGACCTCTGATGTCTACAACTTTGAGTTTCAAGATGCATCTTCAGTGTGAGACGACTGAGTCAACGGCATTTTGGAAGTCCAAGTCAAATTTGTCCCTTGCTTTACTGTGTATTAAAGTTCCCTCTTCAGAAAATAAAAATCTAAAACCATGGATTGGCAGGATCTTCTTCTGCTGCCTGAACACTAAGGAACCCCCAAGAGGTTAAGCGGAAATGAAACAGTGAGAATTAGACTTGTGATTTTAGTTTTATTTAAAAAAAAAAGAAAAGAAAAAGAACAAACATAATACAGTACATTCTGAAAACTCATTCTACAAAATAATTTCACAGAAATTATCCTTGGAATGTTTATCCCTGTTTCATAGTATAGGCAACGGTCCAGCGGAAAGGCTGGGGTCGGAACAATCTGTTGATATGTTTGTTTATGGAAGGAAAAGGGTTATCTGCAAAAATGCGAAAGAGAAAAGTGCGGTATGACTTTGAAATTCCCAGGTGGGGAGCGATGTCACGGTTTCAACTCTTTCTCTTTCTTGGAACCCTTTCTTTCCCTTTCTCGTTTTAGCAGACAGCAAAGCCTTGGATCCATTCGGCTTAAACAGTAGTCAAGAAATTAAAAAGTAAGACATGTAGTGATGTACCGAAGTTCTCCCAACTGCCCTTCCCAAGGATGAGACTGCAGGCGGGTCCACATTAAACACTTCACTCGAAGAGATAAACAGTCGGGCTTAGCAGGAATTATGGTTTTCATTTATCGATATTCTCGTTTGCTTTCCAAAGCATGTTGGGATGGCGAGAGTTGTTGAAAAAGCGATATAAAATAAGGCTCGATCGCCCGACACTGTGGCTAGATAAAAATGAACATTAGGAATTACAAATTAGTAAACCGTAAAGTGAAAATCGCATTCCACCGGTGAACCTCTTACAGTGTTCTGAGCCTGAACCTCACCCAAGAGCGCAATACAAAAGACCGAACTTCGTTAAAATGGGATCCGTATTCACATCGTCTTTTGTTCCTGCCCCACCTTGCCTGCCCGACTAGCAGATCGAGTTGTTCTTATGGCTGTAAACAGTCTTCCTGTTAATCTGAATAAATAACAGCTCTACGTTCAATCACATCCACACCTTTTTTTTCCCTCACGAAGAACATCCACCTTAGCAGTGGATCATTTGGGTTAGAAATACAATTAGCCGACTATAATATTTGTACTTAGATGTACAACTAAGAGTCAAGTAGAAAGTATTCAAAACGTTAGTAGTGTCATCAAGTGTTACGCTATTAGTCATCGACCAAATACATCTACCGAACGGGAGCGCTGGGGCTCTCGATTTGTTTACGTTCCCCTGCTTTTCCAACCAACCCAAAATATTTGTAGCATCCTAAGCTTGTCAAAATGCCGCAGTGGCCAGCGCATTCCCAAATTATCTACCCAAAATTATCACAAAAACACAAACCATGGAATAAGTAACTGGCGAAGAACTTCTTCCAATTGTTCATCTCTACTTGTTGACTATTCTTGATTTAGGGGTTTTGAAACATGTGGAACCCACCTATTTTGCGATATTACTTCCATTTTTGTTTTTATTGTTGCTATTTAGTTTCGGAGCACAGTTACGGCTCCTTTCGATATTTTTGAGTCCCCCCTCATGTTGTTGTTGTTATTGGTGGTGAGGAGTTCCTACTGTGTGACAAGTAGAGGTTCTGAGGTGTGACGGCACTAATGGTGTATGATTTAAGATGATGGTACACTTCTTGTGTTGTCCAAGTTTATGGATATTTTGAAACTCCTCAGTACATTTAGCTTATGATAATCTACTTAAGCTGATGTTACATCGTGAACTGAATCACTACCCGAGAATGAGACACACAATTTTTGTGTTTATTGGATTTGTGAAATGAACCATTCCAGTGAACGAGGAGTATGACTCTCATTCATTTGAATCCCACACTTAATCATTACCCAAGAATGAGATACACAATTCTCATTTGATTAGCAAACTGAATTGCTGTCACAATCGAGGAGCACACTGTATTCACAAACTCAATCATCACGGTTTTCATTCATTTGATTTATATGGTGAATCATTCCCATGAACGACGAGCACGATTCTCATTCATTTGATTCCCAAACTCAGTTATTACCTGTGAATGAGGCATACTATTCTAATTTGATTAGCAAACTGAATCATTGTCACGATCGAGGAGCACACTGTATTCACAAAGTCAATCATCACTGTTTTCATTCATTTGGTTTATATACTGAATCATTCCCATGAACATTAGAGGGACATGACTCTCATTCATTTGAATCCCACACTTAATCATTACCCGAGAATGAGACACACGATTCTTATTTGATTAGCAAACTGAATCGCTGTCACGATCAAGGGGCACACTATATTCACAAACTCAGTCATCACCGTTTTCATTCATTTGATTTATATACCGAATCATTCCTATAAACGAGGGGCACGATTCTCATTCATTTGATTCCCAAACTCAGTTATTACCCGAGAATGAGTCACATGATGCGCATTAATTTGATGAGCTGAATCATTCCCATGAACAAGAAGAAAGATTCATTCACAAACGTAATCATTACCTGAGAATGAGGCCCATGGTTCCCATCTGATTTATGAAGAGAATCATTCCCATGAAGGAGGAGTACCACTATTATTCATTTAATTCCCCAACCTGATCACTACCCGAGAATGAGGCCTACAGTTCTATTTCATTTGATTTGTGAAAGGAATCATTCCCATGAACGAGGAGCACGATTCTCATTCATTTCATTCCCAAATTCAGTCATTACCAGAGAATGAGGCACATGATTATCACTGATGATTAGCAAACTAAACCATTTGCCACGATCAAGTGACATAATTCTTATGCACTTATGATTCTATAGCATATCGTCTTATTTTAATTATGCGTTTTTACTATGTTGTCACACTTGGTGCTTTCAAACAGAACTGTAATTTGATATGAATTATCAGCATGTTTTAATGTATAATTTATTATAGTTATGAATGAATTATTTGATTACATGTCTGCAATGTGATTCATGAAGAGGGGATACTGACCCCCTCACTATGCCTTATTACTTTCATTTTAAGGTTATCTTTTTATCGTTATTCTATTGTTTTGAATCACAGTGTCCGCCATTTTCTCTGCCATATTTTCGAGCTCCCCCAGCCATGCTGTTATCAATGGGGCCGAGCTGCTAATATGTGACAATTGGAAGTACCGAAATATGACAGCACGCACTTTAAGACAGCAGTACGCTACTCAAGTCTTGTCCAAGTTTCTGGATATTTAAAAACATTTCAATGCATTTAGCTAGCGATAATCTACTCACTCTAATGGCACATCACATGACTTCTAGTCAGAGGGGATCTCACACTTGACGACCACAATTGCTGATCTCGTCGCCTGAGTACGTTAACATATTGACTGAACATTAGAAACAATCTGGATGAGAGCAGGCCACTCAGACCAACAAAGCTCGCCAGTCCTATCCAATTCATTCTTCTAAAAAAACATCAAGTCGAGTTTTGAAAGTCTCTAAAGTCTTACTATCTACCACACTACCTGGTCACTTATTCCAAGTGTTTATGGTTCTCTGTGTGAAGAAAATTTCTTAATATTTGTGCGAAATTTAAATGTAACAAGTTTGTGTCTCTCTGAAATGAACTCATTTTAAAGTCCCAGTCTCGACCCACTGGACTAATTCACTTCATAATTTTAAACACTTCAGTCAGGTCTCCTCTTCATCTCCTTAAGGCTCAGCTCTTTTAATCGTTCCTCATAACTCATCCCCTGTAGCCCTGGAATCAGCCTAGTCACTCTTCTCTGCACCACCTCTTATGCTGTTATGTCCTTTTTGTAGCCTGGAGACCAGAACTGCACCCAGTACTCCAGATGAGGTCTCACCAGTGTGTTATAAAGCCTGAGCAGAACCTCCTGTGACTTGTACTCCACACATCAAGGCGCTATATGACCTGACATTCTGTTAGCCTTCTTAATGGCTTCTTTCTGGCAGTTGATAGTGACGAGCCCACTATGATTCCCGAGTCCTTCTCATGAGGTGTACTTTTGATATTCAGACCTCACATTTTTACTTTCTATGTGTAATTCTTTACATTTACTGACATTAAATTTCATCTGCCACCAATCTGCCCAAGCCTGTATGCTATCCAAGTCCTTCTGTAATGATATAACGGATTCCAAATTATCTGCTAATCCACCTATCTTAGCATCAGCCGCAAACTTAACCAGCTTGTTACTTATATTCCTATCCAAATCATTGATGTTTATTAAAATTGGCAGTTGCCCCAGCACCTTGAAATCTTTCACTGTAGGACCTTTCATCACCCACTGCCCACTGATCCCTCTTGCCCCTTTATACAATACAACACAATACAATTTATTTTCATATAGCCCAAAATCACACAAGAAGTGCCGCAATGGGCTTTAACAGGCCCTGACTCTTGACAGCCCCCCAGCCTTGACTCTCTAAGAAGACAAGAAAAATCTCCCAAATAAACCCCCAAAAACTTATGTCAGGTGGGCATCCCTGGTACGTTCCTGCCTAAGTGCTAGAGATTGAGACCACCGTCTCAATCCCGGGCTCGGCTTTGTGATTGTCTATCAACTTTTTTTCACATTAACATCCCTTCCCTTCCTCAATTTTTTCTCTCACTACACCTCCCATCTCGGCTCGGCGGAGGCACAAGAACTGCCAAGACGATTTTAGCTTCCCGCTGCAGATCTGATGTTTGACTCTCCTTTGCGTCTTGATAAGCCTCATTTCTCAATCTTACTCTGCTAGACCCCTCAGCAGCGGTGATCAATGGGTCATCTGCTTCACATATTACAAAATGGCGTGCTCTAGTGACAAATTCTGCAGAGCGGGACGGCCGGTGGTCTCTGTCACCCTGCTCTGTCCGTTTCTTAAATCCTGACTTGGTGGGCTCTGCCGGTGTTTGGCCTGCGTTTTCCTCCTAGCAGGTTTAGTTTATAAGAGAGTACAGTACACTTGACATGGTATAAAACAATTACAAATCTTTCGAACAATTAGAAGAAGGGTCTTTCAGAGTGGGGAGCCACTTCAACCACCACTAAGCTGCAGCATCCACCAACCTGGCAGCCATTTTTGCGCCAGCACTCTCACCACACATGAACTGTTAGGTGGAGAAGGGGTGAGAGAGGGAGAGCCAATTAGGGACAGGGGGATGATTAGGGGGCCAGAGTGACTAGGCCATGGTGGGCAATCGGGATACACCCTACCCCTTATGAGAGATGCCCAGGGATCTTTAGTGACCGCAGAGAGTTAGGACCTCGGTTTTGCGTCTCATTTGAAGGACGGTGCCAGGCCTACAGCACAGTGCGATCCCTGCCCTGCCCCCAATCCCCCCACCCGTCACCACACTGGGCCATTGAGATCCCCATTCAGACCACAGGGTAAGCACCGCCTGTTGGCCTCAACACCACCTCTTCCAGTACCCACCCAAGCTTTCCCTAGAAGGTCTCCAAGTACCCTGAACCTACTTTGGGTAGGAGGATAGGAGGGTCTTTTTTAATTGGAAGGAGGGTCTTTCAGAGAATCACAGATTCCCTAGATGTTTCTGCTAGAAAAGCCCCCATTAATTCACAGAAGGTGAAGGCTGAGATTTCTGAGTGAGAAGACCAAGAAGAAAGCCATGCCACCTGGCTGAAGGACCTTGCAGAGGCGGATGCCTTTGATGTCCCTCTGATGATACCCACAGCGTGGAATCTTCTAGGGCTTTCTGCCATACGTACATATTGACAAATAACTAAGTACTGCAGAATGTCTAGGTGGGGCTGGGTGGTCTTTTTTCCCTTGGAAACCCTGAGAAGTTCATTTTTTCCAACATGTACGCCATGGAGGCCATAGCTTATGTTACCAAATCAGATACTTGTAACCATTAGAGACTTCATTGCAACTTAATATTTGTTCACCGCCATCAGGCTTCTTCTATCCCTTTGTATGAAAATGTGTGATATAAATATAAAATTACAGTCTAAATCTGGAGGCCTCGTTATTTGTGAGGCCCTCCCTGCTGACCTCTTTACCCCCCACATTCCAACAGGACCAGGCCACTAAACGTTCTCCCAAGTGAAAGCTGCCGACGACATATGGTCTCCCTCACCTCGTCACAGCTGATGCCCACCAACTCTTTACAATCCCGTAAATGGACCCCTGTGATATTGGCTTACAGTTAAGTCACCGTCCCTCTCACATGTTATTAAAGGTGACTAAAGGAAGCTGGAAGTCTGGCTGGAGAAACATCTGCTCCAATACCTCCAGAAATGTCCGTTGAACTATCTAGAGAGACACAACCCCAGTCAATCATCCTTTCAATTTCTGCCCTCCATTTTCTTTCCTTTGGGAGTAAAGGGGGACCACCCTGTAGTGCAGTAGTTCTCAAAGTGGTTCACACCGAGGACCATGTTGTCATCGCCCGGCAAAGATCTACTGGACCACCTACAGCCAACCGTATGGTCTGTGTTGCCGCTGCCACATGTATTTTAACAGCAGATACTACATTTCAAATCCAGGGATTCAAAAATGCCCGACTTTAGTCTGTGATCTTGAAGATGGGGTAATGGCGGGCAGAATGAAAAGCACTGAGCACCACTAGCCTCATGGAATGAAGGAACTGACCTTAACTGGGGTGGGCTCTCCTGGCTGATGTCAAGGTGAAGTTGACAAGACCGCTTTTAACATCATTATATCTTCTGTTGGGCTGCTGTAGTTACGGTCAAGTCCATATGTATTTGGACGCTGACACAATTTCCATAATATTGGCTCTGTACGCCACCACCACAGATTTGAAATAAAGCTGATTGAAGTGCAGGCTTTCAGTTTTAATTAAAGGGGTTTAACAAAAAATATTGTATGATTTGTTTAGAAAAGACGGACATCTTTATGCGTGGGGCTCAAACGTATTTGGACAGCTGACTGCCAAGCTGTTCCATAGCCACGTGTGAGCAGGTCCCTCATTACTTCATAAACTATTAAGCAGGTAGAAGGTCTGGAGTGGATTCCAAGTGCAGAATTTGTAGGTGGAAGCTGTTGCTGTGAACTCTCAATGTGAGGTCCATGCAAAAAAAAACAGGCCATCATTAGGCAGAGTAAAATAAAACAACCCCTTCAGAGGTCAAATCAACCGTTTGGTAGAGTCTGAAAAAAGAAGGAGCACCTGACATCAGAAGGCCAGGAGAACCACAGAAGACAACTGTGCTGGATGATCACACAATTCTGTCCTTGGTGATGAGGAACCCTTCACAACATTTAGTCAAACCAAGACCACTCTTCGGGAGGTGGGCCTATCATTGCCAAAGTCTACAATCAAGAGAAGACATCATGAAAGTAAAGACAGAGGGTCTACCACAAGGTGCAAACCACTGGTTAGCCTCAAGTATAGGAAGGACGGATTAGGCTTTGACAGAAAACATTTTTTAAAAGCCTGTCCAGATCTGGAACAATTATATTTGGACAAATGAAATTAAGATCAACTAGGGAGATTAGCCCCGTGCCAACCCCCAGGCGGGCACTACACGCTAGCCTCTTTGCGGTTCTGCCGCTCGCGTATGAGGACGTGGATGTACAATTTTTCATGGGAATTATTACATAAGCATAATAGAACTATTTGACATTACAGCGAGTAATTAACCAAATTAAAAAATAGTAAAACGTAATAATTTGAAAGTTAATTACGTTTCATGTTGTGTAAGAGGTATTCGTTGCGTTATACGATTTTCGTTCTGTTTGGCTTTGAAATTAACACACAAATATTTTTTAAACTTACACTTTTACTGTAAATCTTAAGTAAAAACAATTTTTTGAATTCAATTTTCATCAAATATCGCATTGAATTTTGATTCTGTGTTTGGACTTGCATCATGACAACGAAACGTACAACCGCCCGTGAGTGAATATCATTTCTTTTTCTCTATTAAATAAAACAACTTTTTTGAATGTTTGTCCCTGTGATTTGTTAATTGTCTTTCACAAAGCTATTCTAACAGGAAACTGTAAACGTTTTAATACGAATGGCATATCAAGATCTCCCTTGGTGTCTAATGTTATCCCCTGAAGACGTACTACATTACCTTTCTTGGATACATCCTTCTTTCTACAGCAGCGTTTCTCAACCTTTAAGTATTTGCGATCCGAGTTTACATAATAGTTTTAATCGCGGCCCCCCTAACGTTTTTGTGAAACCCTAATAAAACGTATTCCTATATTTTTTGCTGCTGATACACCGCTACAAGTTTTATTATACCTACTTAACTTTTATCGACGTTTATCAAACGTCGTTTAACTTCATTTGTTTTGGTTTCAATAGATGTATTTTTCATATTTTCTATTCTTGTTTTCTTTTTTTTCACATCTTCGCCCCCCCTTTTTGTTACTTCGGGGGGCACGCCCCACAGGTTGAGAACCGGCGTTCTACAGTAATTCGGCTGATGGAGGACCAGATGGTGTTAACGGTTGTAGATATTCTTTATGATATTGTTAGTTTATGTTTTCATCTTCCGCACCATCACCACTATCTGTTTCAGCAGAGTCTACTGATACGCATTGTCACACACGTGCGAGTAGGAGGCAGCTGAAGGACTTAAGTAATGGTAATACCACATCCGACCAGGGGGTGGCGGGGTGCACTAACTGTCATTCTCAGTTCCCTGCACACCTTTCTCGAGAAATCCTGCCAGGTTCCGGTACCTCAGAAGACGTCACTTCCAGGTCCCGCCTCTTCAATGACGTCACTTCCTATATGGGCCTTTAAAGCCGCCATTTTACCACCAAGGAATCAGTTCTGTTTTGGACTCAGTATAGTGAACATCTCTGTCAATTTCAAAACCTTTTGCAGCCAGGGATATTATACGGGTGGCTGCCCCAAACCTTTTTATGATGTCTGGTCTGTGTTTTTATCACAGCATTTAACCAGTTTGCTGTGTAACCGATCGACATTTCTGGCGTTAATTCGTTTGACTTCATTGTCTCTCGATGCTAGGATCTCCCGTGTGCTCATTTTTACTGTTGATAACCCTTCGTGATGAAATTCTTCAATGAGATTTAGACATAATACGTCTTCTTTCATTGGGAACTTAAAGTGAGGAAAACATTAAAATTTATAAGAGCTGAGAGAGTGGGAACTGTGTCTGACAAAAGGATTCACACGAATGAGAGGTGAGAGGACCATGTATGTGGTTGAATATGATTGAGAGGAGGGCGGGACTTGAAAAATTCTCTCTTGAAAAAAGATATATATTTTTTTATATAATAGAGAGATATGTTTGAGAATGATGGAGAGAGAAGAGCCTGGAGAAGAGAAGAGAAGAAATGTCTCATTATCCGATGAATACCACATCATCTGTGAAACATGGTAGACGGCATGTTACGGCCTGATCATGCATGGCTGCCAATGGAAGTCGGTCACTGGTGTTTAGTGATGATGTGACTGCTGGCATAAGTAGCAGGATGAATTCTGAAGTGGCCAGGGTGCTATACGCTCTGCTCAGATTCATTCAAATGCTGCACAACTAATGGAACGACAGAATCACAGTAGAGATGGACAATGGGCCAAAACACACTGGGACAGCAAACCAAGTGTATGTTCAAGGCAAAGTAGTGGAGTATTCCTCAATGGCCAAGTCAGTCAACTGACCTCAACCCAACTGCACAAGCAGTTCATTTGCTGAGGACAAAACCGATGGCAGAAAGTCCAACAAACAAGCAGCACCAGAAGACAGCGGCAATAAAGGCCTGGCAAAGCATCACTAAGGTGGGAACCGAACACTCGGAGATGGCCAGGGGTTCAGACTTCAGGCAGTCATTGACTGGCAAGAAATTTTATTTAAATATTGAAAATGATCGTTCTATTTAGTATTATGGTAGTTTGTCTTCCAAGTACTTTTAAGCGCCCGAGTATGAGGGGGACCATGTATAAAAATGGCTGACTCATACAACGTTTTTGTTAAACCCCTTAAATTAAGGCTGAAAGTCTACACTTCAATCACATCTCGATGGCTTCTTTTCAAATGCATGGTGGTGGCGTGATGAACCAAAATGATGAACATTGCGTGCCTGTCCAAATACTTATGGACCTGACTGCGTGCGTGCGTGCGTGCGTGCGTGTGTGCATGTAAACACACTCAAGAGTTCACAGGAAGGAACAACACTAAAATACAAGTTACGACAGTCTGAAGGTGCACTGTGGTGGTGATCTTTCTTCTACCATTGTGGAGGAAATGCCAGGCAGTTCCTGAACCAGAAGATGAAAGACAGCAAATGTAAACCAGGAAAAGATAAGGGCGTCAAAGGCCAGAAGGATTCGTCAAACCAAAAAAGTAACCAAACAAGGACAAAAAAACACACGAGGCGGTCCGACTCCCTAAATTAATGTGCATTAGCTATACGACGAATCCAGATATTTGGATGCCACCATCATGAGATCTTCATCTAACATGGCAGCCACACTTCTAAACTTCCAGCTGACAAATGGCAGCAATAGGGTGCCATGCGAAATGGCGCTGTCTGCAGGCTGTTATGGTATTATGTATGTTCATGTATTTTATTGTCATTTTTGATTTGATGGGATTTGTTAACCCCAGTGGGGACATTGTCTTTTCTCATGATCTTTGGGGGTCAGGGCACACAGTCAGCCATTGTACAGTGAGCACCCCTGGATTAATTTTCTGTTTAAGGGTCTTACTCAAGGAGTAGGATTCCTTCTGACAGTAATGGGATTTGAACCGGCAACCTTCCAGATACCAGCGCAGGTCCTTAGCCTCAGAGCCACCACTCCGCCTGTTTTAGAGTTAATTATTGAATGATTATACGTTTTATTTTTTTACGTCTTTTTCTGTTACGTTTATAACCATGTAGGGTCCCCTTTGAATGCAACTGTGTTCCTTGTTCTTTGTAAATTGAGCCGTATGAGGCGGGACCTCCATCAGGCTACATAAATAAGCCAAGAAGGCTAAGGAGTGGGAACCATTTGTTCTCGCAAGACATTCTGTGTTTTTATGGACTGGGTTTTCTGTTTTTTGGATCGTTCCAGGTCTGCCCTGGATTCTTCTTTTCGGGACTTGTTTGCTTGGGATTGTCCTTTGGCACATTCTTTTTGCTGATTTTGAGCATTTTTGCTACTTCTTCTATTTATGGTAAATAAGATTATAGTTTGGGATTCTCTTTACATGCCTGAGTTTGCAAGGTTTTGTCTCCCTTTTTGTATATTTTGGGACTCTTATACTGGCCAGTTCAAATGAAGAGAGAGCCGAGTCGAAAGGCAAAGTTCTCGATCTACAGTACCATCGGCAAAGGCCATGAGCGAAAGAACTAAATCGCGGATATAAGAAATGTGCTTCCTTTGCAAGATGTCTGGGCTCGGCCTTAGAGACGGGATTAGGAGCTCAGAGTACAGCCGCTGCTCTTCGGTATCGAAAGTTGACGTGCTTCAGGCTTCGGATTAAGATGCCTCCTTGGAGAGGTATTTTGGGGCCTGTTTACAAAGGAGGAGATCTTGGGGAAGACCATAGGACATGCTGGAGAGTTTAGCTGGCCTGGGAACACCTCATTATAACACCAGAGGTCTTGGAGGAGGTGGTGGGGGAAACAGACGTCCTGAGTTGTTCAGACCAGACCTGAACCTGGATAAGCAGTAGAAAATGGATGGATGAATGAGTTAATAGAGGGACACTTATGGTCTCTTTGAACGTTTAAGCCAGCTTCCCATTTTTGAGGCCTGCTAGGCTGCAAACCAGCAATTAGCAGTTGGAGTAAACTGGATTAGGGTGGGCACAAATAAAATTCTATCAGTTAAGGGTAAATTTCGCACAAACATTAGGAAGTTTTTCTTTACACAAAGAACAATAGACACTTGGAATAAGCGACCAAGTAGTGTGGTAGACAGTAAGACGTTAGGAACTTTCAAAACTCGACTTGATGTTTTCTTGGAGGAAATAAGTGGATAGGACTGGCGAGCTTTGTTGTTCTGAATGGCCTGTCCTCGTCTACAGTGTTCTAATGTTCTAATATAGTACCTTCCATGTCTGTCTGTCTGTCTATCTATCTTCTCTCCTTCCAGGTAGGTTAGTGAAGGTCCTAGCCTTCCTTTTGTTAAACACTTCAGTAGCCTCGCACCATTTTTGCCATGTCTGGTACTCCCTATCACAACACAATCAAGAACCAAATACAAGATGGCTGCACACAAGTGTCAGCAAAATAATGAAAACAAAATGAATCGACTCTGCGTGTTCCAAAACCCCTAAGTCATAACCTTTTGAGAATCGGACTCGGTGGCCCGAACAACAGGAAAGTTCATGTAGGGCCGCAAAGGTTGGGCGGCAGCACATAACGGAATAACGAATCTGAGCCAAACGGTATGATGGCTGTCACCTTGAGGATCACACTTTGAGAACCACTGTTGCAGGGGGATGCCAATCCATCACTGGGCACAGATACATCCGATAAAGTCACCAGTAAACCTGACAGCATGTCTTTGGACTTTTGGGTGGAAACCCTTGAGTTGGTTGGGTTCGGTTAAGGGGGAAAAACATTCAAACTCCTTGGAAGGCATCCCAGCGAGAAATGAAACTGCCATTTAAGTGCCACCGTGCATTCTCTGCCCAAGTGAAAGACCAGCCAAGCTCCATGTAGACAGCGAGACTGAGAGTTCGTTCCTTCCAGTTTACTTAACCCAGGGTGGCCTGGGCCTAGCAAGTCACTCCTCAATAGTGCAGTTGCTCTTGCTTTGTTAGAATGGAGTTGTTATCCATATTGACGATCTCAACAAAAAGATTTTTTTTTTGTATAAATAATTCTTCTTTAAAAAAAGTAAAATTTCCTTGAGTACTGATTAAATAACTGAAAGCAGCTACAACAGATGCAATGCGTTACTCATTTCAGGGCAGTAGACAAAGCGTCCTTCTTGCTGGTACTTAGCCAAAGGGTCCTCGACGCGACTCGGTCGTCCATCAAGACTGCCTGGTGCAGCATGCAGGTAGGGTGGCTCTTATTTTTTATTCTCATTTTGTTTTCTCCTTCTGTAAGTTGCTTTCTTTCCCCTGCCAGGAGTCGGAGTCTGGCGCACTCATTAGCCCTTCTGGCCTTTCTTCACTTGGGAATTCCACATGCCTCGTTTGGAGTGATAGTAATGGAAAAAATTTCTGAGCCGCAGTCTCTCCACTTCTAGGCCATTTTGAAGGACGCTGAGAAAAAGGAATAACATGGCGTTAGACAAGGGAGGCCGATTCGGGGTTAGTTCATGCTCTTCACACATTGCATACCACTGAGAAGGTGGAAACAGGTAAAAGGGTGAAGCGGCTGAGCTGATTGGTGTTTTTTCTGATACATAAAATGGAATTCTTGTGACACTTTCTGTTACGGTGCTGTCAGTTAGTTTAGTTAATGGTAAGGTGTGAATTTACTCAGGGAGGCTGGGAGACACTGTGAGGGAACAGTGCTAACACTGCACCATCTTGCCACCCTATCTATCTATCTGATTAAATAGTGCCTTTCACATCTATCTATTAAATAGTGCCTTATCTATCTATCTGTCTATTATATAGTGTCTTATCTATCTATCTGATTATATAGTGCCTTTCACATCTCTCTATCTATCTATCTGATTATATAGTGCCTTTCACATCTATTATATAGTGCCTTTCATATCTATCTATCTATCTATCTATATATCACTTTTCACATCTATCTATTATATAGTGCCTTTCACATCTATCTATCTATTATATAGTGCCTTTCATATCTATCTATCTATCTATCTATATATCACTTTTCACATCTATCTATTATATAGTGCCTTTCACATCTATCTATCTATTATATAGTGCCTTTCATATCTATCTATCATATAGTGTCTTTAATCGTTCTTTATATATTGCCTTAAATTAATCTGTCTATCATTCTTTAATATACTGCCTTAAATATTTCTATAATAAAGGGCATTAAATCTATTATATGGTGCCTTTCATAACTGTCATATAAGGCACTATGTAATAGGTAGATCTAGTGCATTAAATCTATCTATTATATAGTGCCTTTCAAATCTGTCTATCTAACATATATAGTCCCTTTTATATCTATCTAACATATAGTACCTTTCCAATCTTTCACATCGATCTATCTTTTTGTGTATTATATAGTGTCTTTCCTATCTATCTACCTCTAATATAAGGTACTATAAGGCACTATGTGATAGGTAGATTTAGTGCCTCAAATCTATCTACTATATAATCTCTTAAATCTATCTTTGTATAATAAATTGCCTTAAATCCATAATATAGTGCCTTCATACCAATCATATAAGGTATAAGGCACTATGTAATAGATAGATAGATAGATAGGAAAGGCATTATATAATAGATTTAAGACACAAAATCTATCTATCTATCTATCTATTATTTAGTGCCTTTCATATCTATCTATCTATCTATCTATCTATCTATTATTTACCCTTCTATAATAAAGGGACGTAAATCTATTATATGGTGCCTTTCATAACTGCCTACCTAACTGTCTATCATATAAGGCACTATGTAAGAGGTAGATTTTGTGCCTTAAATCTATGTATCTATAATAAAGTGCCATTCCTATCTATCTACCTATGTTATGGTGCCTTTCAAATCTGTCCAAATGTCTGTCATATAGTGCCTTTCACATTTATCTCTCTATCTATGTTATATGGTTCCTTTCATTATCTAGCTTCCCCCTTGAAACTTGACACCAATTCAGCCCAAGTGCCACCCTTTTAAAAGCAGCTTACCGATCCAGCAGCTCCCAGTCTTCGCCGCCCCACTGATCGCGGAACTCGTTTGTATTCATCCCTCCAATCTTGTCAAAATCAGACTTGTAGATGCCAAATAATCCAAATCCATTCACCTCCCAGTAGCCTGAGGAGAAGACCAACAAAGCCAAATGAGTCCTAACGTGAATCAACAGATGTCCACTTCTTAAACTTTCTTTGTTCTGAAATTATTACGACTTACACAAAAGTAAAGCAGGTAGTGATGAGGAAATGCAGGAAAGTGAATATTAGGACAAGAAATGTGTTTGGGTATTCAAGCAGGCTGACAAGGCTGGGATTATAAATACATGAAGTGGCAGAGGGCACCAAATATTCAAAAGAGAAATGAACCTGCCATGTCTTTTACTAGATGGCCTATCCTTCCAAATGATTGGGTTCCGGTGTCTCATTGTTAGCAGGGCCATCAAATCAGCACACGGTCACGCAGTCTCCATTGACAAACATTGGGTCCTCCTGAAGAGCTCAGTGTCTTCAAACGTGCCACTTTCATAGGATGCTACCTTTGCCACAAGTCAATCCATGAAATTCCTACTCTGCTAGATCTTCCCCGGTCAACTGTAGGTGCTGTTATTGGAATGTGGAAGCGTTGCAGAGCAATAACAGTTTAGCCACAATGGTAGACCACTCAAACTTCCAGAGCAGGATTATCAAGTGTTGACCTACATTATCTTCTGCTGCATCACTCATAACAGAGTTCCAAGCTGCTTCTGGAGGCAGCATCAGCACAAAAAGTGTGCGTTAGGAGCTTCATGAAAATGGGTTTCCATGGTGGTGCAGCTGTACCCAAACCTAAGACCACTATGTAGCAATGTGGACCACCACTGGGCTCTGAAGCAGTGGACCCATGTTCTCTGGAGTGATCATCATTCTGATGGACCACGCCGGGTTTGATGCATGCCAGGAGAACACTACCTTCTGGATTGCATGGTGCCTACTGTTAAAGTTTGGCGGAGGAGGGATAATGGCAGGTTTCAGCCCCCTTGATTCCAGTGGTGGGTACTGTTAATGTCACAGCATACAAAGACATTTTAGACAATTGCGTGCTTCCAACATTGTGGTGGCAGTTTGTGAAGGCACTTGTCTGTTCCAGCATGGCTGTACACCTGTGCATAAGGCCAGGTCCATAAGGACATGAAGGAACCTGCGTGGTCTTCACAGATCCCTGCCGTCAACCTCACTAAACCGGAACGCCGATTGTGAACCCAGTCATCTCATCCCAACACCAGTCCCTGACCTCACAAATGCTCGCTTGGTTGAATGGGCACAGATTCTCACAGACGCACTCCAAAACTCTGCGGAAAGCCTTCCTAGAAGAGCAGAGGTTGTTATAAGGGGGACCAACTCCATATTAATGTCCATAGCTCTGGAATGGGATGCCATATAGTGTACAGTATATCAATTAGGAGAAACTAACAGGGGAATTTACTGAGGAGACCAATGAAGCAGACATTGCAGGTTTTCTAAATGTGTGGAATTCATTTCTGTGAAAGCGGAAGTGATGTCATCAATGGTGTCGGAACCGTTCAGGATTTCCCGTGGATGATCTGCAGAGGATTGAGAAAGAAAGTCAGTGCACCTCACCACCCCTATGGTGGTGGTATGGTTTGGAACTACCATTATTCAGGCCCTTTATCTGCCTCCCAATCGCACGGGTGTGACAACTGTCAACATCTTGTTTTCTTATTTTTACTGCTGACATGTTGTGTTTTCTCACGGCCATGGCCGTCTTGTTCATCATTACCTCTGGTTGGTAGTCCTGTGATTGGTGGCAGCACATCATTGTGATGTCTGCCAGCTCCTGATGCTATGTTTTCATTTTCTACTCTTCATTTTGATCCTTTGGACAGTCAATTTGGTTGACGACATTGCTGGTGCCGACGGCTCATGGATGTGAATCAGGACAGTCTTCTAAATGTTCCGATTGAGAGCTACAAGTTGTGCATGAAAAAAGTCGACCTCGAGATTTTGATGAATCTTGGCGTTTTAGACCTTCCTGAGACCGAAAATACCATTTTTGAAATTCTGTCTGTCTGTCTGTGTGCAAACACGATAACTTGAAAACACTTTGACCTCGGTGAGTGAGTTTTTGTACATCTGCTTTATATCAAAAATAAGGAATCCTATCAACTTTTGGGCCATTTCCGGCAACTGGAGGTGGTACTTCACCTGAACACATTTCAGATATTTTCAGGTAAACTGTGGCTATAAATAAAGATTTATGATTGAAATTTCATGTGGATATTAGAACGGATGAAAAATAAGCAGATATGAAATTTGAGAAAAATCACACAACCGGAAGTGGTACTTTACACTAAATAGTTTTGTGAATTTTCAAGTAAACTATGATTATAATTACAGATAGATGATTCAAATTTTGCATTGATATTTATAATGATAAAAAGCAAACAGATATGACATTTGAGAAAAACTACTCAACCGGAAGTCGTATTTTATTTAAACAACCATCAGAATTTTTTGTATCATGGAAATATAAACACAATATTAAAAAGTGTATTCAATATAACGCATATTCTTTCAATAACTATTATTAATTTCACTTTAATTTATACGTCATCTTTTTAACAATAACGTGGAAACATTGAACAAGCCATGTAAATATAAAGATGTAATAGGAACAATAGGCTGCTATGTCCCCGTTGTGTTCCTGGTAATACAGTGGAACCTCAGTTTGCAAGTAACTTGGTTTCCGAGTGCTTTGCAAGACAAGCTAAATTTTTTTAATAAATTTTGACTTGATAAACGAGCGATGTCTTGCAATACGAGTAGGATGAATACACTTGGTCTGCTGAGCGTCATGTGATCACAACTGAGCTGATGGTTCTTCTCTCTCACGCGCATCTATATCTCCTTATCTCGCTCGCTCGCTCACGCGTGCGTGCATGTGCATCTGTCTCTGTCTCTGTCTCTCTCTCTCTCTCTCTCCCTCTCTCTCCCCCTCTCTCGTTTGCGTATCTCTCTCTCTGTCTCTCTTGCTCGCTCGCGTGTGTGTGTGTGTGTGTCTGTGTCTCTCTCTCTCTCTCTCTCTCTCACTCACTCTTCTCTCTCTCTCTCTGGCAATCGTCTCCTATTCTCCATTCGAGTCTGCGTGCCTCACTCATATAGTTAACATCCGTATGAGCGTATACTGTTTACTACAGCATTGTGACTGTGTGTGTGTGTGTGTGTGCGCAAGTGTGTGCTGTGAAGTACGAGTCCCCATCATGCACCCCAAAACTTGAAGCTGAGTCTCAGTACTTTTAACAACACCAGCTTTATTCAGCACGGTTATTTATTGTAGCGGGATCTTTATAATGTTCCTTGTATCGACCATTGATGACAGGTGCTTATAGCATGTCTGCGATCTTTTCGGATTTGCTTTTACGGTGAACTGCTGCAGAGCTGGGAGACTGCGATTGCTTTGGGACGCTCTTCTGCGTGTCGTCCCGTTGGGTGGAATCCCACAAGAGTTTAGAAACTCACTCACACCAGCCATGATTCTTTTTAAGTGCAGGTTAATTTGTTTTATGTATTTTTACTTTATATTTTGTATTAATCGTTTTTATATGAATAGTTTTGGGTTGTGGAACGAGTCATCGGAGTTTCCATTATTTCTTATGGGGAAATTCACTTTGATATACGAGTGCTTTGCACTGTGAGAACGTTTCCGGAACGAATTATGCTCGCAAACTGAGGTTCCACTGTACATTTAATTTTAGGATATTCTTTTTTTATTTCCATCATTATCATAATTCAATGTAACTAAATGCAATTTTACTTTTAGCAATTTATTGCAACAAATATCATATAATACTGAAACTTTTTCTATGTTTTTCGGTAACTCTTTTCATTTTGCACGTAATCTCGTAATGCATCTGGAATCATGAAAAAACCTAGTCTCCCTAAATACGAAAATATCATTTTAATACAAAGTTTGATTAGAAATAAAGATATTATCAATTAATAATGATGAGAAACAAAGAGACAAAGACGCTATTTGAGAAATGTGGTGTAAATGGAAGAGGTTCTGATGACCTGCTCCTCTATCTCAGTATACGAGAGAGTCGAGGGGAGCGCACTCCCGATTTGAGACTTTGGCTTCTGTGTGGGGCTTTGATATTTTTTTGCGATGGTTTGATTGATCGACCACCGATGTAAATCGGCTGATTTTCTTCTTGAATGACTCGATTGGTGATCGGTAAATTGGCCGATTTCTAAAAATGACTTTTTCCGTATCTTCTTCTTTAAGCTTTATGGTAGTTCAGTTCCTTTATCTGAGGTATTATAGCAGTTGAGCGAGTGCTCATCTCAATTTACTCTGAGAATTTGTCGTAAGTGGCATCAAACTGGCTGTAGCACAGCCCCATAATGCATTTCCTGGTTTGTCTTTGGTCTCGCTGTGTCGTCTTTAATGTAAACCCTGTCGCCGCAGAAGCCCTAACGGCACTGTGGAGGCAAAAAACAGGCACATTGGACAGACGGCCCTAAGGAGGACCTGTGTGGGGTCCGGGCCGTTGCAGTAAGTTCCGTGAGGTTGCTAATGTAAATAGATGCTAAATGAAAGTTGAAAATTCATGTGTAAAGGTAGAAGAAGGAACGAGACTGAGCAAAATCTTTGTGGCAGAGAATACAAATGTAGTCTGTCCACGGCCAGACAGGAAACGGACTCATTTAAAGGCTGAACCCCTTGTCACAGATGAGCGGGGACACTGCCCGGCCGGGACGCCTGGATAATCCCCGAGTTGGACAATACTTCTCCTCGGCCACGAGAGGGCAGCCGCCCGGGGCTATTTGAGGGCCACAGAGATGGAGCTGGGATGCTCATTATGAGAGGACGTGGCCACCGCCAGCCAGGGGGTGCCCGGACAGTTAGAGAATCCTGGATGGCAGCACTTCCACCACACCAGGAAGTGCTGCCGGAAGCAGTTCCAAGGACACCCAGAGTGCTTCTGGAGGCTTTCCTGACACTTCCGCCACACCAGGAAGTGACGTCAAGAGGAGCATCTGGGGCTCATCCGGGTCATGATAAAAGGGGACACCTCCCTCCAGTAGTGGAGCCAGAGTTGGGAGGAAGGAGATGAAGCTTGTGAGGAGGGGGACAGGAGGTCAAGAGAGAGGAAGAAGAAGAAGATGAAGAAGATAGGATGAGAGTTGGTGAGAGAAGGCATTGTGGTGCTGAAAATATAAATAAAGAAGTGTGTTTTGGACATTCTGGTGTCGGTCTGTCTGTGTTCAGGGGTTTGCTTTCCACACCCTTTACAATTTGGAGGTGACCGCCTCGAAGACTTCATTGGCCGATGTGCTCTAGGTGAGAAGCAGACGGGACAGTCGAGAGAATTTAGATTGGGTGAGCGGAAAGCAATCTTTATTTTTTTAGGATAGCACGTTCTGGAGACTCTGACAAAATGCGAAAGAGAAAACTACAATTTCACTTATGAAGGCGACAGAACTGGGTGCACTTTGGCTGTTGCCTGCGGTCGAAGAGTTTTTTCCGTTTGTGTTATTTGTGCAATACTGTATATGCGTTGTTCTAGCAGGGGGTGCATTTTTGGATTTGACTGCTCGGATCGGATAATAGTAGTTTAGTGCCAGAACACAGGAGGGCGATGTTGACCTCCTCTCTGCCGCCGGGAAGATCTGACGGCTTTACCGCCTTTGACGTCACTTGACGTCGCTGGAAGTCCTTAGAGGTGGAAGCACCGCCATCTTGAATCCGTCTACTTGGAGACTCGCATCAGCGAGTGTACTTTATGTAAATCTGGAGGAATCCACCAGGTGGCAGTACAAGATATCATCACGGTGAGAACAGGTTCGACTTCGCTGTCTTGTGAATTGCCTGGAACACCCATTAAATTCCGATGACACCTTACCGCTCTGAAAAGGATGTTTAATGATTAAATCCATCAATCCAGGGATGTGTCCAGCAAGCATTGGGCACGAGGCAGAAACAATCTCTGGACGAGGCATCAGCTCATCACTAGGTGAACACAAGCACTCACACTGGCGTCATTTTAGTGTCACCAAATCTGCATGTCTTTAGAAGGAAACCCAGCATGAAAACACGTCAACATGTAAACTCCAGGCAGGGAATAGCAGTGACTTGACTCCATACGAGACAGCAGTGCTAACATGTCACCCCCATGTGTGTAATTATTAACAGTATTCATTATTTAAACGAAATTAACGATTTATCTTGAAAATGTTATGTAATGTAAAATGCATTTGTATGTCGGCATTTTGCTGCACCACATCGAGCCATTCATCAAACATAGAATCGCGCACATCGATCCTGGAGGATCCACATAGTGGCTGTCTGTCACATGTAGATCATAGACATAGAATTACTAGAAGGCGCATGACCAGCAGCATCGTACGTCAACGTCACCGCCATATTGCGAGTGGCACTGCTGTGGAGTGAAGTAATGCGTAATGTGCTGCTTGGGATTGTGCAAACCGCTGTACGCTCCAAACCAGATCCCGGGGGATTACATTTCATAGGTAAGGCTGAACAATTGTTTTGGTTATATTTGGCCAATAGAAAATCCTGTTTTATAATCTTAGCACTCAAGGTCACCTTACAATAAAACGAAACAACATTAGTAACATTAAAACAAGAGAATGAAAAATCAAAAAGCAATAATTAGCAAACAAACAAAGATAACTGGCAGTAACAGTGCAGAATTCACAATCGGTATGCTAGTTTGAAAAGATAAGTTTTGAGGGTAGTTTTAAAATGTGTTATTGAATCGAGCTGACAAATATGAGAGGGAAGAGAATTCCCGAGTTCAGGAGCACCAGGAGAGACTCGAGCTCCCATAGCACTGAGTCTGACGTGTGGTACAGAAAGTCGAGCTGCAGAGGAGGATCTGAGTGAGCGAGAGGAGTGTCAGTCTGGAGGAGATCGGCGAGGTATGGAGGAGCTTTAAATGTTCACTGCGATATTGTGTATTGTATTCTGTAGTGAACAGGGAGCCAGTGAAGTTGGGTGCGATATGTTCAGTGGATTTACAACAGCAGGTTATTATCATGGCAGCAGAATTTTGAAGAAGTTGTAAGCGATGGATACGTTTTTGTGAGATGCCAGATAGAATAGCATTACAGTAATCTACATGTGAGGTGACTCGGCCATTAACCAATACTTCAGTACTGTGTTTCGTAAGAACAGGACGAAGTCTACAAATGTTTCAGAGATGGAAGAAGGCAGTCCGAGAAATGTTACTATATGGGAGGAATTATTTAATAATAATTATTATTATTATTTAATAATCGCCATTATTATTGTATAAATGGATATAAATAAGATTCGCCAAAATCTGTTGTATGTAAACAATACTGTTTAAAACGTTATTGTTTTTTTCATCAGAAAACCCAGTTACCACGTCTACCTGTATTTGTTTAAATGGCACTTTTACCACTCGCAACATGGCGGACGCTGACGTATCGTGTCGACTGGGCAACACAGTGAATGCGGCGTCTGTCTACAGTATATATGTCTATGATGTAGATAGTAAACAGAGACTCTGACGTCACATTCCGACTTTTATCACACTGCGCCCCCCAATTTTTTGCTGGTACTGCAACCCGCGCACGCATGGCGTTAATTTCTCAGGACTTACCATGCCATATTTATTTGTTGAGCACTTAAAAACACAGCATTACAACTGACCAAAGCGCTGTACAGTTACAACAAGCAGGACTAAAAGCAAAATACAGTAATCCCTCCTCGATCGCGGGGGTTGCGTTCCAGAACCCGAACCCCCCGCGATAGGTGAAAATCCGCGAAGTAGAAACCGTATGTTTGTATGGTTATTTTTATATATTTTAAGCCCTTATAAACTCTCCCACACTGTTAACATTATTAGAGCCCTCTAGACATGAAATAACACCCTTTAGTCAAAAGTGTAAACTGTGCTCCATGACAAGACAGAGATGACAGTTCTCTCTCACAATTAAAAGAATGCCAACATATCTTCCTCTTCAAAGAATGCGTGTCAGGAGCAGAGAATGTCAGAGAGAGAGCGCGGCTCGCAAAGAAAAGCAAAAATCAAAAAATCAATACATGTGCTTTTAAGTTTGCCGCGGCATTTTTCAGAGGAGCGTCAGTATCTTCTGTGCAAACAGCCCCTCTGCTCACATCTCCTCCGTCAGGCGCAGAGAAGTCAGAGAGAGAGAGAGAGAGAGAGCGAGATTAAAGCAAACAATCAAAAAATCAATAAGTGTGCTTTTGAACGCACCGCGATAAAGCGGCATTTCTTAGAGGTGCGTCCGTATCCACTAGGCAAACAGCCTCTGTGCAAACAGCACCTCTGCTCACAGCCCCTCCGTCAGGTGCAGAGAATGTCTGAGAGGGTGAGAGAGAGGCAGAGACAAGCAAACAATCGAGCACCGCACGGGAAGCATATCTTATAGCACTGAGGAGTTTTAGTTAATATGTAATACATGCTCTAATTGGGTAGCTTCTAAGCCATCCGCCAATAGCGTCCCTTGTATGAAATCAACTAGGCAAACAAACTGAGGAAACGTGTACCATAAATTAAAAGACCCACTGTCCGCAGAAATCCGCGAACCAGAGAAAAATCCGTGATATATATTTAGATATGCTTACATTTAAAATCCGCGAAAGTCGAAGCGCGATATAGCGAGGGATCACTGTATTAAAAACAAACATTAAGAGAGAATTAAAACAGAGATACTAAAAACAGGTCAGGGGACCAAATAAAATAGAGAAAATAGCAAAAGGCAAGTGCAAAATGAAACGGGTTAAGAATTAAAAGCCAATGTGAAGAAGTGCGTTTTTAGGCGAGATTTGAATGTGGCGACTGAAGCGGCTTGCCTTAACCACTAAGGGCAGGGAGTTCCAGAGCCCGGGTGCACAGACGGAGAAAGAAAGCCCTTTCAGCACGAGCTTTAAAACGTGCCTTGGAAACGGTTAGGAGCAGCTGATCTGCGGATCTATGAACACGAGGGGGATTGTGACAATGGAGCAAGACACTCAAATAGGCGGACGCTAGACCGTTTAATGCCTTATAGGTGAGGAGGAGAATCTTAAAATCGATTCTGAATCTAACCGGCAGCCAGTGTAGGGTTTTCAAAATCGGTGAAATGTGTTGGATTCTGCTACTTCCAGTTAGAAGCCTTGCAGCCGCATTTTGAGCCAGTTGGAGTCTAGAAAGCGTGGCTTTACTGATACCAAAAAGGCAGGAATTCGAGTAGTCAAGCCGGGACGTAATGAATGCATGGATTACTGATTCCAGGAGGTGGTTAGACAGAATAGGCTCGAGTTTGGCGATCCGCCTTAGATGGAAAAAGCAGGATTTTACTGTGCTGTTGACTTGAGCATCCATTTCCAGGAACGTTCAGGACTTGTTTAGAGGACGTGTAAAATGAATGCTGGGAATGTGTGGCAGCCATGATATGGGCGCGTACGCGTTCTGAGCGTGAAGTATAAACGAGCACTAACACATGTTTAATGTTTAGTCAGAGAGGCTAGAAATAGTTAGAAAATACCAATTCAATTCAACGTATGGGGGGTTATAGGAACCTCCCATAGATTATGCACTAATGTTTAGGAAAACATTTATATAACTTAAATAACTAGCAAACGGCTCTTACACCGGAGTTTGAGTGATGCTTCAGCGTTTAAACATTGCTGGGTGAAAAAAATGCAGCAACAGATGGCGCTTATGCAGCGGGTGTAAACGTCACCTCCTGCGTAGAGACTTAGTGTTGGTACACCTGCTGTTGTTGACGTACAGGCAAACACCCCCCACACCCCCCTTTAATTTACCGGAGTCTCCGGCCCCGTCCCGCTGGTGTACTGTACGGCCTGCTAACTCGATAGCTGCGTCCCGAAGGGGTGAATGAAGCCAGGACTCTGTAATTAGCAGAATGCAACCGTCCTTAACAATCTTATTCACCGCCTTATTTGTGAGGGATCTTGCGTTGGTGAGAAAAACACTCGGAAGAGGTCTGCTTCTGCCTTTGTCCGCCAGGATGTCGTGGAATTGGAGGAACTCAACTGTGACAGTCCATTTGCTGCACAGTCCTATTTTATTACCGCGCTTCTTTTAACTACACCTGTTTGTCGTCTGGTACCAATCTTGTCATTGATATTTAACCCACTTGTCCAAATGACTTGAAATGTTGCACACTTACTCACTTCCGATGACAATACATGAATCAATAGTCAGTTTCACTGACTGATCAATTAATCCATGTTAATTAAGAAATGAAATTTTTATAGGAAGAATAGTTCAAGATTTCACCAATAGACGCCGCTAGTAACAGATAGAAATACTAAAGGAAGTGTTAAATATCAATTACAAAATTATACTAAAACAAACCCAAGACTAAAAAAATTAATTATATATATATATATATATATATATATATATATATATATATATATATATATACACACACAGTGGAACCTCGGTTCACGACCATAATTCGTTCCAGAACTTTGGTTGTAAACCGAGTTGGTCGTGAATCGAAGCAGTTTCCCCCATAGGATTGTATGTAAATACAATTAATCCGTTCCAGACAGTACAAACTGTATGTAAATATGTAAATATATGTAAAGATTAAGCACAAATATAGTTAATTACACCATAGAATGCACAGTGTAATAGTAAACTAATGTAAAAACATTGAATAACACAAAACACCCAGGCTCCCTGCTCAGCTATAGGAGCTGGCTCGCTCGCGCTCCCTCCCTCCCTCAGCTACAGGAGCAGGCTGGCTGACGCGCACGCGCACACACACACACACACACACACACACACACATCCTCCCCCTATCCTCCCCCATCCCTTCCCTGTCAGCTGCCCCCTCTCTCTCTGCGCTTGCTCGCTCACGCTCTCTAATCTCTCTGTAGCACGTGCTCGCGCAGCATTTTTTTTAAAATGAGTTTTAAGCACAGCAGAAAAAAACGAACATTAAAACAAATCCGAAGTGCAGTGCATGCAAAAACCAACTCGCAAGCAACCAGAAAAGAAAGATTGCAGGAGATCACGCTATTAAACTTAAAGCCTAATCGCTGTAAACACTGTTTTTAAAATGAGTTTTAAGCACAGCGGAAAAAAAGAACATTTGAAAAAAGATAAAAGTAACATTGCAACAAATCGCTTTATGAACTGAAAAATTAACTTTTGAAAAATCCGTAATACAAAAACCACCAAGAAAACTAACCTTGCATGAGTCGAGTTCTGGCATGAAGTGTTTTCCTTCAGGTGTTTTCTCTCTTGTGATTTCTTGGGTTTCTGGTGCTTTTAGCTGGTAGGAGTGAAAGCCTCATGCAGCCATTCCAAAAACAAACTCCTTGTGACCCAATCCTTCGTGTTTGCGCCCCACATTACTGGCAGTCTGGCTTTGTTTACATTGTGCTGCTTGAAAGCACGAGGGTTCTCCGATTGGTAAATGAGTAAACTGGTAAACATTTTTACCAGGTTTAGCTCCTATCATCATGAAAATGACATCACGTATACATCTCAGTATTTTAGTTATTCAGAGAGCTGTAATATCACAAATGTAATGGACTCTGTGTCCAGTTGGAGGAAGAGAGCCGGTTTAAGAAGCAAGTAGTGATTCACACACATAGAGCACATACGAGTAGAAGATCAAATACAAAACAAAGCATTTAACGTGCTACTTTAATTACGATGTGATTTTGAGAAACTGGTTAATTAAACGATTTTAAGATGAAGTTTACGATGTTCTACTAAATGACAAAATAAACTACGTGATTAAAGTGGAAATGTCGAGATTGAAGTTGACATTTCGTGCTTTTTCCCCACCGTTTGCCTTTTTTCACTGTACCCTAATAAGCTTTCATATGACACTCAGACAGTGGGCTTACAACTCTTCTTTTCATGGCGACTTTGATATGTGACTTCTTTTTTATTCCCGGCACTGTGCGATTTTGTGAACGTGGGCTTTCAAGTTTCTCCAACACGCTATGCCACTCGATCAACTTCCTTTTGTTGATTATACCACAGTTTATTTGAACAAATAGTATATTTTTCCTTCGCCTCCACTTGGTATTCGCTGAAATTCTTATATTTTCCCTGTGCTTTTCCCATTGTCTTTTCACAGAAGGCTGCGCTTAAGGGCGATTTATATTGATTTGCATATTCAAATAGGCGTAATTCTGGGAGGATTTGGGGCGTTACATAATGCGCGTGCACGAGCGTTAGTTTTCATGCTGATCGGGATTTATGTAGCGGAAGAACGTGGAAGTTGGAGTACGCACAGATTCCTGCATCTGGATTTTTCTGTGCGTAAGCACATTTCAGCTTTTGTGCTTACGCCATGTTATAGTGCGAGTTCTACGCACGGCGTTATACATGAGGCCCCTGGTCTTGTGGTTAAACATGGCATCCTGAGGACCTTAGCATCGTGCCCAGCCATAGTGCAGCAGGGAACTTGGGTTTGAACAGATGAAGGTATGCCAGGGTGTGAGCGAATGTTACACTTAATGTTCATTAAATCACAGGGCTAGAAAACTTTTGTTTCAGCTTACCATCTGGCTCCGTAGGAGAGCTGCCGCAGGCCAGCCTCATGACGATGGGGGCATAGGCCAACCTGCCCTCCACACAGTGCTTCCTGATGCTTTCCAAGATGTTGGAGGGGAAGTGGATGTGCAAGTCACACAGGAACAAAATACTGTGGCTGTCCTAAAAATAAAAAAAGAAAACACAGACATCATAAAATGTTACTTACAGGCAGCTCTGGAAACATGAAATACAATCAGCAAAGGGGATGATAGATAGATAGATAGGAAAGGCACTATATAATAGATAGATAGATAGATAGATAGATAGATAGATAGATAGATAGATAGATAGATAGATAGATAGGAAAGGCACTATATAATAGATAGATAGGAAAGGCACTATATAATAGATAGATAGATAGATAGATAGATAGATAGATAGATAGATTTTAAAGGCACAGGATTAAGTGTCTGTAAGTCTGTTCTGTAAGTCTGTAAGTCATTCCATAAACATAAGGATAAGTGTCTGTGAGTCTGTGTATCTGGGTGTCTGTCCGGTTGCTATGTCTCTTTGTCATTCCAACAGATGGAGCATCAAAAACACTTGTATTCCTGAAATGTATTACTACAAATGTCTGTGAAGTGCGATGTATTGGAATGACAAACACAATGCACATGTCTGTTATATGCCATTTGGTACAAGATCTGTAAAAGCAGTGTTAATGTTTGTGATGTGCCATGTGCTGGAATGGCAAATGCAATACATTTTTTTACTACCTGCATTACAAAATACATTTCAAGAGATGGTACACTGCAATGTTAACGCTGAGGTCTGTGACGTTGATCACTCAGATTTCAACACGTCTTAGGCGAGTAGCACAGCTGGTATGTGTAAATCACAAGGCCGAGTCCACCCCACCGACTCCCTGTATTAGTGGCCTTATGTTTTCCTTCAAATAATCCTGTGCCAGCTCTCATTCTTCACATCAAGATCACGGTGATCCCATCTTATCTGAGCTCTTTTAAATGTCATTTCGATTTTTGTCCGTCATCAGTTCTTTGACGTAATGTCTTCTTAAAGGCACCCAGAGGTTTAATAAATGTTTATTAGTGACAGACGTGTGTTACTGAGCTCAGTGCTAAACGGGGGCATTCTGGTGGGCCCCATTTGTATGCCCCTTATTAACATTTTAGCGGGTTGTTTAGATACTGGCATTTTGGAAAACTTCAGAAACCCACTGACTGTGAAATGCATGTATGCTTACTAAATGGTCCTACGCGGATTTTGTGTGTTGTTTCTTCCCCTGTTGTGACAAAATCCCATCATCAGGAATGATGAAGTCAATGCTTACCTCAACGCTGTCCACTCCAGATTGTAGTCCAGCTGACCGCTCAAAATTGCCCTCTTTCCTCATGTAGTGATAGCTGAGAAGACAAAAGACAAACTCTTAGAAAAGGACTTGCGGCCTTAAAGAAGCAAAGGCGACACAGTCAGCAGATATCGTTACACCGTCCTTATTCCGGAAAACTTGAACAACTGAGACTTCGGAGCTACTTAGGTAGCTGAACAATCAGCCAAAAGGGTGAGGATGTACAGTGCCCTCCATATTATTTCAATGGCAAATATCATCCCGTTATATAAAAAGGGTGACAGGGCAGATCCAAGCAACTAAGCCTGTAAGCTTAGCGTGCATCAAAGGAAATTGAATGGAAGGAATTATTAAGGATAAGATTGAGCAACACCTGGCAAGGACAGAAGTTATTAGGAACAGCCAGAAGAGGGAGGTCGTGTTTTACTAACAGGCTGCAGTTCTATGAGGAGGCAACAAAAAGATACAATCAAAGTGGAACTTATGATATTATTTATCTGGACATTTAGAAAGCAGTTGATAAGGTGCCACATGAGAGGGTGGGCATCAAACTAAAAGAAATTGGAGTTCATGGTCTGGTGGGCGAATGGGTGCAGAATTGGCTCAGACACAGGAAGCAGAGGGCGATGGACTCAGAACTGGCCGATGTTAAGAGTTGTGACCAGCAGGGGGCATTGCTGGGGTGCTGCTGTTTTTAATATCTATAAATGATTTAGATAGGAATATAAGTAACAAGCTGGTTACGTTTGCAGATGATACCAAGATCGGTGGACTGGCAGATAATTTGGAATCCGTTATATCTTTACAGAAGGACTTGGATAGCAGACAGGCTTGGGCAGATTTGTGGCAGATGGAATTTAATGTCAGTAAATGTAAAGTATTACACATAGGAAGTAAAAATATTAGGTTTGAATACACAATGGGCGGTCGGAAAATCGAGAGTACACCTTATGAGAAGGATTTAGGAGTCATAGTGGACTCTAAGCTATCAACTGCCAGACAGTGTTCAGAAGCCATTAAGAAGGCTAACAGAATGTCAGGTTATATAGCGTCTTGATATGTGGAGTACAAGTCACAGGAGGTTCTGCTCAACCTTTATAACACACTGGTGAGGCCTCATCTGGAGTCATGGGTGCAGTTCTGGTCTCCAGGCTACAAAAAGGACAGAACAGCACAAGAAAAGGTTCAGAGGAGAGCGACTAGGCTGAGTCCAGGACTACAGGGGTTGAGTTATGAGAAAAGATTAAAAGAGCTGAGCCTTTATAGTTTAAGCAAAAGAAGATTAAGAGGAGACATGATTGAAGTGTTTAAAATTATGAAGCGAATTAGTGCAGTGGATCGAGACGGTGACTTTAAAATGAGTTCATCAAGAACACGGGGACACAGCTGGAAACTTGTGAAGGGGAAAATTCGCACAAACATTAGGAAGTTTTTCTTCACACAAAGAACGACAGACACTTGGAATAAGCGACCAAGTAGTGTGGTAGACAGTAAGACGTTAGGAACTTTCAAAACTCGACTTGATGTTTTCTTCGAGGAAATAAGTGGATAGGACTGGCGAGCTTTGTTGGGCTGAATGGCCTGTTCTCGTCTAGAGTGTTCTAATGTTCTCCTTTATTTAGCTCCCTGCTGTACAGTTTAAAATTACAAATCAGACAATTCAAACACCATAATTAAAGTGCACATTGCAGACTGTCATTTCAGGGGATCTGCAGACATTTCGGTCGCATCACACTTTTTCTAAACAGATCCCCCTTTTTAGAGCACCACAATATTTGGTGTCTCAGGTGTGTTTCATGGTTTTATAAGACTAGGGGGCTCCGCTTCGCTCGCCCACCCACGAGTTTGTTTTACTGGTTATACAATTTAAAGAAATAGATAGATAGATAGATAGATAGATAGATAGATAGATAGATAGATAGATAGATAGATAGATAGATAGATGTGAAAGGCACTATATGAGATAAGTAGATAGATAGATAGAGAGAGAGAGAGAGGGGTGAAAGGCACTATATGATAGATAGATAGATAGATAGATAGATAGATAGATAGATAGATAGATAGGTGAAAGACACTATATGATAGATAGATAGAAAGATAGATAGATAGATAGATAGATAGATAGATAGATAGATAGATAGATAGATAGATAGATAGACAGATAGATAGATAGATACTTTATTAATCCCAAGGGGAAATTCACATACTCCAGCAGCAGCATACTGATAAAAAACAATATTAAAATAAAGAGTAATATGCAGGTAAAAACTGACAATAGCTTTGAATTAAATGTTGTTGAAGTGGCGAAAGAAATTGGTAACCACGCTGCTGCATTAAAATCCGATGCGTCTGAGAAACTGGCAGGAGATTGGAGGAGGCAAGAAAGTGTAAAAAAAAAAATGGTGGACTTTAGCCAGGACATCAGGATACCCCCTACTCTTTATGAAGGATGTCCAGGGATCTTTTATGACCACAGAGAGTCAGGACCTCTGACATCTGAAGGACGGTGCCATTTTTACAGCCCAGAGTCCCCGTCACAGCATTGTGATCCACACTCAGACCACTGGGTCAGCGCCCCCTGCTGGCCTCACCAGCACCTCTTCCAGCAGCAACCCAAGCTTTTCCTAGATGGTCTCCCATCCAAGTAGTGGCTGGGCCCGCACATGCTTAGCTGCAGGTGGATGACCCCTTTTCTGACGCACATGTGCTATGGCTGCTGACATACGGACCCCTAAGGACACTGCAGGGCCAATTGGTCAGTTCTTCAGCTGGAAACATCGCTGACAGGAAATTTCACAGACTACATGAAGCAAGATGTTTCTAGATAAGTAATTAGAAATGTATCTATGGATAAATTAAAGAGTGGTCTGCTGTTAATTGAGGGACCCCTCACGTGCTGTAATAGACACCAGAGGGCTATTTAAGTCACCCATTGGCACAGCTTCTCTGCTGTGGCATTAGCTTTTATTCTTCCCATCCCACTATTGGAAACATTTGCAGTAACTCAGTTTTGGATTTCTCTGATTTTAAGTTCTGTCGTTGTCTGAAGATTTTTGAGTGTTGGACAACCACTTCTGAGGCGCAGATGGTACGGATGTTGGGTTGGTACAACTGCTACTATGAAAAAAATTAGAGTTGGCAGTTAACTGGCACATTCTTGGGGTGGAGAAGTAAAATGAGAGCACCATGGGGAAGAAAACCACACAAGAAGAGCACACAGGCAGTGATGGCTCTGGATTTGAACACAGTCTCCTGAAGTTGTCACCATACAGGTCAGGCTAAAAGACAATTTCCCCTCAGGGTTCAAAATCAACATCAAATGCCACTCAGCATTGGACTCTTTACACACATAGCATCTTCCCAGCATTCAGTTCCAGACCACAAATTGAACATCTGGGGTATGGGATGATCTGCCGACACGCACTCACACCCACACAGAAGTGTGCTTCTCATTACCGGGGGACTTTACTGTCCTTCAGAGCCTGCTCCACGTCCATGTCATCACTCTCGAAGTCCACAATGATGATGCTGAAGTTGTCGTCTTTGGTCTCCTGGTAAAGGAGCTCCATGTCGGTGATGAACTGCTGCACCCAGCGAGCCTGGTTTTTCACTGCATTGGGTGGAAACAAAGATGGCCAATTAGAATTTAAACTGAGCAACAGAGCTGGGCTTTTGGGCCCCCCAAAAAAGCACTGGAACGTTTTGCAACAAAATATGGGAATGAACTAAAAAGAGAAATGTTGAGTACGAAGAGGAAGGATTTGACAACAGCCGTGAGAGGAGCGAGAGAACTTAAGAGATCAACAAGCAAATTACAATCATAGAGAAAAACAAACATGCCAATTTTTGCTAAGGGGGTGTGATTCTAAGGAGTGGCTTAGCAGGGTGCCCAAACTTTTGCACATTTTTATTTTCAGTTCATCATCTATATCATAACTGTTCATTAACATTAAAAATGACACTGTTGTAATTTTCATAACTCTTTCAGGGTGAACGTCGACAGCAGGAGTTGAAGGCTATCGATAATCAGCTGTAAATATCAATAAAAGTCAACATTACCTTATAGGCAGACGCTCTTTGCTACGAGGACTTTTAATTCGCATTGACTTGACGTTGAATCCCTGCGCGTGTGTGAGTAGCGTAGAGTAAACCACGTCTAGAATGGCATCATCGTCGGGCGAGAGAGTGAAATGAATGCACAAGTGCCTTATGTATTTGTGTATTATCACTGAATCAGACTCTGACTTATCAAACTCTGATTTGGATGCAAGCGATCAGCTTTGTCACACACGAGTGATTGGGGGCAGCTAAAGGACCCGACAACCCGCGTGGAACCACAAGACGGGGGACACAAGGCAGCGTGTTAACACCTCTCTCTTTGTTTTACCAAGAAAGACAAGCAACAAAAACCCACGGCACCTTGAATTCATGTCGAAATCCTCTTCCAGACATCCGAGGAGCTTCTGCATTATTCCTAAACCCCCCTGATGACTTCACTTCCGGTCGTTTACAGATGGCGTCACCTTCATCTCAAGATCCTCCTTGTCATCCTCCCTTCATTCCCACTTCCGTTCCCCATCACATAACTTGCTCCGTGTAACTGCCATTGTCTGTCAATTGTTTATTACAAACCTGACCGTTGCTACTGAACTCTCACGTTCTAACTGTGGCTTACAGTATACGCCAGGGGTGCCCACACTTTTTCGGCTTGTAAGCTACTTTTAAAATGACCAGGTCAAAATGATCTACCTATATTAAAAATGCTATATATATATATACAGTATATATATACTGTATATATATATATATATATATATATATATTGTGGACGCGGCCCGGACACAGACAAGCGGACATGTTGTAAATCACCACCACACGTTTATTAAGTCAAAGTGTACACACAAACCCCAAAGTCCTGGCCAACACACCATGCCTTCTCCTTCGGGCCGCCTCATCTCTCTCTTCTCCTGCCTCATCCTGCTTCCACCTGACTCCAGCCTCGACTGACGGGAGACGGCCCCTTTTATAAAATCCCGGATGAGCTCCAGGTGTGTCCCGGCATTCCTCCCTGGACACGCTCCAGTGTGGCGGAAATGCCGGCTGTTCTCCCGGAAGCTTTCCTGGTGTCCCTCTTCTTCTTCCCTCCAGCACTTCCTGGTGTGGTGGAAGTGCTGAGGTCCAGGGTCCTCAAGGCATTGGGGCGCCCCCTTGGCGGTGACCACGGGTCCCTACAGGGTTGGGCTTCCAAGCCCCCAAAAGCAACCAGGAAGGCAGCCCCCACGTGATCCAGGGTGGGTGTAGACCCTCTTCCGGTCCCTCAAGGCGTTTGCCCCTGACATCCCTGACAATATATATACTGAGTATCAGAGGTGGGCAGTAACGAGTTACATTTACTTGAGTAACTTTTTAAAAAAATTGTACTTCTAAGAGTAATTTTACTGCACCATACTTTTTACTTTTACTCGAGTACATTTGTGAAGAAGAAACGCTAGTCTTACTCCGCTACATTGGGCAACACTCGACTCGTTACTTTTTTTCCATTAGATAAAGTCTGACAGACAATTTTCAATCTGCTCTGTGTTAGCAGATGCTGTCAAGTTGCACACACGCCTTCCATTGCGTCTCCAGCTCTGACGCGAGGTTTTGGATGTTGGCGCCGCAGCTTTGAGGACAGATGTTGCATTTTTTGTTTGAAAGCATTAACTGAGCTAATCATATTGACCGTGGTTTTCTCTTTTCCTTGCAGCTGTAAATTAAGCTCATTCAACATGTTGGTCAGATCGGAATAAAAATGCCAAGTCTAGCGGCCATTGATCGTTATTAAGTTGCTTGTATTCTTCATGTTTAATGCCAAGGAGAAACTCCTTTTTCAGCAGGAATTTCTCCCTAGCCATCTGTCTCAATGAAGGCATCTTTTATCATCCTGATATATACCTGATCAAAGCACCATGATGTTCCTACATTGATGGATTAAAGACCAGAAGTCCACATGACCGTCATCATCAAGTTCTTCCATGACAACCCTGAATACAATGAGGACTGACTGAGGTCATTGATGTTATTTTTTTCTCCAGCCGTCTGGAGTTTTTTTGTTTTTTCTGTCCTTCCTGGCCATCGGACCTTACTTTTATTCTATGTTAATTAGTGTTCCCTAATTTTAATTATTTATTTTGGTTTGTTTCCTGCCTTGCGCCCTGTGTTGGCTGAATGTCTTTTTTTCTCTTTCTTCATCGTGTAAAGCACTTTGAGCTCCATTGTTTGTATGAAAATGTGCTATAGAAATAAATGCTGTTGTTATTGTTGTTGTAGAAAAGGCAGCAACAGTCTCAAGACTTCATTCAGAATAGGAGCTGTTAGGTGCCGTGACTCGGGCGATAGTCCTGCTTTAGTTCTCATCTTCAGATTAGAAGAACACCAGCAGCTCGGAGTCACCGCTGTGGCAGACATGATCTGAAGAAGACAGGTTGGGAGAGTTTGAGAAAGAACATATCAAAGCCCAGTGTTAAATGTTAAACATCGTGCAACAAGCTCGATCCTGCAGAGGACATGCAATTACTTTGCCCTTTGGTTTACGGCTTATCAGACATAGCTGAGCAGCTACGGAGCTGTCATTGTGCCACTACCGTTAGACACGGTGAATCACCAGCAGCCCCGTTGTGATATAGCGGGTCCGTGGCTTCAAAAAAAAAAAGGGCATTTTTTAAATCCGTATAGCTGTGTCGTTCTCCGTGGGCGCGATTGCACGACCGCGGGGAGTTAATGAGGTAGTTGGAGCGAGTCGCACCTGCACGTGTGGGTACGGTCATTCTCGATTGCCTCCTTGGCTTCCAGCGGGGTGTGATTAAGTGTGAGGCACGCGGAGGCATGTGCGTATGTAAATGGGTCGGCACCAGGGAGGGAGAGAAATGGAAGGATCGAGGAAAAGAGAAAGCGTGAGGTTAAAGGACGGCAAACAGCAGGCATGAAGTTATGATCTGGCCACCTGGAAAGTGGAGACACCACGAGCTGGGGCCCAGCGAAGGAGCATTAGGCTGATGCGCTCTGGGGGCTAGTTCGCCCAACTGATTGTTCGAGTGAGTGGGGTGAGCAGGGTAGGTGTCCTACCGAGGGATTGGAGGAGCGACTATGGGTGAGCGAAGGATGAAGGGAGGAGAGCTGACCTCGACGGTCTGGCAGTGATGTCCACAAGGAGGCCAAGACGGAGGTTGACTGAAGGTGCTCCGCCGGCTGATGGAGCAATGGGTGAGAAAGAGAAAGAGTGATGGAGGTGGGTCGGAGAAAAACGAGAGAGAGAGAGAGACTGCTTTTTAACTTCTGCACATTTTAACCTCGGATTGATTGAGATATTGATGAAAAGATAGGCTATACTTCGCTACGGGCGTACACACTCACGTTTCGCTGATGACTCGACCCTGCAGTGATGTCAAAGGGCCGTGAATATCAAAACGATATGGAAGGCATCAAGCCAAGTGTTAGTAACAACAACATAAAATGTTTAGCCAGCGAAACACCCCACTCGCCTTATCACTGCTGCTCCACCTCCCCTTTCAGATATACGTGCACATATAAAGCTAAGGATATGGTGGGCCCTGAATGGAGACCCTCCTACCTGGCACCACAAAGTGCACCATGACATCGTGTCTCCACTGTAGCCGGACTGGCTGGCAGAGCAGCGGCTTGCTGTATCCGGTGCTCCACTGTATGGTGGTGTGGTCTGGGCTGCCAGCGGCAGCGGTGGTAGTAGTGATGCCCTCATTGGCCTCCAGGCTGTCCTCTTGTCGACTGCGGTGCAGCAGCATGTACACGTATTCCGACAGGCGCACCACTCGCTTGCCCCGCTCCATCAGCTCCAACTCAATCAGATAGCGGTTTCCTCGGGCAGAGTCCCGCCGCTTCTCTACGTTGATGATCCTCAGGAGGGTGTAAATCCTGATGTGGAGAGAGGAGACACAGTGTTACGTCTCATTTCGGTCCAACACATGGAGAACATTCCTCGCTAATGGACAATTCCCTAACGTGGAAGGTGATGAGGCTGTGTAGGGCAAGACTGGCAAGACTTATTTCGCTGAGCTATGGCACTCAAGCAGTTTGCTAAAAATCAAACCACCAGACTCCCTTAATGTCAACTAAAGGGCCTTTCATCTTACACTCGTAACCTTAGATCTTCAAATGAGGGTTTGCTTAGAATTCCAAGAGCTAAATTTAAAACAAGTGGTGAGGCGGGTGGCCTTCTGCTGTTATGCACCTCAAATCTGGAAACATTTACTGATAGAAATTTGCCAGGCTAATACAGTGGAGCACTTAAAGCAACTGCGAAAAACCCGTTATTGTAACATGGCCTTCTCAGAGCTTCATTTTAGTGTAACACTAATATTCGATAGATAGATAGATAGATAGATAGATAGATAGATAGATAGATACATAGATAGAGAGTGAAAGACATGATAGATAGTGAGTGAAAGACACGATAGATAGATAGATAGATAGATAGATAGATAGATAGATAGAGAGTGAAAGACATGATAGATAGATAGATAGATAGATAGATAGATAGATAGATAGATAGATAGATAGGAAAGGCACTATATAACAGATAGATAGATAGATAGATAGATAGATAGATAGATAGATAGATAGATAGATAGATAGATAGATAGATAGATAGATAGATAGATAGATACTTTATTAATCCCAAGTGGAATTTCACATACTCCAGCAGCAGCATACGGATAAAAACAATATTAAATTAAAGAGTGATAACAATGCAGTGCAAGTTAAAAAAATGCAAGGTGGAGAGTGCAATGCAGGTATAACAGACAATAACTTTGTATAATGTTAACGTTTACCCCCCTGGTGGAACTGAAGAGTCGCATGTGGCGGAGGAACGATCTCCTCAGTCTGTCAGTGGAGCAGGATGGTGACAGCAGTCTGTCTCTGAAGCTGCTCCTCTGTCTCGAGATGATCCTGTTCAGTGGATGCAGTGGATTCTCCATGACTGACAGGAGTCTGCTCAGCGCCCGTCGCTCTGCCACGGATGTCAAACTGTCCAGCTCCGTGCCTACAATAGAGTCTTCTTTCCTCACCAGTTTGTCCAGGCGTGAGGCGTCCCTCTTCTTTATGCTGCCTCCCCAGCACACCACCACGTAGAAGAGGGCGCTCTCCACAACCGTCTGAGAGAACATCTGCAGCATCTTATTACAGATTTTGAAGGACGCCAGCCTTCTAAGGAAGTATAGTCGGCTCTGTCCTGTCTTGCACAGACCATCAATATTGGCAGTCCAGTTCAATTTATCATCCAGCTTCACTCCCAGGTATTTATAGGTCTGCACCCTCGGCACAGTCACCTCTGATGATCACGGGGTCGATGAGGGGCCTGGTCCTCCTAAAATCCACCACCAGCTCTTTGGTTTTGCTGGTGTTCTGGTGTAGGTGGTTTGAGTCACAACGTTTAACAATGGATTATCATTTTAATCATATCTCCACAATTTGTACTAACCCCTACTTTCTCTGCTATTCTTTTTCCCAGTTTTCTGAGGTGTGCGACCTGCGCCACCCACCACCACCTGATGAGGGCACCATGCATTCCTTACATTGATGGACTGAAGGCCAGAGGTCCACATGACCATCATTGTCTACCATATATACTCACGTATAAGTCGGGTGTTGAAACCCGAAAAATCGATCATAAAATCAGACCTCGACTTATAAAAAATGTGACACTTTATTTATTTTTTTTTATATCTTCTTGCCTCCTCCAATCTCTCATCAGTTTCTCAGACACATCACATTTTTTTGCAGCAGCGCAGTTACCAATTTCTATCATCACTTCAATGACTTTTAATTTAAAACCAGCTACATATTTTCTTCTGATCGAACACTCCATCATAGATAAGGGATGCTCTTACGATAAAGGTGTGTGAGGGTGTGAGATACAAAAAACACAAATCAGTGCAAACGTCGCTTCGGAATAGTTTGGTTATTACTGTGTGGGTCACGTAGGCACAATACATAGAAAAAGGCCGTGTGCTCCGTGGTTACTCTCTCAGGTGGGCATTAGCATATCATAATCTCTTGGACCGATAGTTTGAGTTTTCCTGCATTCAATTTATATGACCAACATTATAAAATAATAAACACGGGTATATACGGTAAATCTTCCATGTGAAGCCTGAAAACCATGAGGACTGACTGAGATTATTGATGTTAGGTAGAATGCCTACCGGGGACTGGGTGGTCTCGTGGCCTCAGAACCCCTGCAGATTTTGTTTTTTTTTCCCTGCCCTCTGGAGGTTTTTCTTTCCTCCCAGCCATCAGACGTTACTTTTATTCTTTGTTACCTAGTATTGCCTAATCTTATTTTTATATTTTTCTTTTTTCTTTCTTCATTTTGTAAAGCACTTTGAGCTCCATCATTTGTATGAAAATGTGCTCTAGAAACAAATGTTGTTATCTGATAAAATGATCAGTCACCAAGTGACACCCCAGGAGTACCAGATAAAACATAAAAGCCATAACTCAATGATTGGCAACCTTGAGGGAACAACACTTTGCACCAATGGTCTACCAAAAAAGGTGGGCTTATGAACGCTGTCACACACATGCGCATGGGAGGCAGCCAAAGGGTAATTCCAGACCAGACCAGGGGGTAGCGGAGTGCACTGAACTTTTTTCTCACGTTCCTGCAGACCATTCACAGGAAATTCCACCTGGCCCTGATGACGTCACTTTCCGGTTCCAACCTTGAAGTCACTTATGGTTCCGGGCCCTTAGATGGAATCACTTCCAGTGAAGAACCCATGGCTGAAGAGACTTCCTGTTTTTTCTGTCCCTTTTGATGATGTCACTTTCCGGTTCCAAACCTTGATGATGTCACTTCTGGTTCCAGGCCCTTAGATGACATCACTTCTGGTGAAGAACCCATGATCGAAGAGACTTCCTGTTTTTTTTCCGGCCCTTATGATGGCGTCACTTTCGGTCCTGGGCTCTTGGATGATGTCACTGAACCCATGACTGAAGAGACTTCTGGTTCTGACCCTTTTGATAACGTAACGTCCAGGACCGAGCCTATGAAAGAGGACCCTTCTGCTTCTGCCCTCAAAGACTTTGCTTCCTTTTCTGGCCTTTAAAGCCGCCATATTTGACTAACTTAATCAGTTCTGCTTTGGATTCTGTTCTGAGCACATCAGTGCTAGCAGCTTATCCATTTGCAGCCAGAGAATATTACAGGGGTGGCTGGCCCAGACCTTTTCATGACTCTGGTGTTTGTTGATTGTGACAACGCCTTCCGAAACCAAAAGCAGGACGTCTACTCCTTCCTTTCAAAACCGTTGCCAGCACTAGATCTGGGGGTCTCTCCATTAAGCTCACCGCCTTGCCATGGCCATAAGTTCTGCTGTCTAGAATGGGGACTCAATTACTTATAGAATGTGGCCATAAGAAACACTAGAGTGACAACTTTTACCCCAAAAGGGTAACCTAAGGCCGGACTGGAAGTGTGGAAGACTCATCTGTTCTGGAGTTAGATGAGGGGGCTGTTAGTCCAAGCCTTGCTAAGCAAAAGCAAGTGCACCAGCAGATGGAGACCTCCGGAAACGTTGATCTTGCTAAAGTTGACTGATCACCAGCTGCATGGCAGACAAACTATAAGAGGGCACGGCGTGTCAAAACTCCGAAGAGAAAAACTGGAGCGCTGATGGCAAAGAGAAGGGGCGACCAAGACAGACAAAAAGAGAAGAGCCCCAGAACAAAGAAAGAAAAGCGTTTAACTTCCTTTCACACGGCAGGCAATGCCGACCATTAAAGGAACTGAGGATCACCTGTGGCAAACCGTAAGTGTAGAACTATTGATAGTAACACAGTGGTTAGCATAAACCCAGCTAATGCATTATGGGATTGGTATCACTGAAACTGAAAGGTAATAACTTTTGTGAGGAATCTCGTCTTCGGCTGTTATAAGTTTCCTCCTAAATCCAATAGAAAAGTTCTAAGCCGCATCTCACAGGCACACACAGAAACTGTGTATATGTGGGGTAAGCCAATGTGGACAAGCTGTGAGCAAATGGCGCAGGTTGACAATCTTGGAGTACAGGAGTCCTCTTGTGGTAGACCACCGCAGTTTGCTTATTGGACAAAGACTGCAGTGGAGGATGCAATGATCTGTCTGCTCCACGAGGCTTATTGTCACCTTGCTAAAGCTGGCAGCGCCTGGTTGTTGATTCCGTTTTCTGATTTCTCCAGTGCCTTCAATACCACCCAGCCATCCCTGTTAAGGGGTCAGCTCAGAGATCTGCAGGTGGATGAGCCTGTGGTGTCCTGATGATGGCCTATCTGTCAGGCAGACCACCGTTTGTGAGACTCAAGGACTGTGTGAGCAACACTGGAGAAGCACAATGAACAGGTCTGTCTGCTCTTCTCTTGACTGGTGGTTGTGCATGTATGGGGGGTATTGATAAAGGGGAATGAGACGAGGGAGAGGAGTCAGGGGGGGAAAACTTAGAGAAATGTATGCAATTTAACATCAGCCAAACCAAAGAACTGGTTAACGAGGGGATCCACATTAATGATAGGCTGGACTGGTCTCAGAACACAGAGGAACTAGAGAAGAAAAGACAGAGCAGAATTCTTTTCCGTAGAAGACTGTGTTCCTTTAATCTGGGAAGTGACATCTTTTACGTCTCCTATAGCTCTGTGATTGCCAGTGTGGTGTGCTGGGCTTGTAACATCAGGTCAAGAGAGGACCACTGAATTGACAAGCTAATTAAAATGACAGGCTCAGCTACAGGACACATTCTGGACCCACAGGAGCAGAGAATGAAAACAAAATCGAGTGTCATTATGAACAATGCCGCACAACCTCTCTGTGACTTCAGACAACGAATCAGTCACCAGATGTGTGTCAAGAAAAGTGACTGAAGGTCTTTTATACCAACAGCAATACGTCTGCATAATGCCTCACTGTGACTAGAACTGCCAAGTCAGACGTTTTCTTTCTTTTTAAATTTTTTCTTTGTGCAGGCCACAAAGTCCCCTATTTATGTATGAATTTATTTAAAGAGCTTCGGTAAAACGTCACATTTTCTCCTGGAGACAAATAAAGTCCTATCTACCTAATAGAAACTAATACCAGGCTAATGAATTTAGCTATCCTGACCACATGAATTGAATGATCAGAATTCATAAGTTATGTGCCTTTTCCTATAGGAGAGAAAAGTTCAGTTGAGCTGTTATAATTTTATGTTTTGAGAACTTTGTAAATGTCCTACGTCTACATACATTTATATACATGTGTATTTGCATATATATTAATCTTCTATTATGCTTATGTTATAAATAAATTGCATTATTTGGTTTATTTCAGCAAGTGTGTTTGGGTGATTTGTTGAAAATTAGGCTATTGTCATATGCAGAACACAACGGTTCAGAAGTGAAAGTTATTAAACATAGACTTTCACTCATTTTATGAAACTCATCCTGAGTCGTCAAGAAAACAGAGTTAAACCGGGAGTCGCATGCAAAAGTCAAAAGAAACAAAAATAAAATAAAATGAAGTGACAGAAACCCAGATGAGAGGCAAAAACCAAGAAAGACATAAAAAGAATCACAACTAGAAGTCATAAAGGTTTAGAAGACTTTATCTGCAGATCAGATATGGCTCAGTAGAAAAGGCTGATCTTTTAATCCTATCTGGTGACTAATTCAAGAAGACCACGCCCATAGAAACGTGGGACATAACCCTGACAACAGTGTGGAAAATGGCTCACATAATAGGAAAAGGCTATAAGATCTCAAAATTCTGCCCTAATTGTGACAAACCTAACTTGTAAATTCCTTAGATCTCTTCATATTTTTTGGCATTCCAGCTGGAAGGTGAAACAGAGATCCTCAGGTGGAAGAAGTTTAAATCCTCACATACACAATACATTCATTGGGTGTTCCTGGGTGGGCGTCCTACCAATTTTTTAACGAATTGCTGGCATTGCCAATGGCATCATTAATAGCCAATTAATGGATTGATTAACTTCTTCTCATACCATACTCAGTTCTTATAGCTCTCAGAGGGATGGCTCAGAGGCAAAGGAAATGGATTTACGTTCAAAACAAAGAGTTCCCTGATATCATCATTGCTAGAGTTCTGTTTTTTTTTGTTTTGTAGCATAATTTTGTCCAATTACAGTAGACCTTTGATTTAATGGACATCAGATTTGACAGGCCAAATCAACATCCTAATTGTTTTCAGTGATTATAAATTTAAATTAACAGTAGAATCCCTGAAGCCTACAAAAAAAACTTGTAATCCCAGCCCACCTTAAATTCCTTCACACCTTTCCATCAGCATCTTTTGTTTTGTAAATGTGTTGATCAGCACAAGCAGCTTGCTGACTGCTGTCCCATCCCCAATACTGATGGAGCTCAACTCGGGCAAAACGCTCTCAAACTCCAGCCTTGTTTATTTGGGTGTACGGTGCCTGAAGTTGTATGGGGTAAATAATATATCATTATTTGGAAAACATGCATTCCGTGTGTGTTCCGTGTCTACAAAGATCTATGTAAGTGTATCATGACAGAAACACATACCTAAAAGACAAACGTTTTTCATGCTTTAGTACTAACAACAAAAGTTTGACATGAAGTGTATAATGTGTGAAGACTGAAGTCCAAATATCAAATAAACACTTTCACAAAAGCTACAAGTATAACAGAACAAGTGCACTTTTATTCATGACTATAACTGAAGAAACACCATCCAACCTAAGCTCCTTAGGGACAAGCTGACAGAGATGGGAGTAGATTCACACCTGGTGGCATGGATCGTGGACTGTCTTACAGACAGACCTCAGTATGTGCGTCTCGGGAACTGCAGGTCTGACATTGTGGTCAGCAACACAGGAACACCGCAAGGAACTGTTGTTTCTTCGGTCCTGTTCAGCCAACATACATCGGACTTCCAATACAACTCGGTGTCCTGCCACGTGCAAAAGTTCACTGATGACACTGATATCGTGGCCTGCATCAGGAGTGGGCAGGAGGAGTATAGGAACCTAATCAAGGACTTTGTTAAATGGTGCTGCTCAAACCACCTACAACTGAACACGAGAAAAACCAAGGAACTGGTGGTGGATTTTGGGAGGACCAGGCCCCTCATAGACCCCGTGATCATCAGAGGAGACTGTGCTGAGGGTGCAGACCTATAAATACCTGAGAGTGCAGCTGGACGATAAATTGAACTGGACTGCCAATACTGATGCTCTGTGCAAGAGAGGACAGAGCCGACTATACTTCCTTAGAAGGCTGGTGTCCTTCAACATCTGCAATAAGATGCTGCAGATGTTCTACCAGACAGTTGTGGCGAGTGCCCTCTTCTAAGCGGTGGTGTGCTGGGGAGGCAGCATAAAGAAGAGGGACGCCTCATGCCTGGACAAACTGGTGAAGAAGGAAGACTCTATTGTGGGCACGGAGCTGGACAGACTGACATCCGTGGCAGAGCGACGGGCGCTGAGCAGACTCCTGTCAATCAGGGAGAATCCACTGCATCCACTGAACAGGATCATCTCCAGACAGAGGAGCAGCTTCAGAGACAGACTGCTGTCACCATCCTGCTCCACTGACAGACTGAGGAGATCGTTCCTCCACCACACTATGTGACTCTTTAATTCCACCAGGGGGGTAAACGTTAACATTATACAAAGTTATTGTCTGTTATACCTGCATTGTTATCACTCTTTAATTTAATATTGTTTTATCAGTATGCTGCTGCTGAAGTATGTGAACTTCCCCTTGAGATTAATAAAGTATCTATCTAAAGAAAATCTAAACAAATCCAAATCAAATCCTATTATGTGATATCATCTACTGTTAAATTCTGCTCCTTACCTGTAATATTTTTACTATTATACTGTATTGAGGATCCCTTGTGTTCTGATCTGTGTATTGTGTTGTATTGACCCCCTTCTTTTTGACACCCACTGCATATTGAGCCTACCTGGAATGGGGTCTCTCCTTCAACTGCCTTTCCTAAGGTTTCTCCAAGTATATGAAGACACATACCTGGCATATCATATGATGTGACAGAAAATGGTATTCATTGGACCAGATGATCTTCTCTTGATTCAAGGTCCAGTTTCAACACTTGTGTGCCCATTGCAGACACTTTAAATGGTGAGCACTCACACTGGCCTGTGGTCACACAGTCCCATACACATCATTACCCATGTGGCATCATTAAAATTATCTGCGGTTTTGGTCCCAGTGGTTCATCAGTTGGCCTGTTAAAACCCATTGCGGTACACTTGTGTGATTTTGGGCTATACGAAAATAAATGATTGTATTGTATTGTATTGAATGTTGATACGTCTGCTTTGGTGGTGCAGCAGTAAGACCTGTTGACTCGTAATGAAGAGTCACGGGTTCGATTCTGGCCGCTTCCCAGAATTAACATTTTGAGTAGTGAGCTGCTCTTATTGTTACTATTATACAATAAAAACATACATTTGATTTGAGTCTGTAACCGCTGTAAATTTATGGAACTTGTAAAGGTTTTTTTTTTTTTATTCAGTTTTATTCTGTCAGCCCCGATCTGACATGGCTGTTTTTACATAACTATAACATATAACAGAGGTGAACTCAGATGAGGATGAGCAGGGCATGCCAAGCTCACTAAGGTATTGTGCAAAGTTCTGTTTGTGATTATGTTTTGTGATGGTCTTATATATACAATATATATATATATATAAAATTATATTTTTCTCTATACAGTGTATGTGCCCATAAAAAGAAGTCTGCCTGCATTCTCGTACCAAAATGTCAGCATGGCACTGTCAGATCTAAACACTAGTGTGGAGAGTCACTCGTGTACTGAAGAGTCTATAGCTGCAGGTGGAAGCTGCTGCTGCCGCACTTTGCGTGGCATTACACGTATACTTTGTGAGCATGCCCATGTCAATCAAACACAGGAAGACCTGCAGTCTATTTGTGACTTTACGCTGTAGGAAGATAAGTAAATGAATCAAGGTAAATACCATTCAATCTGACTTTTATATACAGTAAGTGACATATACTGTAAATGTTTTTATATAAAGACCATCACAAAACATAAACACAAACTGGACTTTGCATGGTACATTGGCGAGCTCTGTATGCTGTGCTGTTTCGTTGAAGGACAGGTGTGGGGCAGACTGACTTTCAGGATGCGCCGGACCGCTAAGCAGCATCCAAACGGTGCCATCATTCGCCTTTACGCCTGGTGTGAGTGGAAGTTTATTGCGGAGAGGGCTTCTGTTCTCTTTCTCTGATGTAGAACTCTCATCCTCATCTGAGTTCACTTCTGTTATAACACGTCTTTATTTGAAAACTAACAGTGTCAGATCGGGGTGAGGGTGAACGTGACAGAGAATGAAACTGAATTAAATAAATAAAAAAAAAAAACGCTAACCTTTACAAGTACTATAAATTTACAGCGGCTGTTACAGACTCAAATCAAATGTATGTTTTTATTCTACAGTATAGTAGTAACAATAAGAGCAGCTCACTATGACAATGACAAATCTAGAAAGCACCTGGAATTGAACCCGCAACCTCTTGGTTATGAGTCAGCAGTTCTTACCTTTCATTCACCATCTTACAATGCTGTGATTGCAGCCATTCCCCAACTCTCTGTGAATGGTACTCATGGCCATTGATCAATGGACAACTTGCATATCATTGGTCACACGGCCCATTGTTAGTCAATGGTGCTAATTTGGGTCATTATACAAAGGTACAGTTTATAAGGTTGGAGAAACCTGCAGTCAACTGAGACTGAGGAAGTCACTTGGATGAGTGTTGTAACGTATCTCCCTGGAAAACAATTGTGTCCAGATGAACTGAATCAACTTTCTAGAATTTCCTTACCTGGATTATTGAGCATGCATCGAGCCGGTAGTTCTTACCGTTGCGGTACCCAAGAGGTCATATCAATATTGTACCCTATCCCGATTTTCTTTTTCTTCGGTTATATCCTTGAATAAAAGCGCACTTGTTCTATTATACGTGTACTTTTTGTGAAAGTATTTATCTGATATTTGGACTTCACACATTATACACGTCATGTCAAAATTTTGTCGTTTGTACTAAAACGTGAAAAAAGTTTGTTTTTTAGGTATGTGTTCAACATTTTTTGCATTTCCTGTCATCCTACACTTACACAGATCTTTCTAGACATAGAACACACATGAAATGCATGTGTTCCAAATAACGAGATATTATTTACCCTCTACAGCTCCCAGTACCGCAATAACAGATAAACAAGGCTTGAGCTGGGAGAATTTTTTGTCGGAGTTGGCTGCCTGCTGCTTGTGCTGATCGACACATTTGCAAAACAAAAGACGCGGATGAGGAGGTGCAAAGGGATTTAAGGTGGGCCGAGATTACGAGTTTTTTCGCAGGCTTCAGGAATTCTAATGTTAAGTCATGGACCATAAAAAGAAATTTTGGAAGAAAGACATGTAATGAGGTGAACGCCTTTGTTTGAGTGCCTCTGCTTGTGTCCTGTAGAAAGATGTGCCCAAAGATGGATATACACTACTCATTGTACATTATGATATCGTTCATACTTATACATTATAATAATCATCATGTTATTAACAGATGTCTTTAAAACACATTCGATTTAATGGACAACCAGCAACAGAAGACTCACTTACTCCAAGCACCTTCCCACCCTGCATCAAGCCCTTTCGGGTTCCTCACCCTCCATTCTTCTCGTTGAGCTTCTCCATGTACTGCGCCAGAACATCCACAACTTCGGACTCACTTAGCTGTAGATTCCCAGAGACATTACAGCGCAGATCGTTCCAGTCTGATCGCAGTAGCTCAAAGTCCATGGTGTTGACGGTGAATGTGCGCTGCCAGTTAATGGCCTCCTCGACCCAAGGCTGCCGAATGTCAGAGTCCTCATAACTGTAATCAGATAAACCTCCTTCCTCAGCTCCATCGGCCGGCTCTGCATCCAGCAGCTGAGACTCTGTAATCTCTGAGGTTTTCATATAGGATGTCACTCTGGCTTCCGAGGGAAGGGTATTTATGGAGGAATTGTAGTCCGTCTTTGGTTTATTCAAGGAAGATGGCAGGGAGTTCTCCTGGCTAAACAGCGGGTTAGTAGGCACTGATGTTGTGACACCCTTATCATGTGCCTCATCCTTTTTATGCTGAGAATCCCAGATTACAGCACCCGTGGAGGACTTTCTCCCCGGTAAACCATCCTTGGTGTCATTATTGTCCAGCCAAGGAGATCTGCTCTCTCTAAAAGGGTACTTATTTTTCATCTGAATGGCATTTGTCAATCCCTTCTTACCAAGCTTGGTGCCAAGGTTCACTAACTTAGTCGTTTTGCCAATCTGGTAGAGGAACATTCCAGGAAAGACCTCACGTGGCTGCCGAGGTGGGGTGCTTTTCCGGTTGGGCCGCGGCCGAGTGATGTAGACTTTGTTCTGCTCTTTCTTTGTATCTTTAGAATTGGTGACTCCAGAAAGGGGGGCATGGGCAGAATTGGTAAGAATCTGCTTGGCCCGGTGGGTCAACAGCGGAAGCGAGTTGGGTTTGGTATTTTTGGGCACCACCAGTAAGTCGCTTGCCCTCTTGTTCAGGTCATCTGGGCCTGTCCTAATCCAGGAGAGTGATTTTCCTCGAACTATTGAGGGTTGGTTGAAATCCACATCATCCTGGTTGCCAGCGTGATCAGATGTCACTTCAGATGGGCTTTTCTGCCCCTCTTTGCCATCATAGTCTTTGGCGCTATTGGCTTTTTGCCTGCTTCTGAAGGTGTAATCAACATCATCATCCCCATAGTCAACTCCCGAGTCAGCAACTGATCTTCTTCTGTCTCTTGGCGATAAATGCTGCTGAGCCGAGGTGGCATTTGTCTTGAAGGTGACTGCTGGTTTATCAGTTGGCAGAGATTCGTTTTCTGGATCGATCCCTTCCTCTTCTTCCAGAAAATCTACACAGAAAAGGAAATGTATTAGCACTTTGCATCTCATGCTTACCGAGGACCTGGAGGAGGAAGGGGACTGGCACTGAAATGGGTCAACATCCCTTCATACAGGAGCGTATTTTATGCAATAGAAACACGGGTTCAAAAAGATTACAAGAGGTGTTTCTGCATCAAGGGACAGTAGATGTGGTGCAAAATAAGTTGTGATCTTTACTTCAACCATTTAACTAATCATTAAAATGTTTATTAGCAGACCCTGGCTTTATATTCTTAATCAATTTATCTCATTTTCAAAAATATACTTAATGTATTTACAAATCTAGAAAAATGTACAGTAGTCTGTGAAATCGCCCATGTGCCCGGTGCTGCCAGCAATGTTTCCAGCTGAGGAACTGACCAGCTGGCCCTGCAGTGTCTTAAGAATGCATGTGTGTGTGTGTGCGTGTGTGTGTCTGTGTGCGTAATCTCAACTTTCCCGTTTAGCAATGAAGTTTACAAAGGAGGACCACCTACAGCAGGTTCAGTGTAGCCAATGTGCCACTGTAATCTGTGAGGTTTCCTGCAGAAATCACTCAAATAAGCTAACAGGGAGACAAGGAGACACAAGTAGAAGGCGACTCAGGCAGGCTGTTTAAAAGTGTTGATGTGCCCTGTTCGGGGGTGATCAATAAATGGCCAGGGGGCACCATCACTTATTAGAGGTTTCCCAAATTGATACTGCCATGCAAGCAGCCTGACAAAGAGATGGAAAGAGAAAAGTGGGAACAACGCAGGCAGGCTATTAAAAGAGAGGAGGTGTGCCCGTTGGTCTGACGGTCAGTTTACGGTTTGCAGTAACCATCTGCTTTTTTTTCTATTCATGCTGTGCCAGTAAAAAATCGTATCCATGTTTGTAAGTTGCATGTTCCTCTGTCGAAAACCATGAACTGTAGAGAAAGGCAACTGCACTGAACCTCACAGCTCACCTATGGACAGATGGAAGACTTCGCCCCTGCCCGTACCCAGGACGATATGCCATCCGCGCTCTCTATCTCGACATGGGACAGTGGCGACTGCAGGAACACCTGACTGCATCACGCCCTCCTTCCAATATCATATTATTGAGAGTGTTAAGCCGATATTAAACAGAAGCTAAGCTTAATCTTCCTTTAGTGTTACTGATTCTTTCTTCCTTGCAGTATCACCGTCGTATCACCAGGGAACGACATAATATTTTATTGTATATATACTGTGAGAGATGGCCAGGGCCCTTACCTGGCAGGGACACCTTCTATGCACAGGGCACTGTCTCCCCCAGAATGCTAAGTGGTTGCAGTGGTGCCTCAGATTCCCACAGGGCTCCATGGGAGTTTGACACAGCCCTGTTGGGCTCCATGGAGGCCACCAGGGGAGCTGCAGAACCCTAGCTTTGTCAGGCTTCTGCCACACCTGGGAGTGGCTCATGGACCTCGGTAGTGAACCACCTGGAGTACTGGCAGGTGGAGTAATAAAGGAGCCACCTACCTTCATTCAGGGAGTCGGGTGGAGGCGGAAAGAGAGGAGAAGAAGAGAAAGAAAGTGCTGTGGACTTTGTTTAGTGTGCTTGGGAAACGTTTCCCCTGCAAAGTAAAATGCGAGTGCTGTAGAGACATGTGCCTGTGTCTAATTGTGTCAGGGATGGGAAGCTGATGCGCCCCCTGGTGGCCTCTCTCTCTCTATTTATATATATATATATATATATATATATATAAATATATATATAGTGGCGAGCGGCTGGGGACAGTACCCAGCTGGAACACCTGGAAGGACCGGGAGGAGGGACTACGCCTACTCCGGACCACGAGAGGGCGAAGCATGGTGGCTCAACCCTATTGGGGCCTGTGGTCATTGCCAGGAGGCACCCAAATGCCGAAGGAGCTCTGGATGTCAACACGAAGGATTACCAGGGACACCCAGAGCACTTCCGAGTGCTCGTGCAGCACTTCCGTCACACCAGAAAGTGCAGCCGGAAGCTCGTGAGGAGGCACCTGGAGCACGGCTGGGTATACTTAAAAGGGGCCGCCTCCATCCATTCAGTAGCTGGAGTCGGGTAGAAGAGGATAGAGCTCGGAGGAGAGGAGTGGAGGTGGCAGAGAAAGGACTGTTGAGAGCCCGGACTTGAGGGTGTGTGGTGCAGGGGCACTGGGTTGTGTGCGTGGTATTTGTAAATAGCGTAAATAAATGTGTGTTGGTGTTTGAAGTATCAGTGTCTGCCTGTCTGTATTGAGGCTGGTACCCACAATATATAAATATCTATCATAATAAAATAATCCTGCGACGAGATAAGACTTTTTGGAAGATTTTTTCAAGTCCGGTGAGAGTTTTTCAACTCACGTCCTCCTCTCAACCATTTTCAACCACGTCCACGGTCCTCTCACCTCTCATTCGTGTGAATGCTTTTGTCAGACACAGTTCCTGCTCTCTCAGCTTTTATACATTGTTACGTTTTCCTCACTTTAAGTTCCCAATTAAAGAAGACGTATTATGCTCATCATGAAGGGTTATCAACAGAAGAAATGAGTACACGGGCAATCCTAGCACCGAGAAATGATGAAGTCAAACGAATGGCAATCGGTTACACGGCAAATTGGTTAAATGCGTATCAATAAACTACGCTGAAACAGTTGGTGGTGATCGTGTGGAAGATGAAAACATCAACTTACAATATCACATAGAATATCTACAACCGTTAACAACATCCGGTCTTTCACCGCACGAATTACTGTAGAAAGAAGGATGTATCCAAGAAAGGTGATGTGGTACATCATCAGGGAATAACATCAGACAACAAAGGAGATCTTGATATGCCATTCATATTAAAACGTTAACCATTTCCCATTAAAATAGCTTTGACAAAGACAATTAACAAATCTCAGAGTCAAACATTCGAAAGGTCTTTCATTTAAGAGAAGAGAAAGAAACGAAATTCACTCACGGGCAGTATATGTTGCGTTGTCACGATGCAAGTCCAAACACAGAATCAAAATTCAATGCGATATTGACAAAAATTTAATTAAAAAAAAGTTTTACAGTAAAAGTGTAAATTTAAAATGTATTTGTGTGCGTTAATTTCAAAGCCAAACAGAACAAAAATGTATTATCAATGAATAACTCTAATGCAACATGAAATATAATTTACTTTCAATTACGTTTTACTCTTCTTTACTATGGTTAATTTAAAACAGTTAGGTCTATAATGCATATGTAACAATTCCCATGAAAATAAAAATCTGTTTAAATTGTACAACTGCATCCCCATACACGAGCGGCAGAACCGCAAAGAGGCTAGCGAGTAGCGCAGGGGTTGGGGAGCGAAGCAAGAAGGGGGCAGAGCCCCCTAGTACATATTTATATATGTATATATAGTGATGGAACTGGGGCGCCAGTCCCGGGTTCACACAAAGGGTGTTTATTAAACACAATACCTCTCCAAAGTAACCAAAGCACAAGCGATTTTAGTGTTTCATTAGGCGCGTTCTGCTTTCATGTCTAACTATCCATCCATCCATCCATTATCCAACCCGCTATATCCGAACTACAGGGTCACGGGGGACTGCTGGAGCCAATCCCAGCCAACACAGGGTGCAAGGCAGGAAACAAACCCTGAGCAGGGTGCCAGCCCACCGCAGGGCACACACACACCAAGCACACACTAGCGACAATTTAGGATCTCCAATGCACCTGACCTGCATGTCTTTGGACTGTGGGAGCAAACCCACGCAAGCACGGGGAGAACATGAAAACTCCACGCAGGGAGGACTCGGGAAGGGAACCCAGGTCTCCTAACTGCGAGGCAGCAGCGCTACCCACTGTGTCACCATGCCGCCCCAGTCATTATCCAACCCGCTATATCTTAACTACATGGTCACGGGGGAAGAGCATTCCTGCATGTGGGTGTTCCTTTTGGGGGCGATAGCCCCCTATTTGGAATAAGTTCTTTAGTAACTGCGGCGTTTTAAGTAACCAAAAACTATACAGATATGATATTAAAAGGCAATATCCCTCCCATAGTGGTAAAAATCATCCATCCATCCATCCATCCATTATCCAACCCACTAGATCCTAACTACAGGGTCATGGGGGTCCACTGGAGCCAATACCAGCCAACACAGGGCACAAGGTAGGAAACAAACCTCGGGCAGGGCGCCAGCCCACCACAGCATGTCTAACTAATCAACCTCCAAGTCTCAAGGACTGCCTCAGGATGTGAAATTTATTGCCTCAGACTGGTTTAGTAAGGGAGATTCATTGCAGAAACCCCTGGATGAAGGCCATAAGACAGCCCAGCTGGCAAGCTTCAGCTACTGGGCGGTCTCGTGGTCTGGAACCCCTACAGATTTTATTTTTTTCTCCAGCCTTTGGAGTTTTTTTTTGTTTTTTCTGTCCACCCTGGCCATCGGACCTTACTCTAATTCTATGTTAATTAATGTTGACTTATGTTTATTTTTATTGTGTCTTCTATTTTTCTATTCATTTTGTAAAGCACTTTGAGCTACATTTTTTTGTATGAATATGTGCTATATAAATAAATGTTGATTGATTGATTGATAATGGTATCCACTACTTGAGGGCAGGTATGAAAAGGCAGTGTGTGTACCCATTGGTTTGGGATTGGTTTTGAATCAGAAGCCATTGTGTACCACGATGCCCTACTGGTGTAAGGATTTGAACAGGAATTTATAAAGATGGCCGTTTTTCCCCTCCCTCTCTCTCTCTCTCTCTCTCTCTCCCACACACCATGGCCATGAAGAGAACACAATGAGGAGCGCAACTCGGCAGCCATATTGAGACACCATGCAGCCCGTCCTGAAGAAAGCTGACCAGAAATGATGATTTGACTTGACCAGAGACATTTGAGTAACTACAAGTGTGTGTGTCGTCTGAAACTACACATCTAGCTTTTATCAGGTTGTATGGTTGCCAATATTCACATGTACTCTACTTCATTATTATTTTAGGAATATTATCAACAATACATTACTAGAATGTGTAACAAAACTCCTGCTTGTCCTGACTGCCTGAGGTTATAGATTGTCATACACATTCACATGGGAGGCAGCTAAAGGGCTTGAAAGAGGGGAATTCCAATGCTGGACGAGGGGAAGGCAGAGTGCGAAAACTCTTACTCTCTTTCTTCTGTAGACCAACTAGGGGAAATTCCGCCTGTTCCCCATGACATCACTTCCTCCGACCGGCTTTTTATTGTGTTTGAAAATCAGTTCTGTTTCGGGCTCAGCTCTGTAAAGACCCATCATTATTGCTCTTTTGCCTTTTCAAGTAATCGGGGTGGCCACCCTAAACCTTCTTGTGGTGTCTCTGGCTTCATTTCACAAGATGTTGAAGGGAAGATGGGGAGAAGTTATAAAGTCCAATACCTTACAAACAGTGGCAAGTCTATGGGATCTGAGGCATTCGGATAAAGTCTACACAATAAAGAATACTGAAAGGGACAGTCGAGTCATCCTAAATTGTCCCTAGAGTGTTTGGTGTTTGGGTGTGTGTGCCCTGCCCGGGGTTTGTTTCTGCCTTGTGCCCTGTGTTGGCTGGGATTGGCTCCAGCAGACCCCTGTGGCCCTGTGTTAGGATATAGTGGGTTGGACAATGACTGATTGACTGAAAGGACAAGACAAATCAGATGGAATGGTCATCTTATCCAAAGCGAAGACCACTGAAGTGGGAGAGACCGTCCTTTGTCTGAGCCCACAGTGTAATCGAACATGCAAGTAGTGATGACTCAAAAACGACATTCCCAGAAGATGCTGGAGATCGGGTGAAATGGAAAGAGGTGGACCCTACACTAGAGCGAGATGAACACTAAGGAAGAAGACGAAGAAATGAATCTGTAACTCCAGTCACACACCGCGTTTCTCCATTCTTCACGTTTGCAGCTTTGCCCAATGCTTTCTCGATGGGCGATTTTAAAATTCCATAAAATACGTACAGCGTGCTCTATTCAGGATATCTCAATGACAACGGAACTCGCCCGACAAAGTGTGCCAAATGGCAAGAAACTCAGTCCACGGGGGATTCAAATCTCTAGGACTGTATTTTGTCAGATGATGATGATGAAGTCAGAAGAGATCTCAATGATCTGATCTGATGCCAGTCGACACAGACCGGGCAATCATTACCCCATTGTTGTTTTATACATTTTTAATCTTTTGGTGAGTTGAAAGGTGTGTGAACTTACATTTAACGCAAGAGAGACAAACCTGACTAGTGTGGGGAGATCACTCTTAGCTTGGAGAAGTCTGCACACATTTAGGAAAACTCTGGTATGGCCCACCACCATTGTCATTCCAAAAAACTCCCCCTGCTTGGACGCCCACCAATGCTTACCATCTGGATTTGGAAAGAAGAAAGGCCTATCATCCTCCTCTTCGTCCATCTTCATGTATTTATAAAATCCAAATCTGTTAAAGCAATAAGGAGTGTTAAAAACTGAAATCTGTTTGCCCTTCTAAGCTTTGTTTGAACAGAGGATATCAACTCTTTGGCTATGAGAGGTTGAAGGTGGGCTTGTTGTAAAGCTTTTGTTCATTAAGATATGTGGACATATCAAGATTTAAGGTCATTTAAACAGCATCTATAGACAGACGGTGATAGAACAAACAGCATGACAAATTTACATTTTGCGGTGTGATGGTTCGGGTCCTTCACTTCCTATTTGGGGGCCTCTCGAACCCGACACCGTTGATAGTCAGGACCGGGATGAGCTATGCAATGAGGACACCACGCGAAGCAAAGGGAAGGTGCAAAAGTGTTAAGTGCTTTTATTAAACAAAAATCAAAACAGTGTCCAAATAAATAGTGCAGTGATTCGAAAATACTCCATAAATAAATCTCCAAATCTCCAAAGTCTGTCTGTCTGCTTTTCACAAGAAACTACGTATCGGATTTAGGTCGGGTTTTTTTCTATAATTTGCTTGAACATTCTGGTTGATTTTGCGACCTCTCTCATCTAAGTATCATAGTTCGCTTACAGGAGTGATATACTTGCGCTAATCCGAGAGACAGGCAGCGGGCCGAGGGGAGAGGGGGCAGGACCCTACTCACTCATGCGCCAGCCTCGGGGCATAACCTTACCTCCGCTTAGCTAGCTAATAAGAGAACTACTTCACGAATTTAGAGTGGGTTTTGTACTATAATTTGCTTGAATATTCCGGTTGATTTTGAGTCTTCTCTTCACGCAAAGAATCATAGTTCACTTGTGGTACCGATTTATTTGTGCGAATCCAAGAGAAATGCAGCGGGTCGAGGGGAGGGGGCCGGGGGACCTCCTCACACACGCACTTCTGCTTAGCTAGCGAATGAGAGAACTACTTAACAGATTTAGACTGTGTTTCTTCTATAATTTGCTTGAACATTCTAGTTGATTTTGTGACTTTTCTCATTGTGCTGTGTATAATACTGTAGTTTGCTTGCCGTACCGATTTATTTGCACTCACGTGCCAGCCTCAGGGAGTATCTTACCTCCAAATAGCTAACGAACGAGAGAAGTACTTAACGGATTTAGATCGGGTTTTTTGATATAATTAGCTTGAATATTCTGGTTGATTTTGTGACTTTTCTCATTGTGCTGTGTATAATACTGTAGTTCGCTTGCCGTACCGATTTATTTGCACTCACGTGTCAGCCTTAGGGAGTATCTTACCTTCAAATAGCTAACGAACGAGAGAAGTACTTAACAGATTTAGACTGTGTTTCTTCGATAATTTGCTTGAACATTCTGGTTGATTTTGTGACTTTTCTCATTGAGCTGTGTATAATACTGTAGTTCGCTTGCCGTACCGATTTATTTGCACTCACGTGCCAGCCTCAGGGAGTATCTTACCTCCAAATAGCTAACGAACGAGAGAAGTACTTAACGGATTTAGATCGGGTTTTTTGATATAATTTTCTTGAACTTTCTGGTTGATTTTGTGACTTCTCTCATCGCATTAAGAATCATAGTTTGCTTGCCGAGTCGATAATTTCGCGGTAATCCGAGAGAGAGGCTGTGGGACAAGGGGAAAGGGAAGAGTGATGTCAGGAGTGGGGAGCTGGGCAGGGACCTCCTCACTGTTCTGTTTCACCACTACACACAGGTGAAGCTGTGTGGGTGGCTAGAAATCCATAAAAGCAGGTGAAAAGTTGGGGATAAATCACAATAAATAAATCCATTCAACGTTCTTTTCAGTGACTGATGATCCCAGCCCACCTCTTTCTTCATCTCCCTGGCTCACCCATAACTTGTGCAGCCGGCAGAGACTCAGCAGCCACAATCTTTATCTCCTTACCCTCATCTTGGCTGCCTTCGTCAGCGTCCGAAGGTCGGATCTCCTCCTGTCATCCTTCACACAATCCGCAGTCGTACCTCGGATACCTGGGGAGGTCATCAGTCTCACTCGTCCCACTCCATACCTTTGATCAGTGGGGTGAAGCAGCCCCTAGAGCACCATGATCTACGCTCCTTCGCAGAGCCCCTGTTCATGCTGCCTATCCTCTCTAGGAGGCCGGATCGTACTGACCGAGACTGCTCTCCCACCACATTTGAACCTCTGACCTTTTTCTCACTCTATTTTCCTACCCCTTGCACTCACGCGTCTCCTGTTATAGGGGGATGTTGCACAGGTGTGGCGATTAGCAGCTCCCGGCATCAATTACGGACACGGGAGATTCCTCACCCTGGCACTTTAAGTGCAGAAACACCTACACCCACATCACACCCGCCACACTACCATGCCCCCTCCTCATGCCACGAATGCTGTAAGAATTATGTTTTTGGACTTCTCTAGCGCCTTCAACACCATCCAACCTCTGCTCCTTAGAGACAAGCTGACTGAGATGGGAGTAGATTCACACCTTGTGGCATGGATTGTGGACTATCTTACAGACAGACCTCAATATGTGCGTCTTGGGAACTGCAGGTCTGACATCGTGTGCAGCAATACAGGGGCGCCGCAGGGGACTGTACTTTCTCCGGTTCTGTTCAGTCTATATACATCAGACTTCCAATATGACTCGGAGTCCTGCCACGGCAAAAGTTCGCTGATGACACTGCTATTGTGGGCTGCATCAGGAGTGGGCAGGAGGAGGAGTACAGAAAGTTAATCAAAGACTTTGTTAAATGGTGCGACTCAAGCCACTTACATCTTAACACCAGCAAGACCAAGGAGCTGGTGGTGGATTTTAGGAGGCCCAGGCCCCTCATGGACCCTGTGATCATCAGAGGTGACTGTGCAGAGGGTGCAGACCTTTAAATATCTGGGAGTGCAGCTGGATGACAAATTGGACTGGACTGCCAATACTGATGCTCTATGTAAGAAAGCTCAGAGCAGAATATACTTTCTGAGAAGGTTGGCATCCTTCAACATCTGCAGTAAGATGCTGCAGATGTTCTACCAGACGGTTGTGGCGAGTGCCCTCTTTTACGCAGTGGTGTGCTGGGGTGGCAGCATAAAGATGAAAGACGCCTCACGCCTGGACAAACTTGTTAAGAAGGCAGGCTCTATTGTAGGAGTAAAGTTGGACAGTTTAACATCTGTGGCAGAGCGACGGGCATTAAGCAAACTCCTGTCAATCATGAAGAATCCACTGCATCCACTTAACAGGATCATCTCCAGGCAGAGGAGTAGCTTCAGTGACAGACTTTTGTCACTGTCCTGTCCCACTGACAGACTGAGGAGATCGTTCCTCCCCCACACTATGCGACTCTTCAATTCCACCCGGGGGAGTAAATGCGAACATTAATTTTATTTTAATTCTTTTCATTTTTATTACTATTTAATTTAATATTGTTTCTTTGTATCAGTATACTGCTGCTGGATTATGTGAATTTCCCCTTGGGATTAATAAAGTATCTATCTATCTATCTATCTATCTATCTAATACGGCGATTAATTATTAAAAAAGGTAATCAACAGCGGACTTCACTTTACTACATGTGGCCCATTGTATAATTTAAATAAACATAAATGCTAATTTCACATGTGGAAAAGTAAGTCCACACCTCCATTTCTCACTACCTCGGATACCTGAAATTAGAATCAGACCCTAATTTTGAGGGGATCTTCTGTGACGCTGTCTTATGTAAACCTCTGCCATTTAGTTTGGTTTGCTCTTTGTTGTTGGAAGTTTGTGTCATCGCCATGCTGAGATCAAAAGAGCTCTCAAAGGCCAGAAAGAGTGAGTCTGGGAAGGGATTTAAAAACATCTCCAAATGACTGGACATCAACCACTCCACAGTCCAGAAGGCCAACCACAAATTCAAACACCCGCTAGTATGTCCAGGCCAGGACATCCAAGCAAGTTCAGCCCGAGAACAGAATGCACAATGTTGTTGCTCAAGAGTTCCAGAAGTTCATCACTGGACCTACAGGTAGCTCTTGACAGTGCTGATGTCAAAGTGTATGTCTACCATTAGGAAGAGGCTGCAGATATTAGCTCTACATGGAAAGTGTGCCAGGGCATTGATATACATTGCCCACAAGCACCTAGGAAAAAAAACAGGAATTCTGGAAAAATATGCTCTGGATAGACGAGTCAAAGACCGTTACTTAGCCAGAGCACATTAGAACAATATAGATGAGAACAGGCCATTTGGCACAACAAAGCTCTCCAGTCCTGTTCACTTAATTCCTCCAAAACAACATCAAGTTGAGTTTTGAACGTCCCTAAAGTCATCCTGTCCACCATATTTCCCTGGTCACTTATTCCATGTGTCTTTTAGTAGAACTTCCTAATGTTTGTGTGCAATTTCCCCTTAACAAGTTTCCAACTGTGTCCCCCATGTCCTTGATGAACTAATTTTAAAGTCACCATCTCGATCCTCTGGACTAATTCCCTTCATAATTTTAAACTTTTCAATCAGGTCTCCTCTTAATCTTCTTTTCCTTAAACTGTAAAGGCTCAGCTCTTTTAATCTTTCCTCATAACTCATCCTACTGTAGTCCTGGAATCAGCCTAGTCGCTCTTCTCTTGACTTTTTCTTGTGCTGCTATGTCTTTATGGAGACCAAAACTGCACCCAGGACTCCAGATGAGGCCTCACCAGTGTGTTCTAAAGCTTGAGCAGAACCTCCTGTGACTTGTACTCCACACATCAAGGCGCTATATAACCTGACATTCTGTGAGCCTTCTTAATGGCTTCTGAACACTGTCTTCCACTTGAACTCTGCACCGGAAGACATATTTGGCAAAAAAAAAAAAAACAAAGACAGCATTGAACCAGAAGCACCTGATAGTTACTGTAAAGCATGGCAATGGAAATGTTCTGGTTTGGGTCTTTTGTGGTGCATTATAGTCTGAGCAGCCCACCATCACAGAATCCACTAGGAATTCTTCATTGTACCAGAGGGTGCTTGAGGACAACGGGAGACCATCTGACATAAGATTGAAGCTCAAATGAAACTGGATGTCGGAACAGGACAATGACATTAAACATACCAATAAATCCACCAAAGAATGGCTGAGAAGGCAGAAATGGAGGGTTCTGGAGTGATGGCTAAGTCAAGGTCTGGATCTGAAACCCCATCAAGATGGGGGATTTGAAATGGGCTGTGAACTCAAGACATCCCTCAAACATCACACAGCTGAAAGGATTCTGCATGAAGGAGTGAGAAAAGAAAACTTTCTCCCACTTGACAGACTGAACTTTATTTGTCCCCAGGGGAGAAATTCGGTGAAAGAGACGACTAGGCAGTTATAAGGGAAGGGCGATTTGAGGAGGCACCACCAGCTATTAGAGCCAAAAGGGGGATTTACTTTTTCCAGGAACGGAAATGGATGGACAGATGAATGATACTAACTCACTCTATTGGTCCAAGAGATTACGATATGCTAAAGCCCACCTGAGAGAGTAACCACGGGGCACACGGCCTTTATTTTCTATGTGGGTGTGGCAATGCGCTGAATCAGCGTGTGCTCCTAACTTGTCTCTCTCTATTGTGCCTACGTGACCACACAGTCATACCCGAACTGTTCCGAAGTGGCGTTTGCACCGTTTTGTGTTTTTTGTATCTCACACCCTCATACACCTTTATTGTAAGAGCATCCCTTATGTACGATGGAGCGTTCAATCAGAAGAAAATATAAAGCTGGTTTTAAATTAAAAGTCGTCGAAGTGGCAAAAGAAATTGGTAATTGCGTTGCTGCAACAACATTCGTTGCGTCTGAGAAACTCGTGAGAGATTGGAAGAGGCAAGAAAATTAAGTGTCGCATTTTTGAATGGGCGCAAAAGTCGGGGTCTGATTTTATTATCGATTTTTCGGGTTTCAGGACCCGACTTATGCTCAGGTATATACGGTAATTTAAATAGATAAGTCTTAAGACGAGATTTGAAAATAGGCAGGGAATGTGTGTCCTCAATGCTTTGTGGTAGTGAGTTCCAGAGACGAGGGGCACTACGACTAAATGCCCATGGGGATCGGGCCTGCAGGGCGACTGCTGAGAAGACCAGAAGTAAAGGACCCAAGAGGGCAGTTAGGTATATAAACATGGACGAGGTCAGAGAGGTAAATTGGAGCAAAGGTTATGAAGGGCTTTGAAGGGAAATAGATGAATTTTAAAATCAATGCCAAATTTTACAGGAAGCCAATGAAGCTGTTTAAGAGAATGGGGTAATGGAAGAGGTCCGAGTTATAATTATGGGCAGCTGAATTCTGAACAAGCTGGAGTTTATGGAGAAGCTTACTGGGGAGACCAAAGAGAAGAGAATTACAATAATCAATGCGGGACGTGACCAATGGAAGACACTGTAAGACAAAGAGCAGCAGCATCCTTGGAGAGATTTAGGATGGCATCTGTGGAGACATCGTGTATAGAGATGAGGGTACCAGACTGTACGTTGAGGGATCAGGGTAGCCTTACCTCCAAAAAGCTGAGGTAGCACCAATTTGGACAATTTTACACGCAGGTAACTTACTTCTCGAGGTATATAGGAGATTCCCTGTAGAAGCACTTGTTCTCCGTTTCCATGTGTGTCAGACGGGTAAAGTCGTTGGGATACACAAAGGAGAGGTACACCTGGATGAAAAGAGAAAAGAACACAAGCAAAGAGTCAAAAGGAAGGCAGAGATGACCGCTCACACAGAACTGGCCACTCTCGAGCTCGGAGGACCAGACTGGTGGCCCTGGTAACTCTGAAGCAGTGAGGAGTAAAAACACAAACTCAGTGCCAGTCCAGGTCCACAGTAAGACAGTGCCCCCCTGTGTCCATTGTGGGCAGTCGGCATTATTACCTTCTTGTATACAAAGTATAGGGAAAGTATTGTTATTGTCCAAAAATTTAATGTCGAGATTTTGATGAATCTCGAAGTCTTAGACCTCCCTGACTTTCTCGTATATGAAGTACTAGCAAAATACCCGCACTTCGCAGCGGAGAAATAGTGTGTTAAAGAAGTTATGAAAAAGAAAAGGAAACATTTTAAAATTAACGTAACACGATTGTCAATGTAATTGTCGTAGGCTTATTTTAGTATTGAGAGTGAATTTGATGATTGTAAAGAGTTTAATTTATGATTGTAAATATCGTGTATGAGAAATGCACATTTTTAGTAAAGGAAGCCAACCCCGTGGTAGGTGCGCAGAAAAAGGAAGGGGGACCGGGGGTGGCTCTTGTGCATCTCTGCCGTGAAATAAATCCTCTGTTAACGGAAATAAGGAATGAAACCGCCAAACGGAGAGGTCAGTTCTGAAAGTTCCTTACGGCATAATGGTGAGAACTGCCAAAAAGAAGACGTTATTTTCGAAGGTTTGTTATGGGGCACGGCGCGAAATGAAACATACTTAACGTTTGTAACTACAGTGTAAAGGGTGAGAATGGGAAATTTGGACTTCCTACGTGTATTGGAAGTCGCAGAAATAGTGAGGAGGGGTTTACCCATCTACTGTCATATGAAAAAGTTTGTGAATCCCTCTTAATTCTTTGGATTTTTGTTTCTCATTGGCTGAGCTTTCAAAGTAGAAACTTCCTTTTAATATCTGACATGCCTCATGTAAACAGTAGGATTTCAGCAGTGACATTAAGTTTATTGGATTATCAGAAAATATGCAATATGCACCATAACAAAATTAGACAGGTGCATAAATGTGGGCCCCCCAACAGAGATATGACATCAATACTTAGTTGAGCCTCCTTTTCAAATCTAACAGCCTCTTAAGGCCTCCTATTGCCTTTGATGAGGGTCTGGATTCTGGATGGAGGTACTGTTGACCATTCTTCATACAAAATCTCTCCAGTTCAGTTCATTTTGATGGACAGCCTGCTTCAAATCATCCCATAGATTTTCCATGATATTCAAGTCAGTGGACTGTGATGGCCATTCCAGAACATTGTACTTCTCCCTCTGCATGAATGCCTTTGTAGATTTCAAACTGTGTTTTGGGTCATTGTCTTGTTGGAATATCCAACCCCTGCGTAACTTCAACTTTGTGACTGATGCTTGAACATTATCCTGAAGAATTTGTTGATATTGGGTTGAATTCATCTGACCCTCGACTTTAACAAAGGCCCCAGTCCCAGAACTAACCACACAGCCCCACAGCATGATGGGACCTCCACCAAATCTGACAGTAGGTAGCAGGTGTTTTTCTTGGAATGCAGTGTTCTTCTTCCACCATGCAAAGCACTTTTTGTTCTGACCAAATAACTCAATTTTTGTCTCATCAGTCCAAAGCACTTTGTTCCAAAATGAATCTGGCTTGTCTAAATGAGCATTGGCATACAGCAAGCGACTCTGTTTGTGGTGTGAGTGCAGAAAGGGCTTCTTTCTCATCATCCTGCCATACAGATATTCTTTGTGCAAATTGTGCTGAATTGTAGAACGATGTCCAGATACACCATCTGCAGCGAGATGTTCTTGCAGGTCTTTGGAGGTGATCTGTGGGTTGTCTGTAACCATTCTCACAATCCTGCTCATATGCCGCTTATGTATTTTTCTTGGCCTGCCAGACCTGCTGTGTTGGTTTAACAGCAACTGTGCCTGTGGCCTTCCATTTCCTGATCACATTCCTTACAGTTGAAATTGACAGTTTAAACCTTTGAGATGGCTTTTGTAGCCTTCCCCTAAACCAGGAGACTCAACAATCTTTGTTTTCAGATCTTTTGAGAGTTGCTTTGAGGACCCCATGCTGTCTGTCACTCTTCAGAGGAGAGTCAAAGGAAGAAGCACAACTTGCGATTGACCACCTTAAATACCTTTTACCACTCATGATTGGACACTCCTGTCTACGAAGTTCAAGGATTAACGAGCTCATCCAACCAAGTAATCAGCATTGAGCAGTGACAGGCATTCAAATCAGCACAATGACAAGGGGACCCACATTTGTGCACAGCCAGTTTTTCACATTTGATTTAATTTCATACAACTAAATACTGCTGCACTAAAAATCTTTGTTCTGAAAACATTCCACTACTCAGATGTTCCTAGGAAATGAAAGACATACCACTGTTATCTTTTTTGTTGAAAGGAGAGTCAATTATTACGCAGGTTGAGAGGGGTTTCCAAACTTTTTCATATGACTGTATGTGATTTCTTACCACCGTATCACTAAGGGAGGGGTATCGCCTTTTAATATTATATCTAGATAGTTTTCGGGTTATGTAACACGCCACAATTGCGAGAAGAAGAGAATGTCTAAGGTTTCTGAGGAAAAAAAAATAAAAATGTGGTTGTCCCTTTTATTTCTAGTAAGACAAATGGACTTTTGGAACTCCCCTCCTATTAAAGCTAGGAAAAGAAAAAAAAAAATTTTCCTTCCTGCCACAAGAGGGCAGCAAACTTCTACTTAAATCAAGACCAAGCAAACAGAACGGCAGACGTCAGTGGCTTGACATCTACAGTAGATGACAAACAACTTAGAAGCTGCAGTTTGTGATTCACTTTATTTTTTTTATGCAAGTTACTGTATAATTTCGATAAAACTGCTTTTATTTATTTCAGGTTGTATATGATAGAAGTTAATGTTATACTATTATTAAGTCTTTCAGGGCTGATGTCGACTTTTGTCAAAAGAAGGAGTTGACGATGGTAATCCGACTGTAAACTCTGACAAAACTAATCGTTACGTTGGGCTCTCGTTGCTAGCAGGAAAGTTAGATTCATGGGTTTGACTGAGACTCCCTGCGCTCTCGTGAGTAGCAAGGCGCACACAATGGCAAAAATGGCACATGATATCTGGCCAGAGATCAAAGCAAATGCATAAAGCAAAATAGTCCATAGATGACGCTTTGCCTATTATCTCTAAACTGGACTCTGACTTGTCGGACTCAGATTTTGATACAAGTGATCGAAAATGAATATGAGCTTCCAGCTTCAGCTGATCGGTGCCCAGCTAGTCGTGGTACTGACAATGTTTGCCAGGGAGGACTGCAACTTAACAATGATTAGAGGTAGAAACCAGATTGTAATGCACTGTAGTGCACTGTAGTTGTAGTGAAGATAGCCTAGCAGCAAAACTTGACAAACTGGCAGCCACAGCATGCAGCAACAGACGTTTTAGGTTGATTTCGGTGTGAAAGCATAATTTTTTGGAAAGAATATCCAGCCCTCAAAGAGTTAATATTACAGGTGTTTACTCGTTTCTGAGTATTCAGTTTCTTCCCTCCTATCTGCTGTGTTCATATCATCGAGGACTGATGAGGCCGATCCTCACATAGAACACACACAAGGCCGCACACATGGCACTGTAGAGCTGTGGCGGTGGTCGAGATCGGGCTTGACGGGACTTCCGTCTCTCTCGTTTGATCTTCTTCATATCTCCGACGGTACTTTTCAAATATCTGGCGTGTCCCCAGAACCTGCGGTCAGCTGCTTGAGCCCCCCTAGGTTTCCTGACTAGTGTTGGACTTTTTTCAATATTTGCTCGTGCTGGTCTTTGTAGCACCGCAGGGGGGCGGCCCACAGTCCTACCACCAGTGCTAAGCTCACCATTGAGCACCCGACGTGGGAGACTGCGCAACCACATCCTGTATGAGGTGAAGGGTCCATTGATTGTTGTCCACTTGTGTTGTTATTTGACATATTCTGTGAAATCAAAACTCTAAAGCAAAGTCTGTTTTTTTTTTATTGAATACGCGATGACCAGTGATGGGTGCCGATTCCTTTGGTCAGTTTCAGGTTATTTTCTGAGACAATGTTTTCATGGTGGGGCACCAACAAATGTGTCCACGTCTGTATAAAGTTTTACTTTCTGCCTTTAATGAAGTCGAGTTTGACACCCCTGATTTATCACAGCGCCACAGTGTGGTGAAGTTGTGCAGGTGGATGAGCACACGGAAGGAAGAATTTCAACGTCCACTGAAGACGTGCCAATGAGGACCCTAAGGATTCTGAAAGACGCTTCATTAAACATCTCTAAACCTGCTAAATCCTGAGCAGGCACAGGGTCATCTGATTGTTTTGCAGCCCATCCCAGTGAGCACAGGGCCCAAAAGCAGGGACAATCCCTGGACGGGACGTCAGTCTTAAACCCATTTAATCCAATTCATGGTTGTGGCAGCACCCCTCAAGGGCCCATTTTAACCAGACCACCCACTTGTCTTTAGGAGATGATCCGACCCAGGAACGGGGAGATCATGAAGACTTCACCCAGACAGCAATCAGGAGTGGACTTTGAAGCCGGGACACTGCATCTGTGAGGCAGCAGCACTAAACGCAGCACCCAAAAAACAAACCCCAATCTTATTACCGGACTTGTACGCTCTTTATAAAATGCCATCTGACTGTGTGAGCGAATCAAGTCGCTTCATTCAAAGAATTTCCGCAGCATCCAAGGTGGTTCTCTCCGCTTTCACACCTCACCTCTCTTTCCTTTCATGCAGCGCAATCAAATCTGCCCGGCAACTGAACGTCTCTATTTGTGGTTGATGCCACACGGGACAATGGCGCGGAGGCCAGAAGGCTGCCCGGGCAACATCCTCAGCTCTTTATGCCAGGCTGGGCCTTACGTGAAGCTCGATTTCTATTTGAGGAAGACATGAATCCTGTGTGGACGGGTACCACCCTGCATGGCTCACACACACACAGCACATGTTAAATTACTCAGACTTTGGGTGTTTGTCATAAGAAACAAGAAAAGCAGCAGATTTCAAAGGATTCCCATAAAAATGCCAGCCCACAGGACTTGCGCCAGTTTCCCTTGGACATTCTCTGCCAAAGTGGCAAAAATATATACATTTCACCCCAAATCCTCTGAATCTGTTGTTTTGATTTCACAGCACACTCTTTGAAAGACGCTATATAATAATGAGAGCCCTTAACACTGAGCAAGTGGGGGCAGAGCCCGTCCCAGTGCAAGTTGGGAACAAACCCCTGAGCACGGTGCCAGTCGAGTGTAAAGTGCCCTCACGCACACACCCCACCCCGCCCCCCATTACAGGATGATTCAGTGAAGCAGATGGAAGGCAAAGGGGGGGTGGGGGGCACGCAATCAGCAAACGGGCACAGCACTAACCGCTGCGCCACCACACTGCCCCTCAGTGTATTCAACAGAAGCACAATTTTAAATATTGTAGAATGCTGAGGGTGGGCAGCCAGCTGACACCACAGCTGTGACTTGATTATGACTGACTGTGGACCCCCAATGCTGCTGACTGTTTCTGTTTTCCTCTCCTCCATAGTCAACTGGGTTAACCCACCGGCGTGATTTGTTCACGTCAGTCGAGGTGATGTTTGCTATGTTTTTACTTTGTAATCAATTTAATCTGCTTGTTCATGGAAGTAAATGATGTGTGCTTTAATTATTCATGTCGTTATATAGCACTTTGAGTCTGTGCCCACCGAAGGGCGTCATTAAAAAAAAATCTCCAAGTGGACAACAAGGTGTGGCAGACGACCGGGTACCTTGTCCCACTGGGAAGCCTGAAGAAGGGAAGGACCAGCAGAGGGGTAATAATTTTCCCTAGGGCACAAGGGGGCAGGCCCCCTCCCCCCCCCTCGGATTACATCAGTGAGTTTGGAAGCTGTTGGGGTCCATGGGCACTGCCAGGTGGCACCTGAATGATCCCAAAGCCCTGGATGGCAGCACTTCTGCCACACACCAGGAAGTGCTGCAGGATGGTCATCAGGGCACAGTGGTAATCTGTAAGTTCTGTCCAATTGCTATGTCTCTGTCATTCCAACAGAAGGTGCATGCCAAACATTAACACTACTTTCTATGAATCCTATACAAAATGGCATATAACAGAGACATATGCATTACACTTGTCATTCCAACAGATGGTGCAAGAAGATTATCAGATTAGATAGAGCAGGGCACAGTGGGGGGCAACATAAGAGGGGCCGCCTCACTCCACTCGGGGAGCCGGAGTCGGGAGGCAGAGGATGGGGCTTGTGAGTGGAGGAGTGAGGGTGGCAGAGAAGAAGAGAAAAGGCAAAGGTAAGTAAAAAGGACTGAGTGACTAGTGATTGGTAATAAAATGAGTGTGTGTGTCCTGTGTCTGTCTGTGTCCACAAAGGGTAAAGATGTCCCTGGCAGATATCACATGGGAAGATGGAAACAGGACCCTCGGACCTCCCACTGCATGTGAATGAGGCAAAGTCCCCACTATAAGAAGCCGAGGAGACCCCTAGTTTATGCAATGAAAGCAGCATTGGGGTCCCACCACCAGCCAAGACCCCCTGTGTCAGGAGGAGCAGACGAGCCTGACAGGAAGTGGCGTCACTCGTTCATCCGTTTCTTTGATCACATTCAGTTATTCATTCATCTACTCAACGGTGCATCCACTTCGTCCATTTGATTTCTTATTCTTTGATTCTATCACTTGTTCATTCATGCATTTGTTTGATCCTTCGTTTTTAGTTGTCCATCCATTTGTTATTAATTTTTTCATTTGTTTCTTCATTCATATTTCATCTATGAATTCATTTACTTGCTCATTTATTCACTTTCATTAGTTCATTCCCTCCTCCTTTCCTTCCTTCAGTTCATTCATTGAACAAATCCTTTTTGTAACGCGTTCATCCATTCATTTGTTTGTTCATTCCTTTGTTAGTGTATTCATTTTCACATTCACTCTTGCTTTTCTTCATTCATGCATTTGTTCATTTGCTCACTTCTTCATTTGTCTGTTCATTCATTCATTCATTCACTGTTCATGTTTTCACAAGTTTGTTTATTCAATTCGTTCCTATTTGGTATATGAATAGTTTCATTGGTTCATTCATCCAATTTTTCTGTTCATTCATTCATTCTTTTCCTGACCTCTCAATTATTTCTTTGTTCTTTCATTTGTTCATCCATTCATTTGTTTGCCAGATCCTTTCTTAATTTATTAATTTGAACATTCAGTAATTAATTCATGTGTTCATTCTCTTATTAGTTTGAGTATCAAATATTTTTTCATTCATTCATTACTCATTTTTTAAATTGTTTGTGTACTCATTCATTATAATCTTCATTCACAAATGTATTCATTTGCCTGTTCATTCATTCATCCATCCATCCATTATCCATCCTAACTACAGGGTCACAGGGGTCCGCTGGAGCCAATTCCAGCCAGCAGAGGGCGCAAGGCAGGAAACAAACCCCGGGCAGGGCGCCAGCCCACAGCAGGGCACACCCACACCCACACACACACATACCAAGCACACAGTAGAGACAATTTAGGATCGCCAATTCACCTGACTTGCATGTCATTGGACTGTGGGAGGAAACCCACGCAGACACGGGGAGAACATGCAAACTCCACACAGAGAGGACCTGGGAAACGAACCCAAGTCTCCTAACTGTGAAGCAGCACCGTAACCCACTGTGCCACCGTGCCGCCTCATTCATTCATTCATTCATGTGTTTATTCACTTCTTTGTTTGACCAGTTGTTTGGTTTTTAATCATGCATCCACTTTTCATTTTTGTTTAGTCAGTTAGTCAGTCATTCTCCGACCCGCTATATTCTAAGGGGGTCTGCTGGAGCCAATCCCAGCCAACACAGGGCGCAAGGCAGGAACAAACCGTGGGCAGGGAGCCAGCCCACCGCAGGTCACGCATACACACACCAAGCACACACACACTAGGGACAATTTAGAATCGCCAATGCACCTCACCTGCATGTCTTTGGACTGTGGGAGGAAACCCACGCAGACACAGAGAGAACCTGGGAAGCAAACCCAGGTCTCCTTACTGGAAGGCAGCAGCGCTACCACTGCGCCACCGTGCCGCCCTTCATTTTTGTTTATTTATTCATTATTTCATTTCGTCATCCATTCACTCCTTTGTCTGTTTGTTCATTCATTCGAGTCGCCAGCTGTTTCTTCCCGCTTATCTCGTTATTACTCACAAACTGCAGTCCCTGGTAGCGAGCGATGGGGAAATCCTTCACCACATAAGTGGGCGAGTAGAGGCAGGCTGGCAGCACGTTCTTGAGACGTGAAGCGTCGATCAGAGGAGCTGCGGAAACAACAAGCAGAGGAGTCAGGAAAAAAAAGTCCAAGAGCCCCCTAAACACACCTGTCCTGTACCGTCCCAGGTTGTGTTACAAGCTCCTTTACATGCAAAGTGCCTTTTCTTTCAAACGATCTACAGTCCAAGAAACATGCCAGCTGATTAAGTGAATCTTATTGTTGTATGGGGTGCCTTTCAATAGGGAGCACCAGGCCAAGGCGTTCGCATTTTCTTTTCTTTTCCCATTTCTGTGGCACATTTTCTGAAGCACAATTGATATCATCACAACTGCAGGCCATACGACAGGCAGAGCACTAAAAGGCTGTCATTTACCTTGTGGCACAAAACGAAATGACTAATTCAATGAAACATTAAACACACACACAAAAAACAAAAAAAGGAAACGCTTAGCCACATTGTTTTAAATGTCAATGTAAGCTCCTGATATCCGTAAGGATAAGTTCTGTCCAATTGCTATGTCTCTGTCATTCCAACAGAAGGTGCATGCCAAACATCAACACTACTTTCTATGAATCCTATACAAAATGGCATATAACAGAGACATATGCATTACACTTGTCATTCCAACAGATGGTGCAAGAAGATTATCAGATTAGATAGATAGATAGATAGATAGATAGATAGATAGATAGATAGATAGGAAAGGAACTATATAATAGATAGATAGATAGATAGATAGATAGACAGATAGATATGAAAATCACTATATAACAGATAGACAGATAGATAGATAGATAGATAGATAGATAGATAGATAGATAGATAATGAAAGGCACTATATAACAGATAGATAGATAGATAGATAGATAGATAGATAGATAGATAGATAGATAGATAGATAGGAAAGGCACTATATAATAGATAGATAGATAGATAGATAGATAGATAGATAGATAGATAGATAGATAGATAGATACTTTATCAATCCCAAGGGGAAATTAACAAATTATTATTATTATCAATGTGTGTCTTGAGATTGCACAAATGTTGTAAAACGTCACATCCACGTTTGCTTTAGATAAGAATAAAAATGAAAACAAAATGTCAGAATTGGCCATTTTAAAAGAAAAGCAGCTCTGCACCTCGTCGCCAAGATTGTCACTCTGTCAGTGCAGCCTTTCACTCCACAGGCTCGTTTTGTGAATTTTCAGAATTGATGCCTTTGCTGCAGGTTTTATTTTAGGATTTTACACAAATAAACTTTTTAAATCGATAATATGTCTGAAGATGAAGACCAAGACACATTTGGTATAGTTGCTGCACTGTATTTGTACGAGTCACAATGCACTGATGAGGAGTGCCAACAGACCGAAGAGGAAAGACCAGAGAGGAGAGCAGAACCGGAGAAACAAAAAGAACTAAACATGCAACTGGAAGGTACGACGAATCAATGGACAAGCGGTGATTGGTGGTGTACACAGGAAAGTGGGGCGTGCTGCTTCCACCGGTGGAAAACTTAAAAGACGTATCAGAGGATGAGCCTGCTTTGTCACGTGAGGCTGCAGTACGTGCGACTGATACGGATGAAAGCTATCATCAATCACGAAGTTCTGGAGACATTCCTTCACATATACCGTATATAATCGCATATAAGTCAGGTCTTGAAACATGAAAAATCGATCATAACATCAGACTCTGACTTATACGCCCGTTGAAAAATGCGACATTTACATTTTTTTTTTTTGTCTTCTCGTCTCCTCCAATGGAGGGATATCACGGTGCTTTGATCAGGTGGTGGTGGCACAGATCACCACCACAGAAAACCGGAAAAAAGAACAAAAGAGAAAGTAGGGGTTAGTATGGACTTTGGAGCCACCATGAATAATCCATCCATCCATCCATTATTCACACCTGCTATATCCTAACTACAGGGTCACAGGGGTCTGCTTGAGCCAATCCCAGCCAACACAGGGAAGGGCTCCAGCCCACCGCAGATGAATAATCATGATAATTAATTGAATATACGGAGTATCAGAATTAAACTAAGATGAAGTTATGACAAAGCCATGTTAAAGTAATGTAAAGTAATTCAGCAGTTTCTCAAAGTGCTCCACCATATCAGCCTGGCGAATTCCTATTGGCAGGCTATTCCAGATTTTAGATGCCTAACAGCAGAAGGCCGCCTCACCACTTCTTTTAAGTTTAGCTCTTAGAATTCTAAGCAGACCCTCATTTGAAGGCCTAAGTTTACAATTTGGAGTGTAAGGTAAGAGACATTCTGAAATATAAGATGGTATGAGATTATTTAAGGCTTTGTAAACCATCAGCAGGATTTTAAAGTCAATTCTAAATGGCACAGGCAACCAGTGTAGTGACGCTAAGATTGGTGTGATGTGCTCAGATTTTCTTTTCCTAGTTAGGATTCTAGCAGCAGCATTCTGCACTCGTGGCAATCGATTGATGTTTTTTTTGGGTGGTCCTGAGAGGAGAGCGTAACAGTAATGTAGATGACTGAAAACAAAAGTTAGTATGGCATGAACACGTCTCACATGAAAGGCCATATGAGCATTCAAGTCTTCTTGCCTCCTCCAATCACACATTAGTTTCTCAGACATATCGAATTTTGTTGCAGCAGCGCAGTTACCAATTTCTATAAATTTAATGCCAGCTTCATATTTTCTTCTGGATGAAAGCTCCATCGTAGATAAGGGATGTTCTTACGATAAAGGTGTGTGAAGGGGTGAGATACAAAAAACACAAAGCAGTGCGAACGTTACTTCAGAATAGTTTGGGTCTCACCGTGTGGTCACGTAGAAAAGAAATGCCGTTGTGCTCCGTGGTTACTCTCTCAGGATGGTGTTAGCATATCATAATCTCTTGGACCAATAGCGTGAGTTTTCTGCATTCAACTTATACGACCGACATTATAAAAAACCAGAAATTATACGGTAAAATCAAGTCACGACTTATCCTCAGGAGAACTTCAACGTGAGTATATACGGTAATCTTAATATCCATTCCTCATATTCACAAAAATTAGGACACCATGGTGGGCATCACACTACACAACTTCAAGTTGGAGAGCATGTCACGTTTAACGACCGCAGAAGTGACATTGTCAAGGTGACGAGAGGCAACATTACATGACTGGGGAATCACATATGATGGATACTGTAACTTGACTACTCACAACTTCACGGCACAGTTTCAAATTTCCAAAGTATCACTGCGCATTTTCATAGCCGATTAGCATGCTGCCTGGCTGGAAAAAAAAGGCCGTGTCCTCTGTGGTTACTCTCTCAGGATGGCGTTAGCATATCATAATCTCTTGGACCAATACCATGAGTTTTCAGCATTCGTCTTGTATGACCGACATTATAAAATACCAGAAATTATACGGAAAAATCCGAAGAGTCCCGACTTATCCGCAGGAGAATTTAAACGCGAGTATATATGGTATATATTCCTTAGAAGGCTGGCATCCTTCAACATCTGCAATAAGATGCTGCAGATGTTCTCTCAGACGGTTGTGGAGAGCGTCCTCTTCTACGCGGTGGTGTGCTGGGGAGGCAGCATAAAGAAGAAGGACGCCTCACGCCTGGACTAACTGGTGAGGAAAGCTGGCTCTATTGTAGGCACGGAGCTGGACAGTTTGACATCCGTGGCAGAGCGACGGGCGCTGAGCAGACTCCTGTCAATCATGGAGAATCCACTGAACAGGATCATCTCCAGACAGAGGAGCAGCTTCAGCGACAGACTGCTGTCACCATCCTGCTCCACTGACAGACTGAGGAGATCGTTCCTCCACCACACTATGCGACTCTTCAGTTTCACCCGGGGGGGTAAACGTTAACATTATAGTGCCTTTCACGTCTATCTATCTAGCCTTTTATACTAGAAGCAATATCTATCTATCTATCTATCTATCTATCTATCTATCTATCTATCTATCTATCTATCTATCTATCTATCTATCTATCTATCTATCTATCTATCTATCTATCTATCTATCTATCTATCTATCTATCTATCTATTCACTTCACTTCTGTGTTAGGATATAGCAAGTTGGATAATGACTGACTGACTTATTATACTGCAAGAAACGATCAAAACCTGAAGGACCAAATGGGGAGTTTTCATTAGAGTAAGTCTGCTTATTGATCTTATTGTTAGTGCTAAACACTCACTTAGCCTGGACGTGTGAGAGATCCAAGCTATTATTAACATGGACAACAATCAGGCACACGATTCAAACCATCTGCGAAGCACCACCATGAACGATTGTCCTACCTGCTGCCCTGCATAACAGCTACTCATCTCTGCCAGTAGACGACATTTCCACTGTTATTATTCTATGACTATTATTCCCTGTGGTTCTTGACATTAATTAACTCTGCTTCTCAAAATAGATGCTAAATTTGAATATGGAAAGTACACCTAAACACTTTATGCTGTCACACACATGTGCGATTGGGAGGCAGCTAAAGGGCCTGAATAATAGTAGTACCACGGCAGACCAGGGGGTGGCGAGCTGCACTAACTGTCTCTCTCTCAATCCTCTGCAGACCATCCAACAGGAAATCCCCACATGGTTCCAGTCCCACTGATGATGTCAATTCCCGTTCCGGTCCCAGTGATGATGTCACTTCCTGTTCTGGTCCCACAGATGAAGTCACTTCCTGTCACGGCCTTTAAAGCCGCCATCTTTGCAAAACTTAAGTCAGTTCTGTTTTGGACTCAGACCTGTGAATATCTCACAACCTATTTACCCATTTTTCAGCCAGGGCACAATATACGGGTGGCTGCCCCAAACCTTTTTGGTGTCTTTCATCTATTCTTGTGACAATGCGCGATAACTGCTGTCACAGCTGGCGTAGTCTCGGCAGGAAGACACGCAGAGAAATCGCCAAACCTTACCTTTTACCAAGGACGTCATGGGAAAAAAGAGGACAAAGCAGAGTGCCAGCAACAGCGGAGGTCTAGGGCTCAACATTGCCTACGCTCAAGATGAGCCATGGAGCGGATTTGCGTATTGGGAGAAACATCCGGACGAGAACTTTTAGGAGGTATGTGCCGGGGAAGGGTTTGAAAATCTTTTTAAAATAACACATCTTGTCCCGTGCACGTACCTCCCAGATGTCCATCCGAAGGCTCTGTGGGAGGCAGAAAGAAAACCCGAAGGCGATGGTGCGCTCTCGTTCAGGAGAATGAATAAAAAGCAAGACTTCTGCATTACGGGTGCCGGCGAGGGACACGTGACCTACCACGAGGGATTCCAGGAAGGTGACGTTCCATATCCAGCTGTTTGTGGCTTCGCCCAAGAAAAGACAGACTTGGTTTTTCCGAAAGAGAAAGGGGAGGCGAGCGAAGCACCGCTCTCCCTACAAAAAGGTAAGGAGTCCGGGAAATGACCGATTGGTCCGTCGATAAATTGTTACAGGGGGATCGCAGTCAGCCAAAAGCGGCACCGCGGACCTCCGAAAACAACTCCAAATCCCAGGCTCCCTTGCGGGACCTATCTGAGCACGTGCCAGGAGAGGGTGTGCTTATTGGCTCCCAGCCAGAGGGTAAGGCTCGTGATGACTCGAGCCTGTCTCCGGCTGAATTAAAGTTTTTGGACGTGAGCGAGCTGGTGGAGACAATAAAGAAGATCGCTGGGGATCTGGGAGCAGCAGCCGAAGCGCCTTTAAGGAGGGTGGATGAATTCCTACAGTGATTTGGTCGGGAGTCTCCTATCATGATTGATTTGGCGGTACAGGTGAGTTTTACCAGGACCATACAGAATAAGGGGACACAGAGTGACACGGGCCTGCGGTTAATTAGTAGCGGGTGCCAAGTCACTATGAGCACTACAAGTGAATGTGGTGTGATGACAGAAGGGGCGGTGGAAGCCGATCGTACCAGAGCAGCTGAAAAGTGCTGTCTCTCGGAGCGATGCGGTGCTGAAAGTCAAAGGGCATGCAGACAGTGAAAGGGCTCTCTTTCTCTAATAGAGAGACCCAAACCGTGGACAAGCCCCAGATTAAACAGGAGATCCCAAGAATAAAGAGGGGATCTCCTGACAAAATTAAGCAGCGAGCTGAGAGTATAGAGGCGGCTGTGGAACCCTCCTCAGCGAGAAAAGGGGCGTAGACTGATTTCCCTGAGAGGGAGAATTCCAGGAGGACAGAGACGGTGTTATGGATGCCGACGGCTGGGACACATTTGGCACAACTGTCCATGGAGAACGGGGGATAAAGTGGATCTTAGTTTATGAAATTCCTCCTAGGTTCTCCAGAGACTACTTCAGAAAGCACAGCCAAGGTCCGACCAGAAGTCCTTCCTGGAGGAAGATGACCCTCGCGGGGCTGGACGCTCTAAACCACGGTTTTTCGCTGTGTGGGGGGGAGTATTGTGGTACATGGCCGGCCGTTCATCCCGGCCAATACCCCCATGCCGCCAGATGGAGCCCTCCTTGCAGCATAGAGGTGCCCCGAATGCCAGCAGGGAATTATGGACAATGGACTTTTAATGCACAGCCCTGCTGGATACTATGGGGGCCGCCAGGAGTCGCTGCAGGGAGGCCCAGAGACTATTTACCTTACGCCCAGGAAGTACGTCATAGTCACGTGGACAAAGGGAACGATGTGCTTCCTGGGTGAAGAAAAGAAGGATTTTTATCTGACCCAGAAGTGTTCCAGGTTACATGGACAGAGGGTGAAATGCTTCCGGGTCAAGGAGTCAAGGAGTATAAAGGACTGTGGGAAATCCCAGACGGACGAGCTGAGTTGGGAGGCAGGGTGGCTAAGCGTCTGGGAGGATTGTGTATTGTGATTGCTTTGATTTATTGAAGAATTGTGGAGAGGAGCGTGCTTTGTGCACTTTATTATTATAATAAATCCTATTATTGGACTTTTATCTGGTGTCTGACGTGGTGCCTGAGGGTACAAGGGTGCGAGAAAACCCAAATCTGTCACACTGCATTACCCCTAAATGACAATGAAGTCTCATTTCTCTTCCACACGAGCCACATTCTTGAATTTTTTTCAACAAGAATGTTATTGTGTGTAACAGAAACATGTCAGCATGAACACCGTAGGAAAGGTCAGTCTAGTTTACTGATTCAGAATTAGTACGCGTCATTTGTGTGACACGCTTGGAAACAGTCGCCAGCGCACAGCGCAATGTCACAATCGGGGAGTGCGCACTTTATGTTTCTGTTACTTGCACATGAGAGGGTACAATGTCACCTGTTGTTCTGCACGATGGATGTACCCCCTCGATGCACACTGGCTGCCACAGCTCAATGCTTGGTGATCTCCACATTTCCCGTGACACGAATGAGAGCTGCTGCATTATGAACAGTGCTTATCGGGGCCAATGTCTCTCTTGTCCTTCCACCTGATCCTAATCATTTTGCCTTTATGCCACATACATACTGCACTCCTCCTGTGGCGATATGCGACTGAATCCACCAGGCATATCACGGCGGTTTGGTCTTACTGCGCCGTATCCATCAGTTTCACTATCCGTGTCGACGTCTGATAACCAAGTCACAGTGTCCTCCCGATCGCTCGATTCAGCCCCAATGGTTCAGTGTGAGTTTGTTCTAAAACGGGCTTCACAGATTTTTATTTATATACCAATGTTTTTTTTTTTTTGCTGTTGAAGACAGGGGATGATTAGGATGCCATGGTGGGCAATTTAGCCTGGACATCGGGATACCCCCTACACTTTACAAAGAATGCCCAGGGATCTTTTGTGACCACAGAGAGTCAGGACCTTAGATTTACGTTTCCTTGCCACCATTTTTATAGCACACTGTCCCCATCACTGCACTTGTTCAAGTATATCAAAATATGCATTTTATTACTACAAATATTTGCGATGAGCCACCTGTCGAAATGATGAATGAAATGCATTTTTATTATTAGAAATGTTTGCGATGCTCCATCTGTTGGAATGCTAAATGCAATTCATTTTATTACAAGAAATATTTGAGGTGCGCCACCTGTCAGAATGACAAATGCAAAGCATTTTATTACTACTAATGTTTGCGATGCTCCATCTGTCAGAATGCCAAATATGATGCACATTATTACTACAAATGTTTGAGGTACAAGAATTTTATTTTTACAAATGTTTGTGATGCTCCATCTGTCAGAATTATGAATGAAATGCATATTATTACTACAAATATTTGAGGTGCTCCACCTGTCGGAATAATAAATGCAAAGCTTTTTATTACTACAAATGTTTGCAATACTCCATATGTTGGAATGCCAAATATGATGCACATTATTACTACAAATGTTTGAGGTGCGCCACCTGTCGGAATGACAAATGAAATGCACTTTATTACTACAAATGTGTGAGGTGCTCCACCTGTTGGAATGACAGATGCAATACCTTTTATGACTAGAAATATTTGTGATGCGCCGTCTGTTGGAATATAAAACAGAATGCATTTTATTACGAGAAATGTTTGTGATGTGCCATCTGTTGGAATGACAAATCCAATGCATTTTATTACCACATGCATTATAAAATACATTCCAATGGATGGTGCACTTCAGACATTAGCACTGAGGTCTACGATGATCACTTAGATTTCAGCCCCATCTTAGACGAGTAACACAGCTAGTCCTGTATGCATGTCTTTGCCAGTACTGGTAAGTGACTTATTCAGGGTTAAATCTTACCTCATATAGCACACCATTCAATGGCAAACACCACCCTACAGAACATTACAAGGACAGCACAATCACATCCACAGGTCTTCAACTGCAAGCAGTGGAAAGTAAAATGGAGGAATGAAGTTTATTACTGTATATAGTGCCTTTCTACCAGGAACACTCTCTCAAGGCACTTTATGGCAGCGTTTCTCAACCTTTAAGTATTTGTGACCCGAGTTTTTCATAACAGTTTTGATTGCGCCCCCTAATGTTTTTTTGAAAGGAGCCCACTAATACCAATTTGTTCTTTACAGATAAAAGTACAATTGTTCCATTGGCACTGGCTTGCTCCTTGCCTTGTGCCCTAAGATTGCCAGGCTACAGTCCCACCACCCTGCCCTGGATAAATAGATTAGAAAGATAGAAGGGTGGATGGATGTTCCACAGGCCCACAAAAAAAAAAAAAAAACCATTGGGAGATTCTTCTTTGTCTTTCGGCTTCTCCCATTAGGGGTTGTCACAGAGAATCATCTTCTTCCATATCTTCCTGTCATTGTCATCTTGTTCTGTCACACCCATCATCTGAAAGTCCTCCCTCACCACATCCATGAACCTTCTCTTAGGCCTTCCTCTTTTCCTCTTGCCTGGCAGCTCCATCGTTATCATCCTTCTCCCGATATACCCAGCATCTCTCCTCTGCACATGTCCAAACCAACTCAATCTCGCCTCTCTGACTTTGTCTCCAAACCATCCAACCTGAACTGACCCTCTAATGTCCTCATTTCTAATTCTGCAAATCTTAGCATCTTTAACTCTGCCACCTCTAGCTCTGTCTCCTGCTTTCTGGTCAGTGCCACCGTCTCCAGCCCATATAATATAACAGAGCTGGTCTCACTACCGTCCTCTAGACCTTCCCTTTCACTCTTGCTGGTACCCGTCTGTCACAAATCACTCCTGACACTCTTCTCCACCCACTCCACCCTGCCTGCACTCTCTTCTTCACCTCTCTTCCACAATCCCCCATTACTCTGTACTGTTGATCCCAAGTATTTAAACTCATCCACCTTCACCAACTCTACTCCCTCATCCTCACCATTCCAGTGACCTCCCTCTCATTCACACACATGTATGATATTAATTTAATAATTTCGTAAATCATCTTGCCAAGGTTTGTTACAGCTAAAGAGACAACCAAATGATAAATAGTAAGTAAATGGACACCATCAGACCTGAATCGTACTTCCTATGGCATGTGATGCGCCCAGCAGAAGTGTCCACACCAAGGGATAATGAAAGTGTTGGCACATAAAATATTTCATATCTCGCTTTTCTACCAAGGTGCTTGAGCAGAATTTTGGGCCTTTTGTGTTGTTAGAAGTGACAGGTGGCACCGACATTACAGGACAGGAATGTACCGCACCCTGCGTCCTGATTGGTGGTGGCACCGAATGCCAAAGGTCCACCTCAAGCACGCCTCCAACTTACCCTCAATTTTAATTACATGCAGATTGCAGATTTCGCAAAAGCAGTAATTAAAAAAGCAAATTGGAAAGCAAAGAAAAGCACTAAGGAGATAAGCGCAGCACAGCTGAAGGCTTTTTAAAAGGCAGCGAAATGCCGAGACAGGGAATTGATTTTTATCTTTCTAATTGCCGTTCTTTAGTTACAGCAAAGTTAAAAACGGCAATTATTGAAAAAATCTCCTGTCTTACACTTCACAGAGCGTGGCTCCAATTTAACGCGTTCTCGCCGCGGCCCTCACGTCCGCCGTCAGAGCTCCATCACTGTCAGCGGCCATATGGGCCCTGAGGGCGTCATTAAACCGCCGCCTTGACGGCTTTTAAAGCGCCGCGTCCCGGCGAGTAATTACAACTCGGCGGTAATTATGAGAGTGAGCGGTTATTACGGCTGGGGACTCACTGAGGAAGAAGGTGTCGCGGGGATCGGGCTTGAGCATGTCGGCGCCGTGCCGGCTTTCTCCTCGGCTGCCCGGGCGCACTCTGGCGTGGCTGGCATACGTCTGGGGGATGTGCTCCACGCTGTTCATCTTCAAGGAGGACTCGTCTGTAAAAAAAAAAAAAAAAAGAAATAGATAAATAAATAAATCAGAAAAAGCACCTTTGTGATTCCAGCATGGCAGAACCAGTCCAGGATACAGAAACAGTGACACGACACTGTCACATCCTAGATTAGCTTCTGTGAGGACATCTGTGTCACCACCAAGGAGGAGGAGGAGGAGGAGGAGGTTAGGAGCACATTGTCGCACCCACCACATGACAAGCCATCTCAACACCCCAGGTTAGGACCCGAGTTCAGCCATGTGACAGGTGACACCTGAGCAGCACACTAGTTCAGTTGGAATGGAATCAGTGTGAGGTTTTTTTATGGTGGCTGGAGTGCCAGTTCTGCCACCAACTTCTAGGTTTTTCCCTGCAGGTTGGAGGGCCTACCTACAGGGCTGGGTGCAGATTAACGTCATACCCAGGACGGAGCAATTGCAGGTTAAGGGCCTTGCTCAAGGGCCCAACACCAACTTGCTGAAAATTTAACAACAGCAGACCAAGGCATATGGCAAAACTTGGGCAGCTGCGGCATGCCAAGGAATATACATTAGCACTTGGTTTAAAAAAACTCCTACAAATACTGTATACAGAAAAGCAATTAGTTTAATAATAATAATAAGAAGAATAATTAGAAGAAGAAGAAGTTATTTACATTGACATAATGCTTTTCTTGCTACTCAAAGCTCTTTACTTAGTGAGAGGGGAGCCACTAATGTGTAATACCTATCTGGGTGATGCCACGGTGGCCATTTTTGCGCCAGGCTTATCTTTTGATAAGAAGAAGAAGTTATTTACATTGACATAATGTTTTTCTTGCTACTTTTTTATTCTTTTTATTTTTATTCATTTAAATATTTACATATTTTTACTAGGCGCAGTGGTGGCGCTTCTGCCTCACAGTTAGGAGACCTGGGTTTGCTTTCCGTGGCCTCCCTGCGTGGAGTTTGCATGTTCTCTCCGTGTCTGCGTGGGTTTCCTCCCACAGTCCAAAGGTTAAGTGCATTGGATATCCTAAATTGTCTCTGGTGTGTGTGCGTGTGTGCTGGCAGCCGGCCCGGGGTTTGTTCCTGCCTTGTGCCCTGTGCTGGCTGAGATTGGCTCCAGCAGACCCCCGTGACCCTGTGTTAGGATATTGTGGGTGGGAAAATGACTGACTGACTGTATTGTTTGGTGGCCAAAGTTGTCACACTGTCACGATACTGTCCTAGATTTTAAACTACAGTAGAGCTTCTTGTTGTTGTTGAAGTGAAAATCAGTGATTCAAAGATTCCAGTCATTTTGGCCAACTGAATGACATGAATCGAATCACTAAAAAGAATCGTTTTGCACATCACTAATCTTTAATCACAAACAGAAGAATCAGGACCTCAGTTTTACGTCTCATCTGAAGGACAGTGCCATTTTTACAGCCCAGTGTCCCTAAGATATTGGGGACTTACACACAGACCACAGGGTCGGCGCCCCCTGCTGGCCCTACCAGCACCTCTTCTAGCAGCAACCCCAAACTTTTCCCTAATGGTCACCCATCCAAGTACTGGCCGGGCCTGAACACGGTTAGCTCCAGATGAATGTATCCAATTAACTGATGGCACAATTAACCATCAGCCATTGTCTTTTGAAATTTTCTGGGCAATGCAGAGTATCCCAGCTGGTTCTTTTTCATTGAGCAAATAATAATAATAATAATAATAATAATAATTCTTTGCATTTATATAGCGCTTTTCTCACTACTCAAAGCGCTCAGCAATTGCAGGTTAAGGGTCTTGCTCAAGGCCCCACAGAGCAGAGTCCCTTTTGGCATTTACGGGATTCAAACCGATTGCCAGTGCAGATCCCTAGCCTCAGAGCCACCACTCCGCCAAATGTGTAACTCCATATTTATTCCAGCATTTCTTACACTTTGTTTGCATCTGTTTTATCATTCATGGACGTCTGTTTATCTCAGGTGTGTACTTATTAATTGTGTGCGTGTGCGCCTGTCACGTGACTAAACTTGTAGAGGCATCAAAAAAAAAGCAAAAGGCGTCAAATTCCTTGTGTGTGCGCCTCCTACTTGGCCAATAAATGGGACTCTGATTCTGGTTTGGTTGGGTAGCGTAGTAGAGAGGATCCTTAGTTCAGCAATTCATGAATGGACAGATCGTGCTGGGCTCCGTTTATGGCAGTCGCTTTGCGTGCTTTTTATGAGCCAAAAAGAAGAACCACATTTCAAACGTTTACGCTACAAGATTAAATAAATTTTATTACGACACAAGACAGGGTATACCAAATAGATTTTTTTCACTGTGTTTTAAAAATGTCTTCAAGGTAATGGCCATGATTAGCGATACGCTCTTCGAGATGATTTCTGAATGCTCGCGTGACTTTGTCGGCCATTTCAAGGGGAATAGCGGTGATTTCCGGGCGAATAGCGTCCTTGAGGGCTTCTAGGTGTCGAGGTCGGTGTGTGTATACCTTCGACTTGAGAAGAAATCGCACGGAGCGGGATCAGGCGAACGACCCGAACTCAGATCAGCTTCCCTGGAAACATCTCCCGCAAAACTTACATGGATCTCAACGCCGTATGAGCTGTTGACACCAGGCATCCACCACATTCATCTCTTCCAGTTGGGGCCACAAAAAGTTCTCCAGCATTTCAATGTAACGTTCTGAAATGACGGTGACCGCTGCTTCCCCCTCCTCCTCAAAAAAGTTAAGGGGCTACAATGCCAAATTCTGTAATGGCGCACCAAACTAACGTGTGTGCTCACTGTGCCGGGGGTCTTCACGAGTTCATGAGGGTTGGTTTCAGCCCAATAGCGAAAGTTTTGCTTATTTGCACAACCATTCGATTGGAAATGTGCCTCGTGGCTGCACGTGACGATGACATCTCGATGAACGGTCTGCAGAATGTTGGCGTACAATTCTCTACTCTCAGTGAGCTCCTGCACTGCCATCATTTTGTATGAACGGAAATGAAGGTCCTCATGCAAAATCAAAGATGTGTTGGAAACGCCTGAGAAAGAAGCCCGCTGAACGTCTAGGAGACTGCAAAGCTGATGCCCTTACAGCTTGGACGTTTTCAGGCATTCGTGCAGTCCGAGGACGGCCTGGAGATTTTCTGTTCAATGTTGTACCCGTCTGTCTAACTGCCACCCACTGAAGAATTGTTCTCCGATTTGGGATGTCACCGTTGGGAGGATTGGTGAAGTGCATTGCGTAGTGATGCGTTGTTTTTGAAGAACACTTCGACAGCGAAAGCAACGGTGCACACCAGACCAAGGCATGTGGCTGACTGAAAACTACAAGGGCTCACCGATCCAAGGACCCCCATCCACCCGGCTGCCTCTACCTCACGCAATGACCTTGAGAAATGTGGTGCTTCATTTTGGCTCACCCTGTAGTAAAGCTTGTAATTGTGTTTTGTTGTGGTGTGAAATTTTGTACAAAAGTTGTTAAATATTTTGATGTTTTCATTTATTAGTGTATTAGGACTTCATTGATGAGAACCGCAAGGCTTTCATGTCTAACTAATCAACCCCCTGTGTCCTTAGGTCTGACTCAGGATGTGAATTTTATGGCATGGTTGGTGGTTGTACCGTATCCCCCACAGGAAAGCCACAAACCTCCAGTAGCTGGCAAGCTTCACCTCAACCAATGGTCTTGGGTGGAGGTGTGGGGGATCAGACCAGCCTGGCCAATGTGACTGTGTTTGAACTGAGAGCCTAAAAGTCATCAACAAAGCAACTGGAGGATGAGTTGTACCGGAATTCAATTGGTTTAAATTTAGCTGTTTGGGATTGGTTTTGAATCGGAGGCCATTCTGTACTACAATGCCCTGTTGGTGTGAGGATCTGGACAGAGAATCCACACATTTGGTGGCTTTACTCCTCACTGTCTATCTCCTACACCAGGGCCATGAAGAGAGAATCATAATGAGGAGCTCAGCAGCCATATTGAGAGACCATGTGGCCTGTCCCGAAGAAGTTTGGCCAGAAATGATGATTTGATTTGACCAGAGACATCTGAGTAACTACAAGTCTGTGTGCCACCTGAAACTACACATCTAGCATTTATCAGGTTGTATGGTTGCCAATATTCACATGTACTTTGCTTATTGTAATTATTTTATAAATGTTATAAGTTAACTCCTGCTTGTGCTTTAAGTCTACTAGGGGGCTTTGCCCCCTTCTCGTTTCGTTCGCCAGCCCCCTCGGCCTGCGCTGTGCCCCAGTTACTTCACATCCCTGCTGCTCGCATATGTGGATTTCACTTTCACCAAAACAACAAATCTTTTAATTCTTGCGGATATGCCTATTGTGAATTTCCCCTTGGGATTAATAAAGTATCTATCTATCTATTCATTCATTGGGAAGAAACATTACTTTTCCCTGATGGCAACACAAATTAGACGATCTACAAGTCTCCGTCTCCGGCATTTTTTCACCTAAGAAACATAGCAAAAGTTAGACCTCTTATATCCTTGAAAGATGCTGAGAAATTAATTCACGCGTTTGTTTTCAGTCGACTAGATTACTGTAACGCACTCCTCTCAGGACTACCCAAAAAAGACATAAATCACTTGCAACGAGTGCAGAATGCAGCTGCTAGAATCCTAACTGGGAAAAGAAAATCCGAACACATTTCTCCAGTTTTGATGTCACTACACTGGTTGCCTGTGTCATTCAGGATTGACTTTAAAATTCTGCTTATGGTTTATAAAGCCTTAAATAATCTGCTCCATCTTATATTTCAGAATGTCTGACACATTATATTCCAAATCATAACCTCAGATCCTCAAATGAAGGTCTCCTTAGAATTCCAAGAGCGAAACTTAAAAGAAGTGGTGAGGCGGGCGTCCTTCTGCTGTTATGCACCTAAAATCTGGAATAGCCTGCCAATAGGAATTCGCCAGGCTGATACAGTGGAGCACTTTAAAACACTGCTGAAAACACATTACTTTAACATGGCCTTTTTATAACTTCACTTTAACTTAATCCTGATACTCTGTATGTTCAATTCTTCATAATAACTATTCATGGTGGCTCTAAAATCTGTACTGACCCCTACTCTCTCTTCTGTTTCTTTTTCTGGTTTCTTTGTGGTGGTAGCCACCTACTCAAAGCATCATGATGCTCCAACAATGATGGACGGATTAAAAGCCAGAAGTCTACGTGACCATCATCATCATCAAGTCCTTCCGTGAGAACCCTAAATCCAAAGAGGACTGTTTCATTTATGTGAGGTAGAATGCCCAGAGGGGACTGGGTGGTCTCATGGTCTGGAATCCCTACAGATTTTATTTTTTTCTCCAGCCGTCTGGAGTTTTTTTGTTTTTCTGTCCCCCCTGGCCATTGGACCTTACTCTTATTCTGTGTTAATTAATGTTGATTTATTTTATTTTATTATTGTGTCTTTTATTTTTCTATTCTTCATTATGTAAAGCACTTTGGGCTACGGTGTGTATGAAAATGTGCTATAGAAATAAATGTTGTTGTTGTTGTTAAAGTTTAAAGCCAAACAAAATATTCAATCTCTCTTCACTGTTCCGTTATTTCATCGAGTAATTATTTCTGTTTGTTTGCGCTAATACGATCTTTACTATCATTTTTTTGAGACTTTCGAATCTCTAACCTGCTCTGCATGTGTATCAATCGCAACAACGTTTTTGAATTCTTTACAAGGTTCTACTTTGTCATCTACTCTTTGTCTTTTATTTCCATGGTTAAATCTTGTGATATATGGCCGGCAGTTTATCTCGACCAATACCCCCACACCGCTAGATGGAGTCCTCCCTGCATCATGGAGGGGCCCCGAATTCCAGCAGGGCATCATGGACATTGGAGTTTTACTTCACAGCCCTGCTGGACACCGTGGGGGCAGCCAGGGGACGCTACAGGGAGGCACAGGGATTTGTATTTTCCATATAGCCCGGAAGTACTCACTAGTCATGGGGACAGAAGAAATGAAGTACTTCCGGGCTGAAGAAAAAGGAGTTTTTATCTGACCCGGAAGTGCTAGGGAATTACATGGACCGAAGGACAGAAGCACTTCCGGGTCAAGGATTTTTAAAGGACTGTGGGAAACCCAGCAGACTGAGCCGAGTTAGGAAGAAGGGTGACGGAGCTGCTTGTAGTGATTACTGAGAATTGTATTGATTTATTGTATTATTGGTATTGTGGAGGTGAAGGTGCTTTGTGCACATTATTGAAATATTAAATTCATTTCTTGGACTTTTTACCTGGTGTCTGAGGGTTCAAGGGGCAACAGCGACCCCTATCTGTCACAATCTCTTGGCACAAAGTCTTATCTCGCGGGACATGAAAGTGTCTCTCTGAGAAAAATCACGCCTTGTCTCTCTTGCCAAGATTTTTTAATAATAATAGAGAGATGTAATTATCTGAGGTTATTAGATGTAGAAGGGAAGGTGGGGAGAAGTGCTAAAGTACAATACCTTATGGAAAATCTACGGGATTTGAGGCATTCGGATAAAGGCTACACAATAAAGAATACAAAAAGGAGGAAGTAGAGACAGAGAAAACCGTACCAAGACAAACACTTTTTATCTGAGAACTCCTCATAGTGCCTGAAAAACATTACACAAAAATACAATGACATGAATTCTCGTTGCCAGATGGTGTGGGCTTCAATGTCTGCTTGTTACAATTTAAGGTTCACAAAGGATGGGTGATACCTTTACTTTTTAAAACTGATACCAATACTAGGATTTTATGGGCATTATGCTACACCTTATGAGAAGGATTTAGGAATCATAGTTGGGCAGATTTGTGGACGACGAAATTTAATGTCAGTAAATGTAAAGTATTACACGTAGGAAGTCAAAATGTGAGGTCTGAATACACAATGGGCGATCTGAAAATCGAGAGTACACCCTATGAGAAGGAGTTAGGAGTTGTAGTGGACTCTAAGCTATCGACTTCCAGACAGTGTTCAGAAGCCATTAAGAAGGCTAAGAGAATGTCAGGTTATATAGCGCCTTGATGTGTGGAGTACGAGTCACAGGAGGTTCTGCTCAAGCTTCATAACACACTGGTGAGGCCTCATCTGGAGTACTGGGTGAGGTTTTGGTCTCCATAAAGACATAGCAGTACAAGAAAATGTCCAGAGAAGATCAACTAGGCTGATTACAGGGCTACAGGGGATGAGTTATGAGGAAGAGCCTTTAGAAGATTAAGAGGAGACCTGACTGAAGTATTTAAAATTATGAAGAGAATTAGTCCAGTGGGTTGAGACTGAGACTTTAAAATGAGTTCTTCAAGAGCATGGGGACACAGTTGGAAACTTGTTAAGGATAAACTTCACACCAATGTTAGGATGTTTGTCTTCACAAAGAGAACCATAGACACCTGGAATAAGAGACTAAGTAGTGTGGTAGGCAGGAGGACTTTAGGGACGTTCAAAACTCAACTTGATGTTATTTTGGAGGAGTTAAGTGTACAGGACTGGTGAGCTCTGTTCGGCTGAATGGCCTGCTCCCGTCCAGGTTGTTCTAATGTTCTATTCCAGGTACACTACTGGTATGTTCATAGATTTTAGGATGAGCGCAGTGGTAAATGTAAGGACTTGTTTAGGACTGAAGCAGAGTACTTCATATAGGACTGTACTTTCTCCGGTCCTGTTCAATCTATATACATCAGACTTCCAATACGACTCGGAGTCCTGCCACGTGCAAAAGTTCGCTGACGACACTGCTATTGTGGGCTGCATCAGGAGTTGGCAGGAGGAGTATAGGAAGCTAATCAAAGACTTTGTTAAATGGTGTGACTCAAACCACTTACATCTTAACACCAGCAAAACCAAGGAGCTGGTGGTGGATTTTAGGAGGCCCAGGCCCCTCATGGACCCTGTGATCATCAGAGGTGACTGTGCAGAGGGTGCAGACCTATAAATATCTGGAGTGCAGCTGGATGACAAACTGGACTGGACCGCCAATACTGATGCTCTATGTGAGAAAGGTCAGAGCAGACTATACTTTCTTAGAAGGTTGGCGTCCTTCAACATCTGCAATAAGATGCTGCAGATGTTCTACCAGACGGTTGTGGCGAGCGCCCTCTTCTACGTGGTGGTGTGCTGGGGAGGCAGCATAAAGATGAAAGACGCCTCACGCCTGGACAAACTTGTTAAGAAGGCAGGCTCTATTGTAGGAATAAAGCTGGACAGTTTAACATCTGTGGCAGAGCGACGGGCATTAAGCAAACTCCTGTCAATCATGAAGAATCCACTGCATCCACTGAACAGTGTCATCGCCAGACAGAGGAGCAGCTTCAGAGACAGACTTTTGTCACCGTCCTGCTCCACTGACAGACTGAGGAGATCGTTCCTCCCCCACACTATAAGATTCTTCAGTTCCACCCAGGGGAGTAAATGCGAACATTACTCAAAGTTATTGTCTGCTTTTACATGCATTTTTATTACTGTTTAATTTAATATTGTTCTTTATCAGTATACTGCTGCTGGAGTATGTGAATTTCCCCTTGGGATTAATAAAGTATCTATCTATCTATCTATCTATATATCTATCTATCTGTGTCACTCAATCCACCTTCCCGGCTCATCTGAGATAAGCACTATCATTTCAGGACACCAGAGGGCGCCATCCCTAACTCTTGTATCTCTCTTGTCACTCAAAGTTCAGAGAAGATGTCTAATGAGGGCAAAATGACCACACTCCTTTGGGTCTGGGAGCTATAAAAGCAAGGTGGTCCCAAAAGGTGACGTCTCATTCAGGCGATGAGTTAATCGCGTTACAGAACCTGCGACCCCAGTGATCGGACCACGATAGCTCGCCAGAGCTTATCGATTCGCAGCTAAACTTCGCTTTGCTCAACCTTTGTGTTAGCAGACGTCTATTATTTTCAGTTCTTCATTTTCTTTGCCATTAAAGGGGCTGGCACCCCAACATTTCTTTTGAGTTCTGTCCTTCGCTTGACTGACGACAGAGGGGTGGAGGAACTGAATTAGACACTGTACCATGATTGCTCTAAAATGGATCTTGGGCTTCTTCATTGGCCACTTCCACCACACTGCCCAGGTCTTTGGCGGATATGCGCATTCCTTTGTCCGGTAATACATGCCATCTGACTCCACTTTCCCGAGTCCAGAGGCAACCCATATGCCGCATTATCAACCCAAGGCCAGGGTACCCAGTTGAGAATCAGTGGTGGCCCTGCATCAGGGATGATGGGCTTTAGCAGCAGTAAAATGCATGCAAAGTACCCTCTAAGTGCACCTCAACACCCCCATACCCTCAGACAGGTCTTGCCCACCTGAGGAGCAAATCCCTCTCAAGTAATGACCCGGGGGGGGGCACTTCAGTGCCTTTTTCTCAGAACCATCATACTTGAGGGTAACAGAAGCTCCACCCAGCCAGGACATTCGAGGAGTGCAAGGGGGTCTTGGTCTGCCTTGCCTGAAATGGACCATCATAAGTGTGACTGACAGGGTCCATCAGCGTTTGGCCTAAAGAATTCCACCATCTTGGGGTTGTTCGTCGGTTCTTCCAACTGAAGCCACCAGTGTAACAACCTGGAGGTGGCAAGAGAGGGAGGAAAGGAAAGGAAAGGAAAGGAAAGGAATAAGCCACTTGATGTCAATTGCTGGTGAGTGGCCTTGAACGCTCCTTAGGCTTCTTCAGCCATCACTTTCACCATGACACCCAGTTCTTTGGAAGTGACAGGAATTTCCAGGTGCTTTGTCCCTTTTGTACACTCACACATGCCACCTTACTTCACCTTGGAGGGAATCTGCATGCCACGCTATCACGTCAACTCTGTGAGCCGACCCAAGGCCAGCGCCCAAGTCTGAGGCTCGCCAGTGGCCATGTATTGGGGGGCCGAGGAGCTTTATCCACCTAGTGATGTGACTGAAGTACTGTGTCCCCTCGGACAGGTCTCAGTCACCTCAGTCAACTTTTCATCAGTCCATTGTGTGCACAGCAGGAAGAAAGCCCCGGGGCTGATCACACTCACACACACACTCACACACACACACATGAAGGGCCAGTTTAGCATCGAAAACACACTTAGCCTGTGAATCCAATCCCAGAACCCTCGACACCAGGCCTACATTTTATAACTTCATTCAAAGAAACAGAAGGTGTTTATTCTTCAAGTACAATCAACAGACAAAACACAGGCTTTCTGTCATTTCAATACCGTTAGTAGAATTTGTGTCAGAATTCCCAAGTTATTTGAAGTGAGGATTTGGTTACTGTACATTGTAACTTTATATTATAAACAGTCAGTCATTATCCAACCCACTATATCCTAACTACAGGGTCACGGGGGTCTGCTGGAGCCAAACCCAGCCAACACAGGGCATAAGGCAGGAAACAAACCCCAGGCAGGGCGCCAGCCCACTGCAGGGTACACACACAGACACACTAAACACACACTTGGGACTATTTAGGACCACCAATGCACCTAACCTGCATGTCTTTGGACTGTGGGAGGAAACCCACACAGCCACGGGGGGGAACATTCAAACTCCACGCAGGGAGGACCCAGCGCTACCCACTGCGCCACCGTGCCGTCCCCAGTCATTATCCAACCCGCTATATCCTAACACAGGGTCACAATTTATGATAACTTGTGATATGATGTGAATATGAACAAGTATGGTTGTGACCCACCAAAAAAGTACAATTACAGTAATCCCTCGCTATATCGCGCTTCGACTTTCATGGTTTCACTCTATCGCGGATTTTAAATGTAAGCATATCTAAATATATATCACAGATTTTTCGCTGGTTCGCGGATTTCTGTGGACAATGGGTCTTTTAATTTATGGTACATGCTTCCTCAGTTTGTTTGCCCAGTTGATTTCATACCAGGGACGCTATTGGCGGAGGGTTTAGAAGCTACCCAATCAGAGCACGTATTACGCATTAACTAAAACTCCTCAATGATATACGATATGCCTTTCCCGCGCGGTGCTTGATTGTTTGCTTTGTTCGCTCTGTCTCTCTCACTCTCTCTGCCTGACGGAGGGGGTGTGAGCAGAGGGGCTGTTTGTCTAAAAAATGCTGCTTTATCGCGATGCTTCGGCATACTTAAAAGCCCAAAAGCACGTATTGATTTTTTGATTGTTTGCTTTTCTCTCTCTCTCTCTGACATTCTCTGCTCCTGACGTGCGCACTCCTTTGAAGAGAAGATATGTTTGCATTCTTTTAATTGTGAGAAAGAACTGTCATCTCTGTCTTGTCATGGAGCGCAGTTTAAACTTTTGACTAAAGGGTGTTATTTCATGTCTAGAGGGCTCTAATAATGTTAACAGTGTGGGAGAGTTTATAAGGGCTTCAAATATATAAAAATAACCATACAAACATATGGTTTCTACTTCGCGGATTTTCATCTATCGCGGGGGGTTCTGGAACGCAACCCCCGCGATCGAGGAGGGATTACTGTACTTGTTATGGTTTGTCTGCCCTTACCCCCACCTAAATGTTAAACTCCGCCCTTGGGGGGGTGGATCCTCATAGAGACAGACATTCTAGAACACTAAAACAGAGGTCATCACGTCATAACATGAATACAGTCCGACTCTTAAACAACAAATGAAAGTAAATAAATAAATAACAGCAGAAATGAAATCTTTGAGGTGAAAACCTCAGAACGTGAAAAAAAAAAAAAAATTAAAAGACGCCATTTGCAATCCATGCCACCAATAGGGCACTTAAACTAAATAGTTAACTCATTTGAACATAACAAATACATTTACAAACACTGTCATGGACGGCCAGGACCCTGACCGGGCTGGGATGTTTTTATAGTGGAAGAACTGGGGGAGAGGGAGCGTACACAGGGCATTATCTCCCTGGGTTGCTACAGTGCCACAGATTCCTGCAGAGCTTCATGGGAGTTGGAGTTTGGGAGAGCCCTGTTGGGTTTCCGGGGGAGCCACTAGGTGGTGCTGCAGAGCCCTACTTTGTCAGGCTTCTGCCTTAACCAGATTACTCTGTCAGGACACCGGAAGTACTCCTGGGTGCCTGAATATACGGAGCCAGCTGCCTCTACTCAGGGAGCCCAAGTCGGGAGGGAGAAGACGATAAGTGCTGGAGGAAGATTGGAGGCAGAGAGAGAAGACAGACAGACTGCGTTTCCTGTGCCTTATCTGTCCTGTGCTGCTTGTGGGAATGACAGAGAAGCGTTTCCCACTTAATAACGTGCCTGGTGTCTCTCTGGGTCGGGTTTGGATGGCTGGTGCTCCCTCTGCAGGCCACAACATACATTTACTTTCTGAATTTTATAAAAGAAATGAATTTAGCATAATTAAGAAATTATTATTCTTAATTAATAAATTCAAATTTCTTCTCTTTTTTTTAATTTAACTTTAATTTAAATGATCTATTTGTTAACTTCTTGCACAGTCACATGGGCTGATTCAGGACACATTCTACTACTTGTTATACTTGTATAACTTTGTATGTGACAAATAAAGAATCTTGAATCTTAAGTCTATTTCTAATTGAATGTATAATTTTAAAATGTATTTTAATAATTTAACTTATTTCACTGTAACAATGAAGTTTTTCAGTGCCACACCACCAATATAGTGTTTTATTTAAGTAGTTAACATTCTCAAATAAAAAAAAATTGCTTAGATTTAAGTACATAAAAATACATTTTGTTTGGTGTAATTCTTTCTAATTAACACAATCGTTTATTTAATTTTAAAAATTTCATTGATCTGATTTTAACCTTTGTCAGGGATGCCAGGGGCAACGACCCGGCCGGGACGCCGTGAGGGACCGGATGTGGGTCTGTGCCCACCCTGGATCACGTGGGGGCTGCCTTCCTGCTTGCTTTGGGGGCCATGGGTTAAGGGCATGGAAGCCCCACCCTGCAGGGACCCGTGGTCACCGCCAGGAGGCGCCCCAATGCCTTGGGGACCTGTTCCCTCAGCACTTCCACCACACCAGGAAGTGCTGGGGGGAAGATTAGGAAGGACACCCGGAGAGCTGCCGGAAGAACAGCCGGCACTTCCGCCACGCTGGGGTGTGGCCAACGAGGGAATGCCGGGAGCCACCTGGAGCTCATCCGGGAGAGAATAAAAGGGGCCGACTCCCTTCATTCGAGGCTGGAGTCGGGTAGAAGAAGGACAAGGCACGAGAGAGGTGTGCAGGCGGCCCAAAGAAAGGCGTTTGTGAGGCCAGGACTGTGTGTTTGGGGTGTTTTGTGCACAGAACTGGGTCTGAGTGACCATAAGTATTGTAAATAGTGTAATAATAAACGTGTGGTGGTTGAAGAACAACATGTCCGCCTGTCTGTGTCCGGGTCAAGTCCACACCATTTAAACGTTTTAATGGGCAGCATGATGGCGCAGTGGTATTGCTGCTGCCTCGCAGTTAGGAGACCTGGGTGTTCGCTTCCCGGGTCCTCCCTCTGTGGAGTTTGCATGTTATCCCCGTGTCTGCGTGGGTTTCCTCCCACAGTCCAAAGACATGCAGGTTAGGTGCATTGGCGATTGTAAATTGTGTTTGAGTGTGCCCTGCGGTGGGCTGGCGCCCTGCCCAAGGTTTTTTTTCCTGCCTTGCCCCCTGTGTTGGCTTGGATTGGCTTCAGCAGACCCCTGTGACCCTGTAGTTAGGATATAGCGGGTTGGATAATGGATGGATAGTTCATTTTAACAAAACAAGTCCTTAGTTTTAAATATATAAAAACTAATTTGTATAGTGTGACTACTCATTTTAAAACTTTCATTGTTCTTATTTAAACTTTTATTGACATCCGTGCCACACTACCAAAATAGCGTTTTAATTAAACAGTTAATTAATTTTAACAAAGCAAATGCTTAGATTAAGACACCTAAATAAACTTTTTCATCCATCCATCCATTTTCTAACCCGCTGAATCCGAATACAGGGTCACGGGGGTCTGCTGGAGCCAATCCCAGCCAACACAGGGCACAAGGCAGGAACCAATCCAGGGCAGGGTGCCAACCCACCGCAGGACACACACAAACACACCAAGCACACACCAGGGCCAATTTAGAATCGCCAGTCCACCTAACCTGCATGTCTTTGGACTGTGGGAGGAAACCCACGTAGACACGGGGAGAACATGCAAACTCCACGCAGGGAGGACCCGGGAAGCGAACACTCAGGTCTCCTAACTGCGAGGCAGCAGCGCTACCACTGCGCCACCGTGCCGCCCTAAATAAACTTTTTGTACTATGTAATTATTTCTGAATAATGGAATCATTTATTTCATTTTAGTAATTTCATTGATCTCGTGCCGTGCTACCATTACTTCACTTTAATTAAAACATTAACTCATTTTAAGAAATCTGTTGCTTAGATTTAAAGACATAAATGTACTTCTTGTATGCTGTAATTATTTATAATTAAAAGTATACTTGATTTCATTTTTAATAATTCATTTCAGTCTAAAAAATGAATAATTTCAATAGTGTGCCACCAATATAGTGTTTCAGTTAAACATTTAATGCTTTTTAACAAACAATTGCTTAGATTTAAACACATTTAGTGCAGTGCAATGATGTACAGCTAACAATATCATTTATTTCATTTTAAAAATGTCATTGATCTCATTTCATTATTTAATTATAGCCATGCTGTGCCTCCAGTGTGGTGTTTTAATGAAATAATTAACTAATTTTAACAAAACAATTGCTTAAATTTAAACACATAAATGTACTTTTAGTGCAGTGTAATTATTTCAAATGAATTGTATAATTTATTTCATTTTAATAACTTAATTTATTTCATTCTAACAATTAATTATTTCAATTTCTTGCCACAAAAACAGTTTTTCTAACTCTAATTCAACAAAACAATTCCTCGGATTAAATACACAATAAACATTTAGCGCAGTATAATTATTTCTGATTAACAGAATTTCATTTTAATACATTTATTGATCTCATTTTATTATTTCATTACATCCATGCTGTACCACCAATATAGAATATAGTAGTTAGCTCATTTTAACAAAATAATTGCTCCGATTTAAAGACAAAAATATACTTTTTGTACTTTATTTCGGTTTATCAGTATAATTTATTTCATTTTAATAATTTAACTGATGTTACTTTAACAATTCATTTTTCAATGCATTGCCACCAATACAGAATTTAAGCTGAACAACTGCTTAGACTTAAAGACATACATTTCCTCATTGTTTGGTATAATTATTTCTAATTAGTTGTAGAGTTTATTTAATTCTAATACTTTTATTTCGACAATTTATGATTTAAATATTATTTCTTGCATTTTAAAGATTAATTAGTTCCTCTTATTGACTTAATATTTTGAATTTTAAAGATGTAACTTCTTTTCATTTAATACGTAATATGCTGTTGATGTGGAAAATAAAAAATGTATTAGCATAAGTAGATATAAAACTTAGTATGATCTTTTATAAACATTAAAACTTATTGTGAACTTTGACACGAATCAGGAATGCCAAGAAAATAGTTAAATAAAGGCATATGCCATATTTCTCTTTTAATTGAGCTCAGGGAGAAACCACCAATATTTAACTCTTTTAGGGCGGATGTCGACTTTTGTCGACAGAAGGGTTTGAGGGTGCATGTCGACTAAAGTCGACATCCAGGGATAGAGGGCGATAATCAGCTGTTAATGGCGACAAATCTCACTGTCACGTCACATGCGTTCCCTCTGTGCTTGGAGGAATGCTAGACTCATTGACTCGGCAACTAATCCTAGCGTGTGCGTGAGTTGCGAAATGTAAAAATTGGCAAGATGGCATCGACATGTGACAATGGAGTGAAGCGAGTGCAGAAAAGAAAACACTCGGCAGACAATGTTTTGCGCATTATCGTGGAGTCGGACTCTGATTTTTCAATATCGGATTTTATTGACAGTGATCAGGAGATCGAGCAAGAGAGTGAGAAGCCGACATCAGCTGATCAAACACCAGCCGATGCCATGCCAGCATTTCTGCTGCCAGTTGAGCACCTTCGCGCAGCTGATGCATCTACGGCAAGGTTCGCGTGGGATAAATACACAGACATTGATCCGTTGAGAGCCGATCTGGCTACTGGACTTCACAAGACGGCATGGCTTGCTGTTGGACACGACAGATCACCAGCTGCTGTACTTCAGGCTGCTCTCTCCTGATGCTGCTTTTCAGCTACCGTCAGACGAGATGAACAGGTAGGCAGAGAAATTTTTTGAATCGCGGGCTGCGTTTGCATCACATTCTCGTTTTTCAAAGTGTAAACCCGCAACAAAAGATGAGATGAAGCGTGCTGTGGTATTACAAATAGAGATGGGACAGAACTGGTGATATAACTTCAGGGAGCATTGGTCCAAATGTGCTTTGTCCCCTGGTGGCTTTGGACAGGTTATGCAGCATGGTGACAGGTACGTGCTGCTGCAAAGACAGTGCATGCAAGACAGTAACATTTGTCAAAAGTAAATATTTTTTGTTGATTTGATATGTTACACAATTGCTTTGTGTTCTTTTTTAAAAAATGTCAGTTTTTGGAAAAATATTCAGCCCTGGGAGATAAGAAAAAAAAAAAAAATTAGCCCTAAAAGAGTTAATAACCCAAAAGGACGGAGAAGCGGGAGAATGATGAATGGAGACAGCCCGAGGTCAGAGAAGGGGGAGCACCTGCTGGTTGAGGGCCAGTTAGGAAATAAGGGGAGCAAAGAATGATAATGAGTGACAAGGTACGAGGAACATCGGTGGTTTCTGAACGGGCCTGGAAGAGGTCAGCTGGAGTGGGGAGTCAGAATCAGCAGCCCAATGAGCTGTTTGAAGGCGAGGTCGAAATGATAAGAAATGATGATATAAACTGTAACTTTTGGCTTGTTCAGGGCTTAACTCAGTTTGGCTTAATTGATTGATTATTGCTCTGTTTGCCTTTCCTTCGACTCCTAGAGCCTTCTTTCGAGGTGAGAACCTCTGGCGCATTTTACGTCCCGACATTGACAGGTTGATAAACTTCAGGTGCTGCTTGTTCGCCAATCAATGATAAGCGTGTTCTTGCGTTTTTCATGTCCGGAAGGCAGAAGTCTCCCAGTCCGGTGATCCTACTCACTGATCAGGGTGCCGGGTGGCATGTTGATTAATAAGAGTATCACTCGACTCCGGTGACAATGACAACCCAATAAGCTTATAAAGCCATGAAGTCAGACGTCATAATGTCAGAAGCTGGCGCATACAGGGGGTCCTCGGGTTACGACACAGTTCCGTTCCTACGACAGTGATGTAACCCGAATTTTGGTGTAAGTCGAAACACCCTCTAGCCTAAGTCACTTGATTTGCAAAATCATAATCTAGAACATAAAAACACAAAATCCAAGCCTGAGAAAAAAAGAAAAGGACATAAATATACTGTACTGTACACTGTACTGTAGTAACAGAAAACATGAGTGTAAAAACATGCGTACCTTTATTCTTTCTCATGTCTCAATTTTTTTAAGTTTTTATGGGAGTGAGTGTTGTAAACTCGAAACGTTGTATGTCGAGTCGAGACGTTGTAACCCAAGGACCCCCTGTACACGAGTCCTAACCAAGGTACATGAAGAACAGGAATGGACACCCTCCCCTGGACTCTTCTGTTCTAACGCAGGTCGCTGCATTCACACCAAAATGGCCATCCAGCTGCCACTTACACGGGCAGGGTGACTGACCTATCAAACTGAGCTTACGATGGCAGGACAATCCGTTCTCATCTTGCCAGGCCCTAGCCCTACTACTGGGTGTGAAAAATCTACTGCCATCTGCGCTGGGCACACAGTCCAGACAACGGTCCATTTCTTTCTTCCAGAATATGACTTTTGAACACAATGACTTGTTTTGTTGTGATTCAGGGGCCACAACATCAAAAAAAAAAATCTGAATCTTTCAAAAGAGACCTAGACCTAAAACTACTAAAAGGCCTGAGGCCTACACCTAAAGTTGAGGAGGACCATAAAACTCTCCGGCTCAAAAAAAACAAAACTATATTTACTTTATTCAATAAAGAAAAAGTTCAAAATGATAATGGGAGCTCCAACAGCAGTTCAATGTATCAAAAAATTTCACTATAATTCCACAAACTATGAAAACAAAGCTAAATACTTAGAACTGCTTCCGACAAAGAACAAAAAAAACAAAACTGGAAAGCAGGGCCAAAAAATCCAAAGCTAGAAATCTAAACATAGAAAGTGAAAAGCTCAACAAAAATGACAAAGCGGGAGCCGAACTGCACTACCTCAGGCGGCCATGACAGACAGCAGCGTAAGGAGGACCCACCCCACCGGGCTCAACATGCAAATTATACATATTAATTAACATTAAAGGAAGGCAAACAAAAAAATGACAACTTGATTAGAAAACAAGAAAATACAAGAATACAAACGCAGAAATGTACAAAAGCATAACTCACAAGATAAATTCATAAAAAAAGCAACAGAACAAACAAACAGGAGGAAAGAAGACAAAAGCCGGGAATAAAGCTCTGGGAAAACCATCACAGGCACACTCCTTGTTTTATTTATTATTTTATTTTCTTATTTTTCACTGATGGAGAACAATCTACACGAGAACAGGTCATTCAGCCCAACAAAGCTCGCTGGTCCTGTCACTTCATTCTTCCAAAATAACATCAAGTTGAGTTTTGAGGGTCTCTAAAGTCCTCATGTCTACCACACTACTTGGTCACTTATTCCAAGTGTCTGTCATTCTTTGTGTGAAGAAGAACTTCCTAATGTTTATGTGAAATTTACCCCTTCACAAGTTTCCAGCTGTGTCCCCGTGTTCTTGATGAACTCATTTTGAAGTCACCGTCTCGATCCACTGCACTAATTTTCTTCATCATTCTAAACACT